>NC_056582.1:13627261-13958511 GCF_018340385.1 Cyprinus carpio | reverse complement strand
AAAGAAAAGCAATTTTTTTTTTTTTTATTAGAATAGGAGTTAATTACCAAATTGTATTTTTATACTGAAAATAATGCAAAATCCGTCTATTCTTTAAAATTGTATTTGAAGTGCTGAGATCTACTTCCTTATTTATGTTATAAGGGACTTCTAGTGAAATCACAGGATAGACCAGACAAGATAAACATACAGTTTTTGATAAAAGAATTCTACCTTTCATTGACAAGTCCCTCATTAACCATAAATTAAATATATTTTTAATTTTTTTTGAAGCAAAGGTTGAAAATTAAGCTGACCCCTTTCCTTTTCATCATTGCATATTTTGATTCCTAAACAGGTAACAAAATTCTTTACAGGGATTCCATTAATATCAAGAAATTGACTCTTTTTCAGAGGGATAATCTCACATTTGTTTAAATTTAATTTTAACCCTGAAACCAATAAAATGTATTTAAACAATCAGTCACATTTCTAACTTCTAATGAATTTCTAACAAATATAGTTGTATCATCTTCCAGTTGACAGCATTTTATTTCTCTTTCTTAAATTCTGATTCTGTGAAAATTATATTTGTTAATGTAAAGAGTAATTGTCTGGGTTACAAGTAAAAAAACAGGTGATATTCGGCATCCCTGCCTTATGCCTCTTTCTAAAAAAAAAAAAAAACTTGGGGGTAGTGCCATTTATAAGTTTTACTGAGCTATTACACCCATTATATAAACTATAAATGATGGCCCTTTTAAAGAAATTACCAAAGCCAAGAAAAATCTAAGGTCTCAAACATAAATTTATGGTTAACTGTGTCAAATGCTTCCTAAAAATCTGCTAAATGTATAAAACTGTCACTATCAATATATTCATCATAATCATTTAAATCTAGGACCAAATGAATATTATTACTAACATGTCTGCCCTTCATGAATCCTGCGCAATGAACCACGTCAATTTCGGTAGCGAGCTTTCCCTTTTCATCTGGAAGCACTACCGAGCAGATGTCCACAACCTTCTGTTTAATGTCTTCGCCTTCATGTTCGTCAAGACCATAAAGCCTCAAGTTTCAGTGCCTTCTATATCTCTCCAGCTCACTCTGCTTCTGACATGAAATGGGTTCACGAAACGAGGCAACAGCGCTCGCGTCCGATGTAGATACGGTGTTAGGATGACAAGGAAGGCAATGCAAAGACTGTATTTGTTCACAACTTACATTACAGTGTTTTGTAATCATTGGAGACATCTCTATGGTTTTGTTGGAGTAATCCTGTATTTGCGTCTCTCTAGTATTTCCTCTTCTCCTACTACTGTACATGCGTAAATCAGTGGGCGGGGCTAAAGAGGCAGCGATGTAGGCTTTGATCTTCTTCAGAGGCGGGCTTTCATCGCACTATGACATCATAATGTAACAAAATCCGAAAGAGTCATTTTTCAGCTTGGTTTTAATAAAAGCTGTTTTTGAGCTAATGAGAAAGTTTTGAGTTGTGAAACTTACAGGATGTTTTTATAGTACAGTGAACTGTTATATGTCAAAAGTTCAAGGGAAATTTGATTTCTCAGTTCATGACCCCTTTAAAATGTTAATTTTGTTTGTAGGTTTTTTGATTATTTGATTTATTTTGAGACAAGATGTTTTTTAGTTTATTAAGTTGATATTAGATGTTTTGACGCAGGCATCCTCACTGAAGCTTTTCATTTAAATACATGTATACTTTTCTCAGACAGACACTCTTCCTTCTGTCAGATACAAATGCTCGAGTTGGTAAAGGCTCATGTGTATTTCAAGTCTTCTTGAGCCATATGATAGCTTTTGTGGACTAAACATAATTTAAGTCTTTTAAATGTCTGTCTAGATTGTTTCAATAACATGTAAAATAAGCAATAATATGACAGCATTGATATCAAAACTAAAATGTTAATTTTAGTAGCTCATCTCACACTAAATTTTTTTTTTTTCAGGCTGGTTTGTTGTGGTTAAACACAAAAAGGTTGGCATAATTGAGTTGACATATTCATGACAAGCTGCCATGTGGAATCCTCACCATATGCCACTCTATTCAAATCCATTGTGACAGTTTACAATTAGCAAAGTCAGTCTGAGCAGCACATTTAGACAGGATCACAGTTACACATCACACAGCACATGTCCCTGTGAACTCATCTGTCAGCACATGTTGGTAAAAGTTGAATACAGCAGTCAGTCCCGCCAAGATTTTGCAAATCTGTGATTCCAGAATTTAATACAAACTTTGTATTATTGTGTACTGTTTTCATTTTTGTTTTATTTTTTGTGTTATTTAATAATATTGTAAGTAATAATGTGAGTTGTCTTTTTAATTATGTGCTAAACCCTCAGAGGACCTCAGATGATGCCAACCCTGAAACAACATACAGAACTACCAAATTTTGCTATAAGTTTGATTGCATCATATAATAATTGCTGTTAATAGTGTTCATCGTCTGTTTGATTACGTCTTTAATTGATTTTTTCGTACATTTCTGCCATATGCACATAAACTAAGAGTCACCACTGATAAGCTACTACTAAATATTGTAGAAACTTAATTTTCTGTAAAGTTGCTTTGCAACGATTTGTATCGTAAAAAGCGCTATACAAATAAACTTGAATTGAATTGAATTGCTAACAGTGTGGTATGTAATGCAAGTTTTTAGAGGTTTAATGATACTGTTAAACTACTTATATGTAGTGCTGAATATAATGTACATTGGGATGAATATTTGCTAGTCCCCATACATTATTATACTGGATTTGCACTTTTTAAATATTTCTAGTGAAAGTGATTACTATTATAAATTGAAAAAATAAAAAATAAATTGAAATTATTTATTTATAATTTATAACATTTAATGTAGAGTATATAGTCACATTTTGTACATGATTATTGGTGGGTTTTCACTGCAAAACAACACACAAAAAAGTTTTTGAAAAAAAACTGCAAATTCAGTCATTTTAGGCAGTGAAAATCTGAAAGAAAAAAAAAGGATCCTGCAAAATCCTGGTGGGACTGAGCAGTGGTATATAATATGCACAACCAATACAGCAGGTTTATTCAAACGCTATACTAATTAATAATGCATGCCTCTTTTTCCTTTGTGTCCCTGAAGGTTGTCAAAGAGGAAGTCTCTGACGATAACTCCAAACTGCCTTGTTTCAACGGGAGAGTGGTGTCATGGGTGAGCTGCGATAACCTCTGCATTATATAACATCTGAATCAGAGTCATGCATTCATATGTCATAAGAAATATGTAGCACATGCGCTAAATCATACACTGCATCATACTGGACATCACCAGTTTTAGTTCACTGAATCATTACACTAATTAAGTCTGAAAGGCACTTTGAAGGTGGACCGACTCTAAAGTGTAATGCATAATTCAGGAAATCACGCTATGCTGGATGCCATCTTTATTTAGTGCCTTTGAGGCCTTTGTTTGTTGTTGTATTTTGTTGTAAGTTTAGTAGACCAGATCAAACATCCTGTTCTTCAAGCAAACAAAAAGCATCTGAACTAGACACATTTTTTTATATGCATTCATGTGTCTGTTTGTAGCTTGTGTTGGCTGAGAGCTCCCATACGGATGGGATGTCTGTGTGCACTGACAGTCATACTGAGCTGCCCCCACCGCTGGAGAGGACAGGAGGTATTGGAGACTCCAGACCCCCCTCGTTCCAGTAAGTATCAACACACATGTATCCTGTGAAGCAAACACTACTGAACGAATCCACTAAACAGATGCGCCACCTGTGCATGTATTTCAGCACAAAATAAGTCCCGGCAAAGTATTTATTTTTTCAGTTTTTTCCCCCCTTTAAATTAAATTAAATTATTAATGTTTTTAATCACTATTAAATGAAATCTTTAGCAAATCTCGAAATAAATATCTATTTCTGTTGGAATGACTAAATACACTAGTAGTCTTTCAAATGATTAATTGTATTTTTTATTTTTAATTCAGACAAATTTATAATAATTTTAATATCTATAGTATATACCGTTCAAAGTTTGGGGTCTTTTTTTCTCGGTATTTTTAAGAAATTAATCCTTTTATTTTACAAGAATGCATAAAATTAAACAGAAGTGACGGTAGAGATTAGATATTTATAATGTTACAAAATATTCCAAGATGTTCTTTTGAACTTTCTATTCATCAAAGGATCCTGAGAACAAATTATGATTACTACTTAAATATTAAGCAGCACAACTGTTTACAACATTGATAGTAATAAGAAATGTTTCTTAAGCACCAAATCAGCATATTAGAATGGTTTTTGAAGGATCATGTTACACTGAAGACTGGAGTAATGACTGCTGAAAATTTAGCTTTGCCATCACATTAACAAATTAAAAATTATATTTTAAATATATTTTAGGGCATGAGTTTTTCAGTGAACATGCAAATACTCAACTCAAGCACTTTTAACACCACTAGCGGAACCAAAATGCTATACAGAGAAAGATAAAAGATAAAATAAAAACAAAAAAAACATAAAATCAATGCAGACATATAAAATACACAGCTTACAAAGCATTTTCAAATGTAACAGAAAACAAATACATTTTATGCACACTCTGAAATACACCCAATGTTGGAGAATATTTTACAGACAGAGGAAAGTCATTCCAGGGCCTAGGAGCTGCAACAGAGAATGCCTGAGTACCTTTACATTTTAAACGAGAATGCAGAATCATACGGAGCAATCAATTATTTGAGTGCAGAGATCTACTGGATTGACAGAGACTGATTAAATCACAAACATACTCAGGCACTAGGCCATGCAGAGCCTTAAAAACATACAACAACATTTTGTAATAAATTCTGTATTGCAGGGGTAACCAATTTATATTCATGAAAAATATTAGTGCTAAGTAGGGTTGTGCCGATAGACGATAGTATTGTGTATCGACGATAGTCAGAGATATCGACGATAGCAGATGTCTCTGTCGATAGACAAGACGATATTAGGCTCATTTTCCTATTAGTGTATTAAATTATAATAATACTAATTATGAATTATTATGTCCAATATTAGTGTTAAACTGTTGGACTTTAAATGAAATCTACTATTGATTTTCACCGTTGACTGATTTTGCAGAACGTTTAGACTGATAACTTCCTTGCGCAGATGCGGCAAATTTGTCACAGGATGCGCGATATGACAGTTGCGTCCGACTATATATGAACTAGCTGTTTTAATTACAGTATTTTTCTGTTTAACGTTAGTTTATCAGTATGTTTGAAAGTATATTTTTTCAATTATTGGTGATTCCATAGGCTCTCTCTTGTGCACCTGCGCGGTTTAAAACACCAAATAGTTATGATATGACAAGAACAAAGTGTCTTCTCTCTTGCTTCACCCATGCACAATAATATTGTAATAACAAGGACTTTTAAGAGGCTTAAGAGTTTCTTTAGCAGTGGAGAAAATTAACGAAACGTGAAGAGGAGAAAAAATGCATATTTGCACAGTAAATAAGAGGCTGCACATTAGATCCAGCATGGATCATGTTTGTGATCAAAATTATTATAGACACGCTAACATCTCCAACACCATGCAGAAATAGTGCCAGAAATGGAAGTAATCACTACATTTACCAAATTAACATACTTGGCAACTGGAAAAATGCAACTATGCAGCAGTGATGATTTGGGTCTGTCACGACCTTCTTTAAGCAAAGTGATCACAAAAGCATTTACGGCACTTTCAGAAACTTATTTTGTCGCTGTTCATTTCCTATAAAATATGTTAAGTATGACAGCATGGTAAATAAAAAATAAAGAATATATATACATATATAATGTGTGTTTGTGTGTGTGTGTGTGTGTGTGTGTGTGTTTGTGTTTGTGTGTGTGTGTTTGTGTGTGTGTGTGTGTGTGTGTGTGTGTGAGAGAGACTGAGAGAGAGAGAGAGTACGGTAAAACAGAAAAAATTACGCCTGTAATTTCAAAGTGAATTCTTATAATAGACCCTACTTTTAAAAGCGGTATTTTATTTCTTGGACAACCAACCAATCACAATCTTCAAAAGACTGTGTCATAGCTAGCAACGGGGTCAGCCCCACCTCCTCACTAAGATAAACATTTTTGTCTTTTCCTTGCTCAGAGTTGCTCTCAGATCAGGTTCAGGTCCTGAATCACTTTTAAGCTAGTTAGACTCCTAGTTAGAAATTTTTAAGCTAAATTAGGAGCTCTCTGAGAGGATTCTTAATATCTTTAGGAATATGGGCCCAGATGTTCTGCTTTATAGTTAAGAGATAAAAATTGAAAAATTTCAGGTTCAGTTTGATGTGAGAAATGGTATAACCTCTTGGTATTGTTATGATATAATTGTGTTATATAACTGAATTGTTTAAGCCTGGTCAAGTGAACTGTTTAGTGTTCTCTGCAACAGTAATTATTTAACAGCTCATTTTATGCTGTCATTGTTTTTTATGCTCAGCCACTGAAAACTTCCATTTGTAGTGTGCACCAGATGTGCTGATTATCTCATTAGAATGCACATATACACTCACATTAGCGATAAACTCCTTTCCTCTCACACATCCTGAATATAGTTTCCTTCACCTGCACACATACTTTATACACCTCCATGTTTCTTTTACATGAGGCAAAAGTTTCAGCCCCATCAGTAAGGCTCAAGTAGCCCTTCATAAACATCACACCAGAAATGGGTTGATTTTTAAAGGATGTCTGGTGTTTTTTGTCTTTTTGCTTTCTTGTTTAATAATTGAACTGATAGATGTCATAATTTTTACCTAGTTTACTGATTACATTAGGAATCGCAAACATTTCTGTATTACATGTTTTATGAGATTTTATGTTTAAATATGCAAATTAAATTAAATTAAATATACACAAATTTGCTTACTTTTTCTAGAACATAAATCTGAAATTGGATAAAGCCAGGTGGTTTCATTTTGTTGACTTTAAGTCAAAGGTTTTTACAGAAAGGATTTTTATCTTATTCATAAATCAGAAAACATATTTTTTAAATATAATTATATTTCTAATGTATTTTTAATATAATTTATTTCATACAATTTATAACTTAATTAAAAATAATAATGCATATTTTTCTTTTTAAATAAAATGTTGCAAGCAAATAATATATGAACAAAGTCATCTGTAAAAAGCCTCAAAATATAGATAGGAATAACTGAAATGTTTGGTGGAAATAAAGTGAAGTGATGTAAAAGTGACATGTGGCCAAGTACCGGAATTAGTGCTCTGCATTTATCCCATCTAAAGTACACACACAGCAGTGAACACACACTGTGCCTGTACAAGACTCAAACTCACAACCTTTGGGTTAAGAGTCCGACTCTCTAACCATTAGGCCATGACTTCCCCAAGAAGAGCTACTGAAGTGGAGATTTGAAGCTCAGTGCATGAGAAAAAAATAACTCAATTTCAGAAAAAAACAGCCTTTAAAGATATGTGTAAATCTACAGATGTAAATAGATAAAGTGAAATAAAATAACATTTCAAAAATGTATTATTTTTTCACTGACTCACTAAAAAAAAAAAAAATGACAGTGATCACAATTATTTATGTAATGAATTTACTGATCTAAAATTTGTAATTTGCAATTTCAAAATCAAATACCTCCTGAAACCTGCTGATTTAACCCCTGGGGAACCTTTACCCCCGGTCAGGAATCCCTGATTTACATAATAATCTCTCTCTCACACACACACACACGCATGTTTATATTGTGGATGTAGGAATATCAACAACAAAAAGAGAGCAGATCCCTTTGGCTCTTACTTCCCCACTGGGCTCAGTCATCCAGAAAGCATGAGACACAAATGTTGAAGGGAGTTGTGGTAAACAATGAGTGGTGTATCTGCCCATAGCAGAACACCCCAGAAGGGACCTTTGTGAATTTGTTTCACTGTTATGCAATGGTATGACCAAATATGACATTATTAATGTTCAAGATTTTAATATTCAAGTAGAGGGGAGGACAGGGAGAGACCACTTTTTATGCATTTTTATAGAAAAAGATTAAGTTAAACTTAGTTGTCATTATGCAGAGAGTACAGTTAGCATTTAACCAGAATTGGAAAGAGTAATATACTTTGCAACTGCAAAAAGGGCACAGAAGGCAAATGAACAGTACTGATGAAAAGGGATATACATAGAAACGGTCCACTAAACAGAGATGGTGATGTATGAATGTGTGTAAATAGAGAATTAATTATGTGTGAATTAATAAAAATACAGAAATAGTAAAAATGTTCAGTTGCAGGATTGTTGTAGTATTTATAAAGAGGTCTATTATAACGTATGATACTTGCACCGTTCAAAATATCATGTTAAATTGCTGTTTTTCATTGTTTTTTTTATACAGTAATTTATAGTTTATACTTGCAAAAAACGTACGAGTTTTTACAATAAATTTACATATAATTCAGTGTTCTACAATTTTTTTTTTTTTTTTTTTTTTTGTGTATGGTAAGGTCACTTAAAGTTAACAGTTTTGAACTGTAGTTTATTATTATAATTTTTATTATTAGAGGCACACATTCACACATCCTGTTCCTTATATAAGACAATAAAGCAAAACAAGTTGTCTATTTATGTAGATTATATTCGTGGCAGAATATAAAGGTATGTTTCTGCTACTCTTTACTTGATTAGTGATGGTGCCAGATGATATCCAATAGTAAAAATGGACACATTGCTTGTTTGGTGTTGATGAAGTGGTGTTTGAGCCATACAGATCGGAATGTACATACTTATGTAGATCACTAATGCTGTAATATTTCTGCCCTCTTGTGGCTGATTTTTAAAATCCACAAACTCATCGAATTATATAACAGTGATGGCATGTCTTTTTATTTCTTACATTGGTTGACTGATTCACTGCAAACACATTTGTATCACATTGCATTCATGCAGTGTAACTCAAATTTTTTGGTTAGTTTTTTGGTTTGATGTATTATATTATGTAATACCCTACCATTCAAATGATTCTTTTGTTGATTATGTTTTGTGTATTATTTTATTTATTTTTGCATTTATTTGGTCAACAATACAGTAAAAACTATAATATTGTGAAAATGTAAACACAACTTTTGAATTTTTGTTTCAGTGTTCATTAATATTAATTTATATAAAATATAATTTGTTGCTGTAATGGCAAAGCAGAATTTTCTGCAACTATTAGTCTGTTTTTTAGTGTCACAATCAGTGTATCAGTATTGATTCAGTGTTTCAATGTTGAAAACAATCGTGCTGCTTAATACTTTTGTAAAAGCTGTCATATTTTTTCAGGATTTTTTGATGACTAGAAAGTACAAAAGAACAGAAGTGTTTTGTAACATTATTAATGTCTTTACTGTCTTTTGAATGATTTAATGCAAAAAAAAAAAAAATCAATTATAGTAATATTTAAAAAAATTAATTTTCATCTAAAAATAAACAATAAAATCATGATGACCCCAAACGTTTGAATGGTGATGTATATTTCGTAGAAAAATTAAAATTAAAATTGACTTTTAATTACTTTAATTAATTTAAATTATTATTGAATGTGTATTTTTATTACATTAACATGTTTGTATTAAAATAGCAAGAAGTAAAGTGACTGTTTCTTGCTTAATTATTCATTTGTCTTTTAAAAATTCAGCATTGAATTTCTACTGCATGTGAATGTGGCCTGGTTGGTTGAGGGGTTTGTAGTGTTTCCTAGTGAAGGTGGAATCAGTTTCTCTCCTCGCTCAGGTTTCTGCTGAAAACACATAGATGTACAGTTGCCTGCCCCAGGGGTGTAATACAGAAACCGATATTTCATGATGAAACATCCCCTGTGTCATTACCATTATTCTCACTCTCTGGCTCTTTCTGCCCTTCTCACAAAAGCTAAAATAATCTGCATTCCATCGCTTACGTATGTAAATCTTACAGGCACATAGGTGACATGCACATCAGGAGTATGTGTCAGATAATACAGTTGTTGCAGTAATAGTCTAATGTCACTCAGAGATCATGCTGCATATGTTTTTGTTTGTGTGTTTACCGTAGCGCTAATGCAGTGAACAGCAGAGACGGGCTGGACACAGAAACTGGAAGCGAGTCCGTTCTTCGCCACCGTCGAGAACGGGAACGAGAAAGGACCAGACGGAGGAGAGATGAATGTGAGTGTAGCTTCAAGAATATGCCTAAATAATGTCATTTTAGCATAAGTGAGCAAATCCCTTTTGCACATGCCACTTTATTTTGTACAAATTTTATACCACCAACATTTTGCATTCCTTAACTTGATATAATCATGGCTTGATCCTACCACAAGAATGGCAATTGTTCTTTTTTGTTTGTTTGTTTTTTTTTTGAGGATATTTGCCTCATTAGTGTGCTAAATACATTTGTCTTTTCAAACCAAGGTCAGAAAGTCATCTGTTTGTTCTGTGAATACAGGTGAATTCATCTTTGTATTTTTGTTTATGCAATGGCTTGTATTAAGCTCATTTATCATCTCAGAGAAAAGTCTTAATTTATCCTTAATTACTTGCTGTGACAGACTGAAACAACTTCATATTTTTTAAGTATGTTCTCACATTAATATTATAGAGCAGTACAAATAAAGCAATTAGTCATTTAAATGACATTTAACAGACACTCTCATTGAAGAATTTGTTTCTGGTGTTTCTTTATTCTGTACTTGATTTTCCCTTCATTTATTTATTTATTTTTTGCACAGTAAATAACTTCACAAATGAACACATCCTTACACTTTACAATGGCAATTTTTTTTTATACATATTCACAACAATAGGCATTAACAGAACAGAATCACACATGCTTTCTGTCATTTATTCAACATACTCCTCACCCTAGCAAAACAAATGCTTTCTCACACACAAACACACCCCGGCCTCTCACAATAATTTATCTGTGTGTTTGTGGTGGTAGCGTGGGGCTCTCTGTTGACCCATTAGTTCCCGCTGATCATTAATCAGTGTGACTTAATTAGGCGGCCAGTCTGGAGACAGTGTCAGTGGTGACAGTACAACACTGAGTTCACAATTAATAGGACAGAAAGGAGAAACAAATATTAGGTATACAAGATGTACTGTTCCCTTGGGAATAGCCAGGCAGAAGCTATAGGGATTCAGGGCCCCTAGACTGTATTTTGTGCTTTGCCCTTTTCTGAGTTTCCAACAAAATGCAAAGGGATGTGATGTAAATGATGTTATTTATTATTTTCCATTTTTTTGAGTTCTTATTTTTTCCAATGGAAGAAGATTTTACATGTATAACAAGACCAAAATCCAAAAAACCAACAACACACTGTTACAAAAAATTAAAAGTATATGTAGACATAGCCTATATTTAGAGAGCATGGAGAACAGTAAGGCGTAACCTTTAATTATTTAATTATTTGAAGCATACAGCATTGATTAAATATTGAATTATTTAGTATTAAATAAAATAATAATACAAATAAATAAATAAAAATGATTACCTTTCCTGAAATATGTAGATGTGTATTTTAAGAACGTGAAGAGCAGTCAGGCGTAACATTTATGTATTTACTTACTTGCTTACAAAGATAACGTTACGTTTCAGACAGTACATCTTTTATCCTAAAATTTCTGGTCGGGTTTCTTTCTCACCTCGCGGGGGTTTGTGAACACGCTCCATTATCTCGCCGCGGTCATACGTTGCTCGTAAATTATAATCGCACGTGGTCTCACGTTCGAGCAGCGGACGCAAAAATCGAAATAGTCGCGCACATAGGCCGGGTGCTGCTGATGATGAATGGCAGTGCGCGCCTGGGCGAGAGTGCGCACAGAAGGGGCGGGTAATAAATTCATATCGCGCGCTCCCGCGGGAGTTCTGTCTGTGTAGTAGTAGTTTATTTCTGTGCGTCGGCGGAGAGCAGCTCTTCTGTCGTTAGCGCTTTCTGAGGTAAGGCGACTTTACTTCACATATTCTATTTAAAAAAAAAATGAACAGATATCAGGTTTTCAATTCACAATGTTTTGTAGTGTTTTAATATTATTAGTTTATCAGGTAGACATTCGTAATTGGCGTGTATTTTGGGTAGAGCAGGTGAAAAGATAGACTTAAATGATAATATCTACAGAATGATAGAGTCGTTCAACTGCAAATAAATGAATAAATAAATAAAATGTGTTTATAATAAAGTAATTTTCTTAATCAGTATTTTGTACAATTTAAAATATTTAAACACCTAGAACATAAGTTGAAAATATATTTTTAAAGAAAGATATTAAATATTAAAGATATTTTTTACCCCATTTTATTGTTTCAAGAATAAAATAAATTAAGTGGGAATGATTTACAATTTTAACTAGCATGTGAAAAAATTAATTTCAGTAGATTGTAACCTAATATACCTTTATACATCACATGTGATGTACTGTTATGGTATCCCTCTAAACATGTGATAAATTGGCTAGGTTTTTATAGGCTGCTTACACAAACAGTGGTGATGTATTGACTGTTTTATTTTCCATTTCATGGCTGGAAGTTAAACATGGCTTTGTAAAGGATTGCCTAGTTTGCTATATCTAGATACATTATGCTACATCACCATCTTTTGTAGTTAGTTTTCTCTCCATCCTAAATAAAAACACATAATATAAATTAATTTTTTAAACATGTTTTGTTCTCCATTACTCTCTTGTCATACATTTCCCTACATCTCTTCTGTTCTTCTGCCAATTTACTAGTAACCTCAAATAAATCAAGTAAAAATCAAAAGACTGGCATGCGAGTGAGCATATTATAGACAGTATGAGAGAGCGATATCAGTCTGGTGAAAGAAACACTGGCCACCAAACTCTCCTGGAGTGTTTTGGGTTCCACCAAAAGGAATATAAAAAGCCCGGCTCACTGGGATGCCGCCGCCTCACCAGAGCCTTCCAGCCAATCAGATGCCACCCTGAGGCAGAGCCACACCCTCGGGAGTGTATGTTTTCTTCTTTTAAAGTTTGTCGCTCAAGGTTTGATCAAGCCATGAATATATCCACATATTTGGACCTCTTTTTTCAGTATTTAGTTGTTTCAACAAGGCCTTGACAAGCCTCACTGTGGATATGATTGTTGTTCTCAGTCCCACGTGTGAACGGTCACTCTAAAGCTGAGCGGGTGGTGAAGAACACAGCCATGGCCTGTGACAGTGGCTCTGTGATGAGCAGTGAGCTGGAGTCAAGCTCTTTCATTGACAGTGAGGAGGATGAGGACGCTAGCAGGTTTGGTTTGGAATAATTAAAAGCATAAACATTTTGACATGTTGTGTTTATATAACTTTTCCTGTGTGCTAGCCTTGTAATGGAATTATTATTTGGTCTTGCCTCATGGTGCATAATTATATATTCAATAATCAATCTGTTTTTCTATCCTCTGTCTCTCTCAGGCTGAGCAGTTCCACAGAGCAGAGCTCTTCTTTTCAGTTAATGAAAAGACATAAGCGCAGGCGCCGGCGACACAAAGTGGCAAAAATCGACAGGGTAAGATGTGTGTGTGTGTGTGTGTGTGTGTGCGTGCACTCCCCCCAGCCCCCCCCCCCCCCCCCAAACTCCTTTTGAGCATGTCCTCATTAGTAAAAACAGTATAAAAATGAAGCAAATAAAGTTTTTTAGAAGAAAATGCAAAACATTTTCTGTTAGGTTATGTTGTGAATTACAGTATTCATGACTAGCTATATAAAAACAATAGAAGTCTATGGAATGTCCCCATTTAGAAAACTAAGCGACTGTCTGTAAATGCAGATACAGCCTTTAAATGCCTCGAGCAGCTGCTAATCCCTGTTGAGCAGCAGATTACAGTAATGATTGCATCTTTAAATTGGCATGGCACAGTGTAGTGCACTGATATTAGGATCATTACCTTCAGGTATGAGTATTAGATCAGTTGAATGCTTTTTTTTTAAGAACGTAGAGGGCCCCAGTTGGCTTGTGTGTAAATGAAAAATAGCGCAGACGGATCTGAGTTAATAGCAGGTTTATACTATATAGCTAAACATTTGTTTGATGTTTTTGTTGTATGTGGCTTCTAAGGGTCTCACATATCTCCTCTGGTTTTGTTTCCACAGTCATCTTCCTTCAGCAGTATCACAGATTCAACCATGAGCCTCAACATCATCACAGTTACCCTTAATATGGGTAAGATCAGCTTGCCTTGTACATGCACAAATACAGTACATCACAAATTCATCACTTCCATCTTCTCTTTCATTTGCACAGAGAAATATAACTTTCTCGGCATCAGTATAGTGGGCCAAAGTAACGATAGAGGAGATGGTGGCATCTACATCGGCTCTATTATGAAGGGAGGAGCGGTGGCAGCAGATGGGAGGATAGAGCCAGGCGACATGCTGCTACAGGTAGGTTGTAGTATCTGGAATGGCACTTCTAGTGAATGGTTTCTCTGTTTGTGATAATTTGAGTCTGATTTAAAAAATTTCAGCACCAGTTGTTTTTTGTAAAATTTGATAATGTAAAAAAGATATTGCAAAGAGGCTGTTGTCTTGTCATTGAATACTATTTTGCAGCAAATGGTTCAGAAAGATAGTGGGAGATGGTCATGAAAAATACAAATTATTATATTTAATAATTTTACTATATTATAAGTAGACAAAAATGTTGCGGTCATGTAGGCCCTGTAGTTTGAACAACAAAAGTGCATTATATGGATAGTGCACTCAAAAATGAAAACATTTTACACAAAGAACATAGAGTGATGACAAACAAATCACTGAACCAGTTTTTAATCGATTCGTTGAAACATAGTTTAAACTTGAAACTTACTTCAACCTCAGTCTTATTCTTAACCTTTTTGACTCCAAAGCCCACAAAGTATATAACAATATTAAAAGGCCCCATATTTATATATTTAAAAAATATATATAAACAATAAAATTGATTATTTAAGTCTTTACATCATTCATTCAGGCCCCTTGGAAGTTTGCTGGTGCCCCATAATAATTAAAAATAATTGTGAATTTATTGTGAATAGTTGTGAATATCCAACATCAGTATTAATGGTAACATATGTTTATGCCACATTTTGACTTACAGGTAAATGACGTGAACTTTGAAAACATGAGCAATGATGATGCAGTCAGGATCCTCAGAGAGATCGTCTCAAAGAACGGGTGAGATGTCTGAATTGTTACAGCTTAGATGTGATTGCATGTTAACCAGCTTTTGTACTTGTTTTCTCTAGTCCCATCAGTCTCACTGTTGCCAAATGCTGGGATCCTTCCCCTCGCAGTTACTTTACAATACCCAGAGGTCAGTATACACAAACTCTTTGTCCACATTTCTGTCAGATACAAAAAAGCCAGGCACAGGTATACTTATCCATCTTCTCTGACTTGTTCTGCTTTTTTCTTTTCCAAAGCTGAACCAGTTAGACCCATTGACCCAGCAGCATGGATTTCCCACACTACTGCGCTTACAGGATCTTACCCACAAAACGGTACAGTCTTTTCTATTTGATAGATCACAGCATGTTTTTGCAAAGCATAAAGCTAATCATCCTGTTGTCTTTCACAGAGTTTGACGATCTCCCTCTTACAGTGGGAAAGACAGACATGGCCACTATTGTAAAGGTGATGCAGCTCCCAGACTCGGGATTAGAAATAAGGGACAGAATGTGGCTGAAGATTACTATAGCTAATGCTATAATAGGTGAGCTGTCTTTTTCTTCCTGTTAGTGAGATGTTGTTACTATATATATATATATTTCTTCCTGTTAGTGAGATGTTGTTACTATATATATTATGTTTTTGAAAGAAGTTTTTCTTCTGCTCATCAAGCCTGCATTTATTTGATCAAAAATACAGGAAAAAAATGTAATATTGTGATATATTATTACAATTTAAAATAATTGTTTTTTAAATTTATTATACTTTAAATTATCATTTATTTCTGTGATGCAAAGCTGAATTTTTAGGATCATTATCACATGATCCTTTAGAAATCATTCTAATATGATGATTCATTATCAAAGTTGGAAACAGTTCTGCTGCTTAATATTTTTTCAGAACATGTGATACTTTTTTAGGATACTTTGATGAATAAAAAAGTAAAAAAAAAAAAAAAAGAAGCTATGTTTTTAAAATATAAATATTTTGTAATAACAATATACACTACTGGTCAGTAATTTGGGGTTAGTATTTTTTTTTTTTTTTTTTTTTTAATAAAATAAATACTTTTATTCAGCAAGGATGTGTTTGATAAAAAGTGATAGTAAAGAAAATGTATTATTAGAATATATATTATTAGAAATGTTTTTTTTATTTTGAATAAATGCAGTTCTTTTTAACCGTTTATTCATCAAATATATGAGACAGCAGAACTGTTTCCAACACTTATAATAAATCAGAATATTAGAATGATTTCTAAATGATCATGTGATAGACTGGATGTTACATGTGACACTGAAGGCTGGAGTAATGATGCTGAAAATTCAGCTTTGCATCACAGGAATAATATTTTTTTTTTTTAGTATATTCAATAAGAAAACTATTATTTTAGGTTGTAATAATATTTCACAATATTACTGTTTTTTCTGTATTTTTGATCAAATAAATGCAGGCTTGATGAGCAGAAGGGACTTCTTTCAAAAACATTAAAAATAATAATGTTTCCAAACTTTTGTCCTGTACTGTGTATATATCTCCATAATGAGGCCATTGCAATACGCATCTCGATGCATAGCCAACGATACGATACATTAAAGATACATGAAGCAGCTATCGATGCAGTATAGCCCGATTCGATTCAACACAATGGGATATGATGCAATGGAAAAAAAAATATGATCACTTCTAATGCCTCGAGGCCTGTTTCATAAAACAAGTTTACCAAATAAGCCAGGCTTATTTTCAAAGTAATTAGTACTTATATTTGATTTAACATTAAAGATACATATGAAGCAGCTACCGATGCAGTGCGATCCGATTTCGATTCAATTCAACACAATGGGATACGATGCACACATTTAATTTTTTACTTTAAAAATTTAGATTTAGCAAAATGTATATTATACTCAGAATTATTGAGCTACTATTCGATTGTTTAGCGCGCAGCAGCGCTCGTTCACTCACTTAAACCGTGCCCACTCCTGACAGCAAAATGGATATATTTGCATGACTTTCTAACATTCCATGACTTTCTAACATTTACAGATGAAAAAGAAAACACAGTGTCTCAAATGCATTAAACAGCACAAATTTATTTGCTGTTTAATTGTCATGGCGGATCGATCTGATCCATGATCAGATCGTTTATGGAAATGCTTTAGCCCCAATTTGTTAAATTATTTCAAGGTTTTGGACTTTAATCCCCACTTTTCCTAGCGTCTTTTATGAAACAGGCCTCAGGTCTCCGTAGTGTTGTGATACGTCAGATTCACGCAGCAGCAGTGGTGATGAGAGCTAGAACATGCTAGAGAAACATTTAAGAGAGGAGAAATCAGCCTACATATAAAATATTGGTCACTTTCTAAATAAAAAAAGGACAGCGCATCCACTAGTAATTATATATAAATAGATAGTTTTTTTTTTTAACCAATGCAAATGTGTTAGAAACAATGCATCATGATACAAATGCCAACTTGTAGCGATGCACACTTTTTTAAATCGATGTATCGCATCATTAATAATTTGAAGTTTTTATATATTTTACTGTATGATATATAAATATAGTATATTATATATTTGACTATATTTTAGTTTACGGAAATGTTTTTATGGTATTCGTTTTTCATGGTTTTAGAAATGTTTTTATGGTTTTGGATAACTAGATGTTTATTTGTAATCTGTCTGGATCTCGCATGTTATAGGAGGTGATGTAGTAGACTGGCTGTACTCACGGGTCGAGGGATTTAAAGACCGGCGGGATGCCAGGAAATACGCCAGCAGCCTGCTGAAACACGGCTATCTCAGACACACTGTCAACAAGATCACCTTCTCCGAACAGTGTTACTACACATTTGGAGATCTCTGCCAAAGTACAACACATTTCTAGATTTCCATTAAAGGAATAGTTCACCCAAAAATGAAAATTAGCTGAAAATGTATTCGCCATCTAAGATGCAGATAAGTTTGTTTCTTCATTGGAAAAGTTTAGGAGAAATTTAGAATTACATCACTTGCTCACCAATGGATCCTCTGCCGTGAATGGGTGCCGTATTTATGATTACATAGATTTTTTATAAATGGATAATCATCATAATAATCCACAAGTAGTCCACATGACAGTCAATTAATTAATGTTTTGTGAAGTGAAAAGCTGTGTTTTTGTGATAAACAAATGAATCTTTAAGACATCTTGAAACCATTGCCTCCAGCATTTATCTATAATGCTTTCTTCAATCAGGAGAGAAATATGCACAGATCAAGCACCGTTAACAAGCAGGCGAGCAGGTGATGTAATGCTAAATTTCTCCAAATCTGTTCTGATGAAGAAACAAACTTGTCTACATCTTGGGTGGCCTGAGGGAGAGTATATTTTCAGCTAAAAAATTTTGAGTGAACTATTCCTTTAAGTTTTATACTGATCTATTCAAACTGTACATTTAACCTCTATATATTTCCTTCTTTCTTCTTAGATATGGCTACACTTAACTTGAATGAGGGATCAAGTGGTGCTGGTTCAGAGCAGGACACATTGGCCCCTCTTCCCCCTCCGTCCACAAACCCGTGGCCCATGGGTGGCCAGCCCTTCCTCTATCCACCCTTCTCCACAGCACCCTCTGGTTTCCCCCCAGGTTATTCTGACCCCTGCCACAGTTTCCACACTGGGAGCGCAGGAAGTCATCACAGTGAGGGTGAGTATGGAAAGGTTATCCATGACTTTTAAGTGAATCACAGTAAGAGCTTCTGAAATAAATCTCAGTCGGGTTATATAGAAATATTATATGAGGTTGTTGAAAATGTATGAAACAGCCAGTCTTGTGTCACAGTATATCGCATTTGCTTGCACTCTATCTAGCTGTTTTTGAGTTGCAAGAGTTATGCAAATATGTGGCTACGCACATCCCTAATATGAATTTCATGCATGACTTGTATTATCTACTGTATATACTGTTATCCCTGTACAAGGGTTATTTCATGAAATTATTGTCTTCAAATATGGTCGGCCCATCCCAGCTGTAGTATTGTGTCTGAAAAGATGACTTTTCAGACATCTCTCAGTTTATTGTCTTCATCATTTTTGGCCACATTTTAAGAATTGATTTTAGCTCTTGTCCTGATTTCAGCTACAGTGCTTGCATTCATCTCATTCACTATTGCTTTTTGCCTTCAACAATGATGCATTGCATAAACACATCCATCTCAATCCACTGCTTCACATTAATGCAAAAACCTGTTGCTCATTTCACACATGCCATGCACCAGCTCAGTGAAGATGTCAGGAAGGAAACTCAGCAGCCTGTTGTGTATGTGTGTGTGAGTTGTCTGTAGAGAGCAGTTGGAGTGATCTGTTAGATTCAGGTGCGTTGTGAGGTTTGAAGCAGATGGATAGGCCCATAAAAGTCAAAGAAAGTAAAACTAGGGCAGATGTTTAGTTGTGTGGAAAAACATTTTAAATATTTCAAGTACATGGATTTTATATATATACTACAATTCAAAAGTCTGGGGGTCTGTAAGATTTTTTTTCATGTTTTTGAAAGAAGCATCTTATGCTCACCAAGGCTACATATTTTTTTGAAAGAAGCATCTTATGCTCACCAAGGCTACATATTTTTTTTTTAAGAAAAGTTTTCTGTTTCATGTTTTTGAAAGAAGCATCTTATGCTCACCAAGGCTACATATTTTTTTTTTTTATGTAAGTTCTAACATATCATCACAACATGTTAATAAATATCTTATATGAGCACATATAAGATTTTATTTTTACTGAGCAGATTCCAGTAGCACTTAGGCTGTGATGATGATTTGTACTTGATAGAGCTTCTGGTGTTAAGATAGACAGACGGCTTAACTGTGTTGTTTCCTGTTCGTTTCTGCTGTGCAATGGCAGACTGATGGAGGAGGTAGTCCCAACCCTGGGGTGTCCGGTAAGGCAGCCTCCCTCCCTCCCTCTCTCTCTCTCTCTCTCTCTCTCTCTCTCTCTCTCTCTCTCTCTCTTACAGTCATGTCTTGCTTCATGACTGGGGCATTTCTGTTGCTGTTTTGTTGTGGTTAAAACAAAATGCATACACAATAGTCTGGGAATGCACATGACAGTATCAATCTAGATCCCATATGTGTATGTAAAGCTTTACCATGCCTGTTATGTAAGAGTGAAATGATGTGGCTTTTGTTTGAAGTTTGACAGTGTTTTGAATTCAGGATGGAGCACCTCATGATCTCATTTGCATTGTCATTTGACTCCAGTCTCATGTCATCCAGCTTTAATTGCACATCTGATAGATGTATTTCTTCAGCTCTTTAATTGCCATCATTTTTCATCATATTTAAATAATTCTGACAGAATGAAGAACAAGAAATCCAGAACATGTTAGTGAGGGATGGAGTGTTTCTGTGAATGGCAGATCTTCATTAACTGCAAACTCATGAGCTGTTACTGTACTTACTGAAGGAGGCAGCACTGATTAGTTTTGCTTAATGATCCCTAAATTATGTTTGTCATCACAGTACCAAAATTGTTCAAATCTAAAAGTATAATTTATTGATATTAACATAAACTGCATATGCCCAATGTTTTTTTGTTTGTTTGTTTATTTACAACAAAACAGTTTGCATTTTAGCTTATCTTGCACTGTGTTGTTTGTGGTTTTCAAGGATAAAGCTAGCTTCTGCTAAGTGACAGAGCCTGAACCTCAGTACTGAGTTTGATTGGACACAGCCTCTGACAATAAATTTAATCACTATTATTTAAATGTTTGATATCTGTAATTTTATTCAGAAAGAATTTGATCAAAAGTGACAGTAGACTTTTAAATAAATGTTGTTGTTTGTTTTGAACTTTCTATTCATCAGAAACTCAGGTTTCTACAATAATATTCTTAATAGTCAAAATTATTTTCTACACTGATAACAGAAGGAAATGTTTTGTGAACACCAAATCAGCATATTATGATTTCGACATATAACATATGACACTGAAGACTAGTAATAACTGCTGAGAATTCAGCTTTGCAATCACAGGAATAAATTACATTTTTAAATTAAAATACCCTTTATATTAAAAAACATTATTTTAAATTGTATTATATCACAGTATGTGACATTTATGTTAAAAACATAAAAAAAAAACCTTACCAAACTCCAAACTTTTGAATGGTAGTGTAGTTACATGCAGGTATTTGTTTTTCCCTGCTATCCACAACCACCTTTTTTATTTTCTTTGTCACTGTGCAGAGGTAGCTTGAAAACTGTTAACTTTAGTGAAAATCATGTAGACTGAAGAATAAAATACATAAGGTTGATTTATTCCTTTTGGTGTGTAACTGCTTGTTCTCCATTTAACCATGTGAATGTCTGTTTATTTTTCAGGAAGTCGAAGCAGTAGTTCCAACCCTAGTGTTGGGAGGAGCCAGCGGCCTGTGCCTAGGGACAAGGACCGCAAATCAGCAGGCAGCGGCGGCAGCGAATCGGATTCAGGCAAGCGAGCAGGTAGGAGGCGGGTTGAGCGTTCATCCAGCCAGTTGAGCCACCGTAGCCATGCGCTGTCAACTCGCAGCCACACTCATTCCCGCGTCCCGTCCCAACACAGCCGCACGTCCTTCTCCTACACCCACGCTCCCTTTTCCAAGTATGGCCACACCTCTTGTGCGCTCAGTGAACGGAGCCACACATCCTCTTACGGACCCCCAGGCCTGCCTCCTCCCTACAGTCTGGCCAGATTGACCCCTAAAGGGACTATCAGCAGCGGGCCCCCAGGGGCCCCTCCAGTGAGGGAAATAGGGGCCATACCACCGGAACTCACCGCCAGTCGCCAGTCTTTCCAGCATGCCATGGGCAACCCTTGTGAGTTTTTTGTGGATATAATGTAATCTGATGAACAAATAATAAATAGCAGTACAATAAAAATCTCACAAGGTGAGTCCCATAAATACATTATCAACTTAATCAATCAGCAAATGTTGCTGTGCTGTAGTCACAAGTTCCTGTGGAAGGTTGAGGAGCAGATGTGTTAAGATAACCATGTGTTGAGCAGAGGGCAAATACCTACAATACACTACTGTTCAAAAGTTTGGCATCGGTAAGAAAGTAGTCTCTTATGCTCACCATTACATCTACATTCATTTAATCAAAAATACAGTAAAAACAGTAATAGTGCAAAATATTATTTCAATTAAAATAACGGTTTTCGATTCGAGTATATTTTAAAATATAATTTATCTCCATGATGGCAAAGCTGAATTTTCAGCAGTCATTGCTCTAGTTTTCAGTGTCACATGATCCTTCAGAAGTCATTTTAATATGCTGATTTACATTTCTTCTTATGAATGTTGAAAAAAGTTGTGCTGCTTAATATATTTGTGGGAACTGGTACTTTTTTTCAGAATTCTGATTAATGTAAAATTCAATATATATAATTTTTTTGTACCATTATTGTCAATTATGATCTATTCAATGCATCCTTGCTGACTCCAAATGTTTAAACAGTAGTGTACATCCAAAAGTATGGCAAAAGGGGATATATTTTGTTTATTTCTGTCACATTAAAAAAAAAAGGTCAAACAAGGTTTATATAACAAATTGGATTCAGCGCAGCTTTTTAGAGCAGTATTAACCATTTAAGCTAGCAATAAAATTGCACACCAGCAACCACATTTTTAATCCTAGATTAGCAAAAGATAAAGACAATCAGACAATGCCCTCTGCTGGTCAGGAGCTGTTAGTCCTGTCCAAAGCTGTCCATAGACTAGGCTACCGATCATCTTTCAAATCCAGCAACAGTCAAAAAGTATTTTGTGTTTGTTCCTGTTAAAACACTATGTAAAACAGTCTTTACATTGTAGTTTCATTTCGATGAATACTTGTGCACTACAAGCTGTCAGGGCAGTTGGAGGAGATGGGTGGAATGAATCATTTTTAGACACGTTTCCATTTATTACCAGTATGGAAACATGGTAGCATGTCACTGTTGGCTCTCTTGGCTATGAAGCACTAGCTAGAATAATGTACTTTCAGGAAATAAAAAAGCTGCTGGATATCAGGGTAAACTCAAAAACCAGCACCTACAGTGTGTATGCACAAAATAAATTGGCACTTGCTGAACGTCTGAAATTAGTTGTATTTTCTTACATAAGAAGTTCTTAAATATTGTCCTACAGAGTTTTTTTTTTTGTTTGTTTGTTTGTTTGTTTGTTTGTTTGCCCCTGGGATAATGTGTCAGTTGTATGATGTGATATCTGGTGCTGGTAACCTGTTCATCAAAGTGTTTTAAAGACAAAAACGTTTGCTCAAAGTAACTAAATGAAGGGGACTGGTTAGCATATGGACTGTGTACTACTGTACGTGTAGTATTTAACCATTTGAAGGATGACAAATTGGCACTTTTACAAAGTCTGATCTGCCCTTTTATTGTGAATCTACATCTTCAGATGTGTTGTCTATTTTCTCCCTTTGGAAGATTGTGGGAAATGCTGTACATAGTTCATTTTTATTGTATATATGAAAATAGATAATTGTATAAAGTATATGTACAGAGCTTCTGGTCATGCCTTTTTGTAGTTATGTATGATGTAAATTGGACTTGTGAGTTTAAAGCAGCTTTCTAAATCTCATTCTGCTTTTTGTGTTGTATTTGTCTGACCATTTGTGAGTGAAACTGTCTGAAATAAATGATTCATCTAAATGTCGGTCTCATTTTCATTTGTCAGACAGTGAAGTAGGCTATTACCATTACAATTTCAGATTGTCTTATAGTCTTTAGGGTTCTTTATTCCTGCCTTTTTGTTTTTCTAATCCGTATCTGTCAAAGCCACCTCATTACTTATTTTCTTGAGCTCAGCTATCCAACTATACACTGCCATACACACTCTTAACAGGTAAATCATTTATTAAAATGTCTATGAATTTTAATTTTAATAACTTTCAAAGTTTGCCTACCAATTGATCTAGTAGAGGCTACAATGTATTATAATACCACGGAGATAGAGGGAAAAAAATGTAAATTAATATTCATGAAAAACTAGTTTTACTATTTTACAGATTTAGCATTAGATCACTATTTCCTGTATATGCAGATCAATCAAATCATTTAAGTAATCAAAAAATAATGCATTGTTGTCTTACCTTTCTTTTTAGCATACAAAAACAAGTACAGTATCACGCTGACGCTTACAGATGATGAACAGCTGTACTTACAAAAGAAATAATATGAGAACAAATTACAAAAGGCAAACTGTTAGAATAAGCAAGAGCAGTACAAATATTAATAATAATAATGGCTTTTTATTTCACCATAAATGTTGTATATAAACCACTTTCCTGGAACTTGGAATGTAACACTTTTGGCAGATAATTAGAAAAGAAATACTATGGCAACACAAAGAAGAATTCAGGACCCTTCTCTAGAATTTTTAATGGCAATGATGAAATAGTCATTGGCTGTGGAAAGAACAGAATAAAATACATTACTAATTTATGATCATAATCGTCAGTCTATATCAGATAAATACCAGATGTATATTTGGATGTAATAGTATTTTGAATGAATTCTGAATAACCAAAATATTGACACAGATATCACACCAGATACTGACCACATTTTCTGAACAAACGGATCAGATTCACTTTCAACACAGACACTCAGTCGTAAAGATTACATTTGAGATTCAAATAGCCTAGAAGTCCACTGGCTGCTATCGGAGTAAGACAACATTTTTTTCAACATTTAAAGAAAAATTATTCAACATTTAAAAACATACTGCTTATCTACAAAAAACTATAACCAATTAATTTCATGATTAGTCAAACACTGTCATCCAAGACATGGAGATCCAGTGGCTCTCAACCTTTAACTCGAAGGTTCCTCCACTGTCCAATTTAATATTCCTCAGGCTCATTTTTTTTTAGGTTTACTGAGGCCCCCTAGTTGTTGAGAAACACAACCTAACCTCATGGAAATTAGCATTGCATAAGTGTACTTCTCTTTACCTGTGGAAATTAGGATATTATTCTTTTGTTTCAACATCCAGAATGGTGAGTTCATTCTGAGGGTCCAAGTCCTTCAACACTCTCGTTGTCATGAGCAGCTGTTGGATCTTGTATAGTGAAATGTTTTTTGGTGGTCAAGATTGCTGTTGATGGGGATGCCTATTAAAAGAGCACATAGAAATAACAAAGATCCGATCAATTTAATGTTGCCACTGAAGCACATGACATCGTTTGCAACCAAACAAAAAAATGTAATAATTGGAAACATTCGCATTTGCCAGACACCTTCATTAACAACGATTACTCCTTGAGTTCCTTTCTGAGTCTGAATCATTTTGATCACCTTCCTCTGCAACATAAACCCTCAAGTGAATAAAATGGCAAAAGTAACAGTAAAACCTGCTGTATATCATTGCTTAAAGGGTTATTTCACCCAAAAATGAAAATTAGGCTGTTTTACTCACCCCAGAGACATCCTAGATGTATATGACTTTTTTTCTTTCAGACGAATCCAGTCAGAGTTATATTAAAAATTGTCTTTGATCTTTCAAGCTGTTTAATGGCACTCAGCGGGTGTTGCATGCATCAGTCCAAAAGAAGTGAAATAAAAAGCGCCCATCCATAAAAAAGGGAACAAAGGCCTCCTGTGGTGAATCAATGCTTTTTTGTAAGAAAAATATCCATATTCAAAACGTAATAATCACTTTAATGTAGCTTGTGCCAACAGTTGTACATAGAAGCAGCTCTGGGCTGATGACATACGAGGTCAGCGTTGCGTATGCACCTGTGAGTTTCGTAAAAACCAATGTTTGTTAACAGGATCAAAGGAAGCAAAGTTCCCTTACTTTGGCAAAGGAAAACCTCCTCTTGGCTTATATAGAAATCCTCCGACATTCTTCTTTACAAATCCTCATTTCGTACTTCTAATTAGTGACCGTTGTTTTGTTCTCTCCACTGCGTTTCCGCATGTGTCACTTCTGAGCGGCGCATGCGCAAAGCCGAACTCATACGTCATCTGCCTGGAACTGCTTCCGTTTACAACAGTGAGCGCAAGCTAGATTAAAGTGATTATTATATCAGCACATATCCCACAGCAAATTGCTATTAACAAGTCGATAAACAAGTTTAGAAAATTTATCTTTTTGTCTTACCTAATGTTAGAAGCCTTCTCCCTTGTACCTGACTGTGATGCACACAATCCCCCTTGCCAAGAAATTTCCATCGATGTTATTCCTCTCTAGCAAATTGAAATGCTTAATCCAATCATTATTCGAGCTTCAAAAGTCCACTTGCTGTCACGGTGACGGATGACAAATGCGACTTTGCAGTTTTGCATTTTTTGTATCTCGAATCAACTTGCACAATAATTTGGACTGTTTGCCCATTTGGATTATAATAACGATTGCTCGTCTAGTGCCATGGCTGCTGATGTTAGCTTTACTTATTTGCTATCATCTCTGTGCTCTCTGAGCTGAGTCGGAGCAAAAAATTTGAGATATAACAAGACGGTTCATTCATATTATTATAAAAATGGGAGAAACTGCAAAGTCCCACCTTCTAAATAAAAAAGGCAAAGGTAAAGTCATTGCATCGTGTTTATTCCACTTTATTTCAAATTACCAACTCACACTTTTCTCATCCTAATTTTACAAGTTGAAAGTTACAAAATAACACACACACAGAGCTGACTGACTCTGATAATGGCCGGGTATTCTCAAAGTCCAATCGACTTGGGTATTACACACAATGTTAAACAGACCAGGGACCCGAAGTAATAGATTGGGACCCGACCCAGACCTGGCTGACCATTTAAAATATAGCCCCAAACCCATACGGATCCCAGGACCCGGGTCCTTGGGTCCTCAGTGTAGACCTTGTTCACCCCCCGGAGCCGTGTGAGACACTTTTTTTTTTATAGATGGGCTTTTTATTTAACTTCTTTTGGACTGATGCATGCAACACCCGCTGAGTGGCATAAAACAGCTTGAAAGATTAAAGACATTTTTTAATCGTAACTGACTGGATTCGTCTGAAAGAAGAAAGTCATATACACCTAGGTTGCCACAGGGGTGAGTAAAACACAGCCTAATTTGGGTGAACTAACCCTTTAATATCTAATATCAATCGGAACAGCCGCTCTGTGAACTCCCTAAATTTGTCTGTGAGAAAATGTACATATTTTTGGTTCCATTTGTACTTTCAATTACAAACAAACATTACCAAGTTTAAGTGCTAAAATGTACTTGACATTTTGAAGTATAGTCACTGTTTTTGTTGGTACGACACTGCAAATGACCGAACTAGAACTACGTATATTTGCTGCTCAAGAAACATTATCAAATTGTGAATATTTTTGTGGAAACTGTTTTTTTTTTTTTTTTTTTTAAAGAAATTAAAACCTTTTTAGTAAGGACACAAAAGGATTTTTTATAATTAATAAAAACTGATTAATAGACAGTTCAAAAGAACAGCATTTCTTTTTTGTAATATGAAATTTCTTACTTTTGATTAATACATCATTACTGAACAAATTTGGTCAGTAAGGATATATTAATAAAAAGTGAGACATAAAAAAAAACCTACACATCTGATTGTATACTGTGCACTCAATGTATTCTATGTCTACTCGAGTAAAAAGGACAAAATAATTGGTTTGGATGTTTATTGGTATGACATACATTATACATTCAACAACAGACGCTACAGAATCTGTGGACTGCAATCATGAAAGACATGTAAGCTCACACTAGACAATAAGCATGAAGTTCTGACACAAGACCTTTTTAATGGGCAGGAGAATTTAATGACTTCTATTATCAATCCTGTCTCGTGCGAAAACATTTATTTCAAGCTGGTGTTGTCCTTTATTTTATGAAAAACTTTAATCATAAACTGTAATTTGAACAGAATGAATTAATTAGCACCTGACTTGCCTAACACAATGCTAATTTTAAGGAAATGCAACTTATCAACAAAATTAATTCTGCTGGTCTCAGGACTGGGACAATATGATAGACTCCTAAAACATGTTGCACTATGATGTGCTCAAACACACAACTGACACAAGACAACACTCAGCGCATGTTCATAGTAAGATGTCTTTTGTGGTAATATTTTTAGTGATTTAAACACAGAGCAACTATGAATATACTATATAATAATGTGAATACACTCTCACAAATATAAAAAACTGAGGTGAAAGCTGGTTTGAGAAAAAAATTACAAAATGCACATCTCTGCAACCCCTGCAATTCATACAAATGCATTCTCCAAAATTGAAAAATAAAATTGTGCGTGTTTTTTGGGAGAATAAGGTCTAAGGAGTATGGGTACAGCAGCCTAATCAAGCTGTACAGAATGAGTATTCACAACTACAGCAGGGCTTCATACTCCATGTGTTCAGAACGATTCAGTGCTGGGTCCATTTGATGCTCTTAATGTCAATGCCCTCCTGGACCATTTCCCATAACGGACTAAGAGACAAAGAAAGAAAAAAAAAAAAACCTTAGAGCAATTCTCATTTTTCCCACAGAAAGATTTTGTTCTCAGGGATTTTAACCAAAGAATTTTCATGAAGTTTTTGTTTACTGGATAAGGATTTGTAACAATTCACAATATTTTAAACATCAAACAATTAAAACATTAAAGTACCTCTATTATGCCATTTTAAGGTTCCTAATATCGTTTTACGAGTCTCCTACAATAGGTTTATATGCATGCAAGGTCAAAAAACGCTTTTGTTTTCTCAAAATAGCTCAAGTGGTAGAGCATTGCGTTAACAAGCGCAAGGTTGGGGGTTCGATTCCCCGGAAACACATGATAGATAAAAATTGATAGTCTGAATGCACTGTAAGTCGCTTTGGATAAAAGCGTCTGCTAAATGCATAAATTTAAATTTAAATTTAATTAAAATATGCATTTAATATCACTTCATTTTCCATTGATTCTCAAATGATTTGCTCGAAGCAGTTCTAAGGTTCAGTCTGTCTAAACTCCTCCTTTCTGTGAGCCTACTCTGCTCTGATTGGTCAGATGGCCCAATCTATTGTGACTGGTCTACTGGTCTTAAAAAATTAATTTTAACCATGGATTCTTTGCAACCTTATCTTTCGGAAATTAAAATAAAACAAATGTCCTTTTACAGCGTAGGACAGCGTCTTCTTGACATGTTAACCACACGAACAAGCTACAGTGTTTGAAGGCCAACATAGAACATAGGTGGGCATTATGCAAATGTGATTTGAATTACTGATGACTAGTTTAGGCTGTTCAGAGTCGATTCTTTTGTTTGAGAGACAACTTCATTTATTGTGCATTTTCAGCTTAACAAACTTTGCAGATCGTTTGCATTCACATACAGCTACATAACACACTGCATAAGAGGCAATATTCGAACTGGCATAATAGGGGCACTTTAATTAACAATATCTAAATGAACTATTTTATACCCAAGCAGAGCCAAAAAATGTACACATTCACTATAGAAATGTCCAAATAAATTTTAATTTATATGAATTTTCCAAGCTTTAAAATGTTAGAATCCCCATGTTTTCCATGATTTGGAAGCTAAGGTCAGACAATTTGATTCAAATCAAGCATGAACAGCTCACCTCATCTCCCTCAGCCGTTTGACCTGTTGGACGCACTTCTCCACTGTATAGTCCACTTCATCCTCTGTGGTAAATCTGCCAATTCCAAATCTGAGAAAAACATTGGTCATGTGATCTGCTCATTACAGTTTGTGTGTTCATGGTTAAAGCAGGAAATTTGTGTACGGAGACTTAAGATAAAATCTGAATATAGATTACACAACACAAAAACACATAGAGAGAAACAAGGCGTGCTGAGCATGACCTAGAAAAAAAAAAAAAAAAAAAAAAAACATTCAGGCTGATATTTTACAAAACTACCAACCGAATAGACGAGTGCGCCAAGTCCTCATCTGTCCCTATTGCTCTGAGGACATACGAGGGCTCCAAGGAAGCAGATGTGCATGCGCTGCAACAAGAACAAGCTACTTTAGTATGATTTATATACCATTATAGTTTATATAGGTATTTTAAATAAACTTTTATTTTTTAATATTGCAGTTTTCATTTTAATTTAAATTTTGTTAATTTGTCACTCATTTTTATTATTATAACATATATCTTTTAATGTTACTATTTAGGATTACTTTATTAATTTAAAGGTGCTGTATGTAGGATTGACACCGAGTGGTTGAACTAGGAACTGCAGTCCAAATTCAAAATATTGGAGAGGGTTTTTTTTCACCTGGCCCCTCCTCCACAGACTTGATGCACACGCAGGTTGCCAGATTGATGACACCAACAAGAACGAGCACACTTGACAATGAATGAAATTAAATACGCTGTGTTTTCCACCACCTGGCAACCCGGGATGCGGAAATACAACTGGGTAAACTGGCAGTGATTGGGTTTCACAAACCAAAACAAAGTCAGAGATTCCTGAACGCACATTTTCAAAGGAGAATAACTGACTGTAGCATTCATTTTCAGATAAACAAGTATGTTAACTTAGCATGTTTCATAAACATATTATGGTATTTTTATGCTTATGTAGAGTCAAAATCTTACATACAGCACCTTGCCTTGGCAAATAACTAAGTTTGTTTTTCTTTAAGCTTTATCCATTTTATTATGAATGACATTATTATATACAGCTTTATATATTTTTGTTTTTACTCAAACAAACATGCTTTTAATCAGTAAAAAGATAACTTCCACTATTTTTAACCAGCTTTGCATTTTAACAATATCTATGTAAATTAAAAACGTGTACTCTTTCTCCAAGTTTACTGGCACACAAATATTCATAAACCCCGGTCAGACATTTTAAACTACTGACCTTCCAGATGAAAGTGCAACATCTTTTAACGCCATCAACAGACTCTCCCCCTCAACATAGGCAAATGATAAATTAATGCATCCTGAAGAAGGAAAGTGTTTTTAGATTACAAACTCAAGTCAACACGGAACCTTATTAATAAATGAAAATTACAAAGTCAGGTCTTACCTGGGTACCTCTGATCTGGGTCTCCATTCAACACAACATCAGGAATCGCCGCCATGATCTTCTGCACAAGGCGATTTGCAAGCACCGTCACATGCTTGTGATCGTACTGAAAATAAACAGAAAATGAAACCTGCATATAAGCAAACTTAGACTAGCAGTAGCAAGTTTAACTCTGACTCTGAAGTCTCTACCTCTAACTCTTGCTGGGCGATCTCACAAGCGGCTCCGAGGCCAACGGCGAGAGGTGTGGGCACGGTCCCTGAACGTAGACCCCTTTCCTGACCCCCTCCACTCTGCAAAGGCTCAATACGAATTCTGGGTCTCCTCCTCAAATACAAAGCCCCAATTCCTAAAAAAACACAACCACTCATTAATATAATTTTGAATAATGTGACCATTGCGCATTTGAAAGTACAATATGCTACCTTTGGGCCCGTAGAGCTTATGGCCGCTGATGGACATCAGATCCACTTTCCAGTCATTGACATTAATGGGGATCTTTCCAACAGCCTGAGCAGCATCAGTGTGGAAGAACACATTTTTGGATCTACACAGATGACCTGAAATCAAAAACATTATTGATATAGATGATATGAAGATTCACAGGTATACGTTTAGAGAATGATGTTGATAGTAAGAGTTACCAATTTCTTTAATTGGCTGTTTGACACCGATCTCATTGTTGACAGTCATTATGGACACCAAACTGGTATCAGGACGGATTGTTTCCTCTAATTGCTAAGAAAGCAAAATATAAAGTATATTTAAAATACAGTAAATTTGCAAAAGCACAACACAGTAAGAAAATTGTTTAAAAAACAAAAGAAAAGATGAATTTCACGTTTTTATTTTTTTCTATGCCAATATCAGTCACCAACAGGACTGCAATCTATATGAGCATGTAATTATTTTTGTTGTTCTAGTTGGTGCTGAAATTGGAAGTTCCCCCTTTAAGAAAGCTTACCTTCAAATCAATCAGTCCATTATTTTTCACAGGTAAGTATGTTACATCAAAACCCTCTGCCTCCATAATGCGGCAGGAGTCCAGCACACACTTGTGTTCAGTCTGGGTAGTAACAATGTGTTTTTTCTTAGCCTTATAAAACCGAGCCACACCCTTTAAAAAAAAAAAAAAAGACAAGATATAAAAGGACAACCAATACATATTTAGTTATTTTTAATAACTAGTACAGCGCATCACATATAAACTTAACCTGTTTATTTTAGAGTATGACAAGTCATTTGTGTCCCAGCGTCCCACTTTCTCCTAATCCTAATCTTACCTCACAGTAATGACATTCTTACTTTGATTGACATATTGTTGGACTCGGTTGCACCACTGGTGAACACAATCTCCCTCGGGTCGGCACCAATAAGATCTGCTACTTGCTGTAGAGGAAATACCATTTGTGTTACCATAAACAGTGCATTTTTGTTTTAACCAAAATGTTATGCTTCAATGCTCAGAAATAAAACTCTCAGCTATCTAAATCCAGGGAATGTTCTTGCTTCTCTTATGAAAATATACAGGGAAGAACAAAGACTTACTTTTCTCGCTTTTTCCATTGCACTCTCGCTCTCCCATCCATAAGCATGAGTCCTGGAATGCGGGTTCCCGTAGTAGTTGACTTGATAGGGGAGCATGGCATCCAAAACCCTTGGGTCCTGGAACATTGTTCAATGAAAACAATGGCATGTAAACATCCCAGAAATGTAATTCAGAAACGTTAATTTTTCTAGATGGCAGGAGTATAATGGGAGCTGGGTACCATGGGTGTGGTGGCCTGAAAGTCCATATACAATGGCCTCGGCTCATCCTTTTCCAGTTCCCTACTTTTGATCAACTCTGTGGAGAAACAAGCATGTTTATCAAGTTATAGTGACTGGAACAAATACAGCCGTATTAGAAACCCAGGCATGTATTTACATGTCAGCTTGCTAGTATCTGTATTAGCACAGCCTTTTAGAGTAACTTACACAAGCTAAATTCAACTGCGTCACTGTTAGTCTCTAGACTAGAGAATTAGATTTAGTAATGCTGTACCTTTCTCCCTCTGCACAGTGTTGACGGCGCTTTGAGCGAAGCTCAGTCGAGGGTTGGAGATCCCACACATGGAACCCAGAAGTTTTCTCGATAAAGTCCTGTTCATCATGTTTATGCAAATAGTGTTCTCAACATAAACAATGACAGAAATAATAAAAATACCTTCTTATAAAGCCTTCGTCAATTTATAAACGCGTCAGATAAATAAATGTATTATTCAGACAACTTCAGAAACAACAACATGCCCACTATCTTCATATAACATGTGTCATCAGCCCTCAAAACACTCGGCACTGCTTACACAAGACGCACATACAGCTGGGGCGGGACGATTGCTATTATGATTCTCATTGGTTAGCTGAGTCTCTTGTGGGCGGGTTTTTTGTGACGTTTACGGGGTTTATTGGTTAAACCCTAAACCTGGTCTGTTTATTTTACCGGAAATTGTGAATATGAACCAATACAATGCTGCTCTAAAAGTTAGTTTTTCCGTCCTTGGAAACATTTCTATCCAGTACATTTGGAGAAAATCGGCAGCGTTTAATGAAAGACATATTTGGTTTATTTATATATTTCCGGAAGTCGTGATGGGAAATCTAAATCATTTCCGCGAATCGGTTCTTTTGAAGAGTCAATTTCAAAGAACCGACTCGGTTGTTACTTGTGTCATTACGTAATTACGTCATCAACGCGCTAATAAAATCACATGAAGCTGCATAGTTAGGAAAAATCATAATTATTTTTTGTAATAATTATGATAATTATTAATAATTGTATAAATTATGGAACATATGTAAAAAATATGGGATGAAAAGTCCCAATTTTGACAAAAAAAATCATTTAAATTTATGTCATAAAGATTACCTTTTGTCATAATCTTAACTTTTTATGTCATAATTATGACATTTGTGTTTTTTAGGGTTCGTCTTCCATAAGAATATCTTAATGTGGCCAATATGGGTTACAGCAGAGCAGTTTTCGGGGTCCAAGGGAATGATGGGAGGTGGTCAGCTCTGACTATTACCAACAACCACAATGCCAACAACCCAGACGAGACAAGTGTTCTTTCAGAGCATTCTTCTTCTGAGCAGAAGAAGGTGACGTTGGTGATGGATGGTTGTTTATAATTTTTATTTCAGAGCATTCTTCTTCTGAGCAGAAGACAGTGTTCACACTGCGATTCCGGCAAATACACGGGTAATGTGTGTGTCCCGGCATTTGTACCCGGGTCACTAGATTTTGCACTTTCACACTGCCAGTGATTACCCGGAATATGTGCATGCTTTCACACACAACCCGTAAAGGTCCCGTAAAGACACGTGATATCAGGGTGTGACGTGTAATGTACGAGTCGAAAACTCTAGGCACGTTAACTTTCACTGAAGCTGGTGAACGATCTCAGCTTCAGCGCGGAAAGTGAGGAACGAACTGATTTTGCACATATCTTTTCGTCGCGAACGTTGATCTGCCTTCAAAACACCCGCTAAAAGAGTCGCGCGATAACGCGCGTCATCACTACGACACGGCATTAGATCTGGCTTTTGTTCACACAGCGCTCATTCCGGGACTGAACCCGGCAGTGTTACTAGGTCCTCGACCCGGGTTCAATCCCGGGACGTGTTTGCTTTCACACAGAAGTCGACCCGGCAATGTTCCGGCAATTTGCCGGGTCCGACGTGCACTGTGAAAGGGGCTTATGGCAGGTTATTGGTCCTGTTTATTTATTTGAGTGTTTTTTGAGCGTCCAGAGCTGCTGATCGGAAACAAAACTGCTGCTACCGGACTACCACACACCACCTTACTTCATAGCAGATCCAGGAATGACTTATCACAAATTGCAACCACAGGACAAATTCTTGATTCTAGCTACTAATGGTCTCTGGGAACTGATGCACAGACAGACTGTTGTACAGGTCTTAGGGGAACATCTGTGTAACATCTAGTGGAAGAAACCAGTTTCTGGACTGGGTTTTACAGTTGGACAGATACATAGACTGCTGCAGGAGAGGAAGGGTAGAGCTCTTTCTGCTCTGGAGGATGAGAACAGTGCTACTCATCTGATCTGTCATGCCCTGGGCAGCAATGCCTGCTCCATTGAACCCAAGCGCATAGCCAAAATGCTCAGTCTGCCACAGGATTTGGCAAGGATGTTCAGAGATGCCAATTATAATCATTCACTTTAATGGTTAATCTACTTGAAGCAGGTATGAAATCTTTTGTATTATTATTTTTTTGAGTATAATAATTTAAGGCATTTTGTGCACATTACAAATAAAATAACGATTATTAGAATAATTTGAAGTTTTATTTATACTCATTGATATGGTGGCTTCTCCCATTTATTGCAGTTAATTTAAAGGGGTCATGAAATTCAAGAGTCAAAATGTTTTTAATATTTACACACAAGAGGTTACTCTATACCCAAAAAAAAAAAAAAAAAAAAAAAAAAAAAAAAACCTAATATAAACTGCAAAATTTAAACCTAACTCCACAGCTTAATGAGTATTTTCTCTCTTTCTGAAATGGCCAGATTTGTGAAGTCATGAGTCTCAACACAACCCTTAACATGCACCATTGTCGTATGTAATCAAAGAGCAATACTGCAAAGTAATAAAAACTTGGCAATTCTTTTAAAATGACGTTGAAAAACAACAATCCTAAACTGCATTTCAAGACCATCATGATCTGTGCAAGTTTTTGAAAGGGGGAAAAAAATACTAAGATAAGAGCACCTCAGGAAACAATAATATAAAAAAAATAACTTTAAGCATTTCAAAAACAGTAATTGTGTCATTACTTCAATAAATATTGCAACAAACCTCAACAACAAAAAAGGACATCTCTCTTTTGCTGTTTTTTTTTTTTAAACATAGGAATTCAAATTAAATTATCTTGGCTTTATTTGAAATTAACTTTCATCAAGGACTTTACAAAAATCAAATCTTGATTAGAAAAACAAGATGTTTCTAAACTTTATGGTCTCTAAATGAACAAAAGATATGTCAGCCATTTAGTTGCCACAGCTCATAGAGCCAAAAAGTTGAATATGTTCATGTCTGATCAAAATTGCAGTTTAAATCCAAGACTTCTTTATATTGTGTATCTGTCAAAATTGTACACTTCCTCAAGTGAGAAACATGCCAATCAGACCTATCACAAAGACAATATATCTGAAAAAAAAAAAAAAAAAAAAAAAAAAAGAACAATAAAAGGTCAAGAAGCAAAATTCAATAAGTAGGCTGTACATAGGAAACTTCTTTTACACCACAGAACTTCTCTCAATGTCCAAGACCTGTAAGGACACTATGCAAGTGAATTTTTTAAACTTATTGGTTTTGTAACCAACTTAAAAGGAAACAAATTCAACTGTGCCACAGCTTGCAGAACGGTTATTGTTGTCCAAAAGTTAAAAAGAACAAGGCTGAAAAAGTTGAGTCTTCCAGAGGTGACTGATCACCGGCGACTGGGCATCAGAAGCTGTGTTGCCTGCACTGACTCTGGGAAAAGGTTGTGGTATGTAGGAAGAGGAACATAAGCTGCTGTGATCATTTTACCTGGAATACAATATTGAAATATAAGATGTAACAATTCAGACAATAATACATATGGGTTTTAGACAGATTATACAATACTAGGGCTGGGTATAGAGTTTGATATTTTTTGGGAAGAGAGAGTTTTTTCTAGTTTTAGTGTATAGAAAAGTTTTTTTTTTTTGTGTAAAATTTTTAGAAATATAGAGTTTTTATAGGGGAAAAACACAAGGTGTGTACGACTTGATGCAGCGCTGTGCAGATCGATCAGTGTTTGACCACACAGTACCATGATAACGATTCAAAAGCTAATGGAGCTTACAAAAGCTTCTGTTTCCTACAGCTCTCATGGTACACTGATGTCATACACCGATCAGTCTGCGCAATGCCCTGTCAAGTCGAACACTCCTAGTTTACACCCAGAGACGTGGCTCACATGAGGCTGTAGTGTGTGAGCACCCCAACCCCCACAGATGTAAGGCTAAGTTTACGCAGGCAGACAATACTGGAAGCTGCTAATGCTCATCAGTAAATCAGTGGAAAATTAATAGAAATCATGATTATGTCTGAGATGTGTTTTAAAATTAAAACGCTTAAGTGTAAACGCAGACTAAAAGATGTGGAAACTGAAAACTACTAGAACTTTATTAAAATTATTTCCACTGATTTATTGTGTTGTTACATTTTGTTCCTTCATGCTTTTTTTTTTTTTTATGTATCGTTCAGGAATTGCTAACGATATTGAAATTTTTTGAACAATTCCCAGCCCAACATAATACATGTAAGATCATAATACATATCGCTTTAGACAATCCACAATTCAAGATGTACAGAATTTAGAATTACCTCCAAACCAACGTCCATGTAATGCACTGACTGCAGCCATAGCAGCAGGAATGCTGGGACACTTCACATAGACATTACCCTGAAAAGAATGATAAAAAAAATATATATATAAATAGATAATATATATATATATATATATATATATATATATATATATATATATATATATATATATACATATACATACATATACATATATATACATAAATACATATACATACATATACATATACATATATACATATACATATATACATATATATATATACACATATACATACATATACATACATACATATACATACATATACATACATATACATATATACATACATATACATACATATATATATATATACACACACACACACAGGTGCTGGTCATATAATTGGAATATCAAAAAGTTGATTTATTTCACTAATTCCATTCAAAAAGTAAAACTTGTATATTATATTCATTCATTACACACAGACTGATATATTTCAAATGTTTATTTCTTTTAATTTTGATTATTATAACTCACAACTAAGGAAAATCCCAAATTCAGTATCTCAGAATATTGTGAAAAGGTTCAATATTGAAGACACCTGGTGTCACACTCTAACCAGCTAATTAACTCAAAACACCTGCAAATGCATTTAAATGGTCTCTCAGTCTAGTGCTGTGTCTGAAATCGCTCACTCGTTCACTAAGCCCTATATAGTGTATAGCAGTTGAGTGGACTGTAATCAGAAAGGAGTGAACAAAATAACTGAATGGATTTGGACGGTGACCTGTTTTTATACAGTCTATGACAGGGATCCTCAAATCTGGCCCACGAGATCCACTTTACTGCAGAGTTTAGCTCTAGCCCTAATCAAACACACCTGAGCATGCTGATCAGTGTCTTCCGGATCATTAGAAAATCACAGGTAGGTGAGTTTGAGCAGGGCTGGAACTAAACTCTGAAGCGCATTGGCCCTCCAGGGCAAGATTTGAGGAACCCTGGTCTATGACGATGACGTATACACTGCACGTGAGACTTGGAGCGGTTGCAAAAACATCGTCACATATGCAATTTTATTGTATATACTATTAATACCAATAACACTCAAAATTACTTTATCGTAATTATACATACCTCCCCGTCAGCTTTGTGTTTTCATTGATGGTATATTATTTATTTGTTTTGTAATGCTTTTATGTTCATAACCATATTATTAAAATACTGAGAACAAAAATAAACACATATTAACACGTTCATAATTTTATGTAATTATATTTTTTTAGTATTCTGAAACTCTCCCGAGCAGCGTTTTGAGCTCAGATAAGATAATGGTCATAGAGCGCCCTCAGGTGACCGTTAATTTTACATCAGAATGAATATGCTACCTACAGGTGATTTACGAACATTTTTAAATTAGCCACCAAATTATCATCATTTTTGTAAGTTAACAATGATGCCACCTCAGTAAATTAGTAAAATATTAAACTGAGTTATTGCCTACATAACATTTTAATATAAATGATTGTATGAAATAAACGTAACAGAAATAATAAAGATGTAAACGTCATCTCATTCAAACTCTCTCGCTCCCGATCTCGCTTCCAGCGCAACGCTACTCCGCATTGGATTGTGGGAAATAGTGCTTCAGCGAGTGTACATCGGTTGTACACTTTAAATCAGAATGAATTGCGGGTAAAGTGAACGAATGTAGGGAATGAAGTCGTTCACTCAGAATTCGGACAGCACTACAAAATGGCTGACACCCGATATAGTGCACTATATAGTGGATAGAGAGCAGTTTCGGACACAGCATAGTTCTGTAGGCTACACAATCATGGGGAAGACTGCTGACTTGACAGTTGTCCAAAAGACGACCACTGACACCTTGCACAAGGAGGGCAAGAAACAGAAGGTCATTGCAAAAGAGGCTGGCTGTTCACAGAGCTCTGTGTCCAAGCACATTAATAGAGAAGCGAAGGGAAGGAAAAGATGTGGTAGAAAAAAAAGTGTACAAGCAATAGGGATAACCACACCCTGGAGAGAACTGTGAAACAAAACCCATTCAAAAATGTGGGGGAGATTCACAAAGAGTGGACTGCAGCTGGAGTCAGTGCTTCAAGAACCACTACGCACAGACGTATGCAAGACATGGGTTTCAGCTGTTGCATTCCTTGTGTCAAGCCACTCTTGAACAACAGACAGCGTCAGAAGCGCCTCGCCTGGGCTAAAGACAAAAAGGACTGGACTACTGCTGAGTGGTCCAAAGTTATGTTCTCTGATGAAAGTAAATTTTGCATTTCCTTTGGAAATCAGGGTCCCAGAGTCTGAAGGAAGAGAGGAGAGACAAACAATCCACGTTGCTTGAGGTCCAGTATAAAGTTTCCAAAGTCAGTGATGGTTTGGGGTGCCATGTCATCTCCTGGTGTTGGTCCACTGTGTTTTCTGAGATCCAAGGTCAACGCAGCCATATACCAGGAAGTTTTAGAACACTTCATGCTTCCTGCTGCTGACCAACTTTATGGAGATGCAGATTTCATTTTCCAACATGACTTGGCACCTGCACACAGTGCCAAAGCTACCAGTACCTGGTTTAAGGACCATGGTATCCCTGTTCTTAATGGCCAGCAAACTCGCCTGACCTTAACCCCATAGAAAATGTATGGGGTATTGTGAAGAGGAAGATGCGATATGCCAGACCCAAGAATGCAGAAGAGCTGAAGGCCACTATCAGAGCAACCTGGACTCTCATAACACCTGAGCAGTGCCACAGACTGATCGACTCCATGCCATGCTGCATTGCTGCAGTAATTCAGGCAAAAGGAGCCCCAACTAAGTATTGAGTGCTGTACATGTTCATACTTTTCAGTTGGCCAAGATTTCTAAAAAATCCTTTCTTTGTATTGGTCTTAAGTTATATTCTAATTTTCTGAGATACTGAATTTGGGATTTTCCTTAGTTGTCAGTTTTAATCATCAAAATTAAAAGAAATAAACATTTGAAATATATCAGTCTGTGTGTAATGAATGAATATAATATACAAGTTTCACTTTTTGAATGGAATTAGTGAAATAAATAAACTTTTTGACGATATTCTAATTATATGACCAGCACCTGTACATATATATACTATAGAAATTAAAAAAGTCAAAAAAAAGCAGCATACTTCAGCTGATTTCTTGTCCACGTATATGTGTATGACTCCACCGTGTTTGTTGCACTCCTCAATGACATCATCCTGAATCTCAATTTCCCAACCAAGATCATTTTCTCTGCAAGAAAGAAATGTAATTCAGGCAAAAATGCTCTTTAACATTACTTTCTCAATATACCTGCAATTTTCTCCTTCTACTTACGAGTTTGGATTGAACATGTTAGACAGCTGGAAACAGTGTGTTGCAATTGGTTGTGAGGGTAGATTTAATGCTTGGTTTGTGGGCACATTGATGTTAAAACTCAATCCTGGGTTCATAGCAGCTAAAAGGAAAGAGATGGATGTTAATTGCAAACCCCAATAGGCCTTATTAATGGCACATCTACTTAACCTAAAAGAAAAGGAACTGACCAGTAGCTGCAGCCATGGCTACCATGGAACCACTCATATTAAGGGCCTGTTGTGCAGCAGGTGGGATCTGCAGACCAGTACCTAACAGAAAAAAAATGAAACATTGTAATCCCTCTAAAAAAAAAAAAATAGAGACATTCACTTCATAACAGTATGAAAACTATACAGCAGATCAAAGAGTACATCCTTACCCTCGGCCAGTCTGGCCATGAGTTGAAGTCTGCCAGTAGTTCCCAGATCAATGCCTGTCCTTTCCAGCTCATCATTGTCCAGGAAGGAGCTGGCAGTGGAGGCATCAGTCCGCTCCGTCACATGTCCCACTTTCATTGGTCTGCCAGCCAACTCAAAGCCATTAAGCTGTTCCAGAGCCTTCTTCGCACATTCGGCATCAGCAAACTATGAGGAAAGAGGAATGGAAATAAGCTCTGGAAAAGATGAATAATTTCTTGAACTTGACACCAACTACTTTTCTTGTAATGTCAGAAATTCTGCACGAAAACAACTTGACCACACAACTTACTGTGATAAAGCCATATCCTTTTGATCGTCCTGTTTCACTGTCCATCATCAACTGAATACTATCAATCTGTATAAAAACAAACAAACAAACAGAAAAAAAAAAAAAAAAAAGTCAATATGAATAAGAGCAAAGTCATAACATAACGTGAAGTGGGAAAAAAAATTATGGCACTATTTACCCTTCCAAATGGCTCAAAGATGCCTCGGAGCATGTCTTCTGTGATGTTAAAATGCAATGAGCCAACATAAAGTCTCATAGGTCCAGAACTGCCCTTCTGTAAGTTGTTTGCCAATGCAGCTGCTCTGTTTTTCTCAGCCTGGTCACCAAACACACAATTTGCAATTAGAAGATGATAACATCTACAACCAAAGATTGTGCAAATGTTTCCACATTCAGAGTGACCATGTTACCTGTGAAGCCTGCACAATGATTGGTACTCCAAGTAGTCTTTGACCAGATAGGCCAATTGCCAAAGGTACAGAGGTGGTATCCACAAACTCAATGTATGCAATTCCTTTAGATCTTCTGGAGTTTCTATCAGAGATAATTCTCACATCTCGCACCTTTCAAGAACAACAATAGGAATTAGAGGTTTCTATCCAAATCCAAAGTAGAATAGGCTACAGAGATAGAAACTGTCCTAAATAAAACTATAGATACACAAACACTGACTTTTCCCACTGCAGAAAAAAATTCTTCCAAGTCTCGTGGTCGGATTCTGGCTGCCAGCTGCATGCAGAACACTGTGCGTGCATCCCTTTCTTCGGGGGTGAGATTATCAATGGGCTTTCTGTTAGCAAAAGACAAAAACAAGCAATTAATTAGTGAAATTCATGAAAGAATTTAGTAGGGGAAAACTTAATTATCAAGGCTGAAATAAACTTACCTTATAGGGCTTTTGTCTTTCTTGAAAGGACTGCGGCTTCTAGACCTTCTACGGCTGAGAGAGAATTTCTGTGAGTACTTTTGGAAAGACTTTCCATGTCTGAGTCATACACAACAAGTAACTACCCACACATAACAAAAATAGTATCATAGAAACCTTAGTTTGACGGCGGGTGGTGGGCCAGTCTTCCCCCTGGGGCCACCGTTAAATTTCAGGCCAGAACTGTGATTTAAAAACAAGGTTTTCAAGGTTTTTAATCTCAGTAGCGACGACTAATCACTCTACTGCTAGTATTAAACACATACGGTAAACTTCAAAAGGGTAAATGTTGTACACATTACAACAAATTCCTTGTTTTGGGGGAATCTACTCATTTTCTCTGCTGATTCAAAACAGACATGTAAATTGGGATGGCAGCTAAACTCATATGCATACATATTCACCGGAAGACATTTTCACACTCAACAGGAGGACTGTGTGAACCTTTTACTTCAGGTTAACATACTAGCTATGTTAAAAAAAAATTCAAAGAACACTTTTTTTTTTTTACTTTGTGGACATTTAACATGAAGATTAAAACCCAGAGCAAAAGATGGCTACGTACAATGGAGCTCTGTAGCGTCCACCGCGCTCCCTGCTCCTGGAACGGCTGCGCCGTCTATCCCTGCTGCGGCTGCGCTTCCGATCTTTGCTGCGGCTCCTCCTGCGGTCATGGCTTTTCTTGCGATCACGACTCCTACTTCTTTTCTTTTCCCGGCTGTGGCTTCTGCTGCGACTTTTGCTCTTCTTTTTTTGCAATTCAATAAAAAAAAATAATAATAAATTAAGTTTAGTACATAAAACATTTAGAGTTTTGTAAAATGTATATTAAACTAAAAAGACATACTTCTTGCTCCGCTCCTCGTGGCCATTGGAACTTAAGGACTTGTTGTCATCCTAAGCAGGGTCGATAGAAGACAGCATGAGGAGGACGGCGAAACATTTCAAGTCGTAAGGATAAAGAAGGGATGGGAACAAAAGAGAACATGATATGATCATTAAATAGAAGTTCATTACTGGGTTTGAGTGGGAGGATGACAAATACAAGGGGGACCTTTAGAAAGAAACCAAACACATGGCTGCCAAAGTCGTTCTTCCTTATTAGTGCTTGTATTACTTGTGTAAGACGGCCAAAAATTCAATTGCTATGCCGGGTATGTAAAATAGCATTGCATTTTTAGGCACTTCATTCATTAAGCAGCCCAACAGGTTCAGTACCAAGGCTATCTGAGCCTAAGACCCAAAGTGGCAACGCTAGCAGCCAGCCACTAAACGAGCTCCAGTGGTGGATGCCATTCCAGTGATCTTCACCCCATTTGCCTTCGTGGATTGAAAGAGCTCGATGCCACCTCAGTCACACATCTCGCCCTGAAGCAAACAGGGATTCACACGGCTTAGTAATAGCGACTCCCACAGACCATCTAAAGTTGAGTTGTTCTTTTGTTGTTGTTGTTAAGAGGCTAGATTGTTTACAAGATACATATCTTATTGTGAATATTATGATATTATATGCTGAGCCCCATCATTTCCAGTTTGAAAAAGCGCAGAATAACCATTTATAACTACTTTTAAATGTCATCAGCATGCATATACTTTTTTTTTTTTTTCCAAAACAGATGACTTTTACAGTATATTCATTTCAGTTTTTCAAAGTGATGAATAGAGAATAAGGAGACTGGATTTACAGAACTCCAATATTTCTGCACTGAGGATTATGACATTTTAGTGGTCACCTGCCATATATCAATACTGTAAAACATGCAATCTAGTTCTAACCATTTAGAAAGTAAACTTCCTTTCGATAAAAATACGTAGCTAAGAATACCATGCATACAATAACATGAATACTGTCTCCACAGAGTTCATACCAGTTCTTATGTGCTTCCACTACATTTACTCTGGTGGTACCTATGTATTATTCTGCCTGTGTATTTCAACCAAGGGTACCACAGTACATCAATATATTGGGCAATTACTACCTTCATTTTTTTGACAGTTCACACTGGAATTCATGGGAGTAGAGGTGAGATATAGGCAAGTCTACAAAAAGAGATAGATGGGCAATTTATTCATTGAAACCACTATGACAGAAACATTCAAGTTATTGATCTGACAATAAAGACTTAGAGAAAACACGACTGGTTAGCAGTTTCAAATAAAAGCTTTACAGATTCCTGGGCGAGTTTATTTACTTGCATAAACACCCACCTTTTTATATGGAGCCTCGAGCATTGCTTCAATGTCCAAATCATCGGCCATGTTGTTGTTGATCTGCAGGCGAGGAAAACAGTGCATTAAGTGCCGTTTTATGTTAAACCTAAGCATAGAAATCTTCTTCTGAAATCACAACACATATATTTGCCCGGACTGTTTCCCAAAATAGCACTTTAAACTCGGACTCTACATTTCTGATTTCGGACATGCGTGACTGGACTGGGTCATGAAGCGCACTTTTAAGCACGTTAGCTTTCTGGCTAACGTTAACTATTTTCCTCACACACTGTCGCGAAACGTCCTATCACATTTTGGACACATTTACACAGCATTAGCACATATAACGAAAAAATATCTAGGTTTGGATGTTACATCCACACCTTTCGTATTATCAGCAGAGAACATTGAAGCTTGCTTTGTTAGCGCATTAACGTTAACGTACCTAGCGTAACTGGCTAAGTCGCTTCCTCTTCGCAAACAAGCTGAAACAACCCACGTTAAATGACGGAAATACAATAATTAAAAACATTTAACATCAATGTGATCCACGTATGGCACATAATAAATTGATATTGGTCGGATTGTCCTTAGAAACAGACCCAAACAGTAAGTAACGTTAGCCATTAGCCTTTCCGTCTTACCTCAGACACTGCGGCCTACAAAGCTTTACGATCCTAACTCCACAAACGAGCGGCAAAACCCGGATCTGCTGTTCGCTTCTGCTACCGTTGCAACCCCAGTCGATTAATTCGAATCCACACAAACCTAAAAAGCACAATTGTATTAAGCCTGAACTTGGTCGTTTAAACTAATACTAGTCACAAGACGCGTGTTGCGGTTATCAACGACAAGTTGACTGGCGGCAAACAGCAACTGCGCGTGCACGACACGTTTCTGTTGCATAAGAGGAGACGCGCGATACTGTCCACTAGAGGGAGCTCGTATTACACGCACAGACAACGGAAGTGCGAACTGCAAAGACACAAACAATTAAAACTTTCTTTTTATTTTAATGGTCTGGTATTAATTTATGAGTCAGGCGTTTTGTTCGCGGTCAAAACAGACCGAAGATCAAAATCGTATAATGTTTGTATTTTTATAAAATGATAGCATTGTATTTTTATAATGTCACACCAGTTCATAGAAGTGTGTGTGTGTGTGTGTGTGTGTGTGTGAGAGAGAGAGAGAGAGAGAGAGAGAGTCTATTTTGCTCTCTTAATGTTTTAGTTTCACCTCTTCATAGCTGTGTGCTTTTTTCTGAGTTGTGGCTGACATCTATCTATCTATCTATCTATCTATCTATCTATCTATCTATCTATCTATATATCTGTCTATCTATCTATCTATCTATCTATCTATGTGTTTGTCTATCTGTCTGTCTGTCTATTTATCTATCTGTCTGTCTGTCTGTCTGTCTGTGTCCGTCCGTCCGTCCGTCCATGCAGATAGATAGATGGACCACTAAGGGTCTGGAATAATGTGATGTGATCTTTAAGGCACTAATTCACAAAGGAAATGTGGGGGTACAAAAGGAAAAACTGAAGAGACTTAGTTTTCATAAAAAAAAAAATATCACAACAACACTGTTGCTCTTTTCCTCTGTCAGGCCTTGAAGTCAGTGTCACTCAGCTGACTATGGTTACACCATACCTCTGAGACCACATAATTAGTCAGACAGTGAACCAGAACAGTAAACAAATATACCTTGAGAAACAGGCTTATTCAATGAAAAATACAAATTAACTAATTAATTGCTCATCTTTTTGATGAGTAAACAAAAAAATTATGAAAAAAATATGACCCCACATTTTTCTTGGTTTAATCTCATTCTTTCCACTGACTCTTACCACAGCTTGCTTGATGTTCTGCTGGCTGCCAACTTTCCGTAATTAGCTCTCTATCCCTGCGCTCACAGTGAGGCAGAGTGCAGCCAAATGTAAATATCTCCAGAGGCTTTCCACAGTATGAACATGACACACATCTGGAGGATGCCAGATTCTTGACACATTACAAGAACCAGTCAGTGCAACTAGTGCAGGACCATTCGTCTTCCTGTATGCACCGCCACCTCCTTGGCCTTATTCACTTTTTCCATTCCGCTCTCCCTCTCTCTTTCCCTGTTATGTTCATTTTTTACTGCATGGCTCTGGTGAATGAACCCCCTTTAATCTCATGTCAGAAGCTTAATGCAGTTATTTTTGGTATTTGGAGAAAACTTCCACTTGTTATGAAAGGAAGAATCAGCTTTGCATGTGTTTAAACCACAAAAATACCTGCTTGGTATGTGCAGAAGTTAACTGTTACTTTGTAAAATAGCTTGGGAGATGAATCTTAGTTCAAAGCAGTTTAGAGAATGGCTGAACTGAAGACGGCACCAAATGTTGGTTAGTTTTAACATTGTTTAAATGTTAACTTTGTGTATGAGTACACAGGCAAAAAAATCCTATTCCATGCACATAAAGACAACAAAAGATGTTTATTTGCGTGTGATCTGCATGTACATGTGTGTAGGCTGTATTAGCTGGGGGAAAGGTTGAGTGTGGAGTGGAGCATTCTTTCCATTACTCTGAACAAATCAATGCACTGAGCTCCCAGCCAAAACGCCACGTCCCCTCCCCCACTCCAATGGTGACGAGGGGGGCAGTGGAAAGAGCTGACCCAGGCGCAGCACACTGGCTGGCCTAATTGCAGTTTCGGCCTTCTGCTTCTTATCCTGGTGCTGGACAGTGGTTGCCCCAACACATGTCCTCCATATGCGGATAAATACTCAAGCACATGGACGTGGGAGAAGCTGTTGCAACAAAACATGTCATCCAATTAAAGGAATAGTTCACCCCCCCAAAATTTAAATTTTCTGAAAATGTCACCTTCAGGCAATTCAAAATTAAGGTAATCTTGTTTCTTCATCAGAACAGATTTTAGCATTACATCACTTTCTCACCAATGGGTTCTCTGCAGTGAATGGCTGCCGTCAGCATGAGAGTTCAAATTTCTGATAAAAGCATCAAAGATTCATAAATTTCTCTAAATCTGTTCCAATGAAGAATCAAACTCATCTACATCTTCGATGGCCTTAGGTTGAGTACATTTTCAGCAAATGACCTTTCTTACCTTCATATTGTTCCAAATCTGACTTTTATTCTTCTTTGGAATACAAAAGAAGATATTTTTGAAAATATTTTTGGCCATTCAATTAAAGTCAGTGGTGTCTAAAACAACACCGGACCCAATTGACTTTCATTGTAAGAATAAAAAAATAAAAAATAAAAAAATAAAAACTCATTGCATTCCACAAAAATGTAATACAGTTTTCAAACAACATTAATGAATGATTGAATGATGACAGAACTTTCATTTTTTGGTGAACTATGTCAAAATATAAAACAACTGTAATTTTTAAACAACAGTTATATATCTTGAATATCTTTGGGAAGATGGACACAAATCAAATGTAGTCTTAAGAGTTTTTTTTTGTTTTTTTTTTGGTGACCCTCAACTGACAGTGTAACATTATCCATGAGGCTTAGTCGGCATCTGGGAAAGCCACTATCCACAAACTTTATGTCTTTACAGTGGCATTCTTGGTCATTTTGAGGTCTGACTTTGGAGAATGCAGAACACAGACTGCAAATATTCACTTGTCTATATCTACTGTTTTTTTTTTTTTAATCAGTTTAAGATGTAAAAAATACAAATAACGGCATGCAATGAATGAGGCGTAATTGTTTTCATTTGCATTGCCTTAATTTATGTTTGGAATATTTTTGACCTTATGTATGATCCATCCACAGAACATCCTCTAAAAATAAGCATTTGAGAGAGTAATCTGCTTAATAGCTTTGAGTGGAGCACTAAGCTGACCGTGGCATTTCATCGTAGTGCTTTCTAAACATCATTTCAGTGATTTGATTTCACTGATTATTTCCATATTGTTGTAGAAAATCCCTCAGAGCCACTCAACTGTATCTGAGAACAAAGATAATGGCGTTGTTCAGGACAGGATATCTGAACAATTCTTTCACAAAAAATAGCAGCAGGTTCAAGGTGAGGCAATGGAACATGAGCAACTACTTCCATTATAAACAGCAGTGCACCATACAGATAAAACAATATGCAAAAAACTTTTTAAAGAATCAAAATCCTTAAAAATAATCAAGAATGGTAGACTTGCGACAACGAAATATACAAACTCTCAAGTTCTCCTGAAAGACTGGGTGGTATTTGAAAAAAGCAGAAATTCAAAACACAGATTAGGATTTAATAAAAAAAACACACTAAAAGTTAGGAAAGTTAGCATAATTGTATTTACATATTTCAAAGCCATTTATTATTATACAAATTTTGGAAATAAATATTTACAAACCAACAACATTAAGTTGTACAAAAACATTTTCTCTTCTATGTCCAGTGCCAAAAAAGTAGACAAAACACATAGAGAGAAATAGCCTATAAACCATTATTTTTGTTATTATTCCTGCAAAAATAGCTGACACCTTTATAATGTTTACTGACCAAATATCTCTTTCAAATAAACTGTAACAGGCTTATGAAGGATATTCACATGCCCTTTTTAAATGATGATTGACATGTCCATAATATTATATTATAAAACTCGCTTTAACAGCATAAACTTAAGAAAAAAATTACATTGGTCTCAGCTATCTCTCCTTTGACTTTTCCAATGGGCTGTTCTTTTCTCATACAGCAAATGTCTTTCAGTGTATACAAAATACTTCCATTATTAGAAAAAACAATAAGGTGAAATTATAATTTAAGGAAAACATATAAACAATGAATAATAAATATTGCTTGTTAATTCTAACTATTGTCTATTCAGTCTGATAAGGCAAACATTGATAAAATGTTCATAAAAAACAAAGTCCACTTAATTGGTGATATACAGTAATAAACCTTTGGTTTAATTCAAATAACTATAAAAAAATCGGATCTATAGGACATAGAAACAAAGAGCAAAACCTCAAGATCTTCAAGGGAATCAGTAAAAAGGTTGTTAATGCTAGATTCTGACATAAATGAATAAATAAACAACACAAACAAACAAAAAATGTGAATTGATTTTCAGTTTTCAAAAGAAGTCTTTTCAGAAAGACAAATCCTCTTTTGCCTTCCAAACAGAAAACAAAGGAGAGAACCCAGAGTTCAAGGACTGAGAGTGATCTGTGGGTTCACAGCACTGCGAGGTCATGACAGGACTTGGAGCGCACTTTCAGGGCCATCTTCTTGTTGTTCTTGGCCACAAGTCGATCTAGGAAGCGTCTGGCTTTCTTGGTGATGCTCTCTTTTCGCTTGTAGATGGAGCGTCGACGCTCATTGATCTCTTTGCTGTCTCGCCGCAGTCGGATCTGCCTCACAATGCCCTCAAAGAGCTCGTGAACATTGTGGTGGAGGGAGGCGGAGGTTTCTATGAACTTGCAGTCGAATACCACCGCACAAGCCCGACCCTCTGCCACAGAAGACCAGGATTGTGTAAAACCAAACCCATCACAAGGCTTTGAAGGCTTATGCATCTGCACCATGTCAAACAATTGTGCATTCATGAGTTAGACTGTGATATACCCAACCATTCAAAAGTTTGGGGTAAGATTTTGAAATATTTTTAAAAGAAGTCTCATATGCTCACCAAGGTCGCATTTATTTGATTAAAAATACATTAAAACAGTAATATTATTAGAATTTAAATGAACTTTTCTCTTTAAATATTTTAAAATGTAATTCATTCCTGTGATGGCAAAGCTGCATTTTCCACATGCAATTATAAAAAACATTATAAATGTCTTTACTGTCACTTTTGATCTATGTAATTGCTAATCTAATTCTTTCATTAATATCCTTCCTTATACTAAACCAAACTTTTTAATGGTAGTGTATACCATCCCACTATAATGTGTCTGTGTGAATGATACAAATCAAAACCCTTCTCACCTTCCACTGCCACTTCTCGAGAGCGCACTAAGTCACTTTTGTTGCCCACTAGGATGATGGGAATGTTTTCAGCCTGCCGGATGCGACGCAACTGGATTCGTAACTCTGATGCGCTCTCAAAGCTGCTGCGGTCGGTGATGGAGTAAATAATGATGTAAGCATTGCCCACCTGCATGCAGTAATCCTGCACCCACTTTTCATCTTCCTCCTAGGGGATCAAAAAATGGTTAAACACTTAAAGGAGTACTTTACCATTTCTGTCATTGTTTACTCAGCCTCATGTGGTTCAAAAAAACCTTAACTTTCTTTCTTTAATGGAACACAAATAAGTGACAAATTTATTATTAAATGTGTTTTTATTATATTATGAAATATTTTTCAAAACAATGAAAAAAAGGCTTTCAAACTTTAAAAACAATGAAAACGGTCCATACCAATCATATGCTATATTTTAAGTCTTTTGAAGCTACACTACTGTTCAAAGGTTTGGGGTCGGTACTATTTTATTTTTTGGAAATAGATGAATACTTTTGTTCAGTAAGGATGCATTTAATTGAACAAAAGTGACAGTAAAGACATTTAGGTTACAAAAAGGTGATATGTGTTTAAAAAAATAAATGAATAAATAAGCAGCACAACTTTTTCAATGATAATATAAGAACCTCCTATGATAATAATACCTTTCTTAAGCACCAAATCAGCATAACAAAAGTGACAGTAAAGACATTTAGGTTACTAAAGGTTGATTTGTGATGCTAAAAATCCAGCTTTTTTTCACAGGAATAAACTAAATTTTTAAATATATTACAATTATTTGAATAAAACTAGTATTTTAAATTGTAATAATATTTCACAATATTACTGTTTTTACTGTATTGTTAATCAAATAAATGCAGCCTTGATGAGCATAGGAGATTCTTTCAAAAACATAAAAACTAAATCTTTCAAACAGTCCTCATTTTATGGGCTTATAATTTTAACTAGAGCACTCTTATTATACTTTTATGTTGCTTTATGTTGTCATTTTGGAGTTTCACAATCCCAGTCCTCATTCATTAGGAAACATGGCCAGGATGTTCTTCAAGACAGTCAAAGAGGTTTGGAATGACATGAGGGTGACTAAATAATGAAAGAGTTTTCATTTTAGGATAAACTATCCCTTTAAACATTTGTGCATGTACTGAAAGATGAACGACAAACAACTGAATACTGTGTGTCAAGAAAATGCTGTGCATTGTAACATTTTTTTCCAGTAATCTGGAAGTACAGAATTATTTATCTCTGTAAACAATTCTTGAGACTAGAAAAGCCTAGGTGCCAGACAGACCTCAGAGAGGAGAGTCATCGATAGCGGTGTAATTAGGCCCCAGAGCTATCAGTGTACTTGGCAGTGTGGTCAGCAGCAGGGGCCAGCTGTATGTTGCTTGCTCACTGCAGGGCATCACTCAATGGAGTTTAGTGACTGGCAGCAAGCGGCCACGTTTTTTCCACAGCACTGCACAAAGGGCATTGTGGCCCTGTAAGTGAGACTTGTGTCTGCAAACCACAGACTCACGGCTGGCAGACACATGCAACCCCCTGAAGAACACATGACTTCAGATTTCCTTTATTTACATTCGGTAATTTATCTAGTAGATTAATGAGGCCAATATGCGGAGACATATTAATATATGATGTTTGCATACCTGTTTTTCTGTTTCCCATGTGTCCATCACAACTAAGGTCGTCTCCTCCTCATCAACCATAAGGGTTCTCTCATATGTATCCTCTATAGAAACATGAACAGTATTTTCAGTTGAATTGACACATAAAGTAACTTCCAAAACATCAATCAAACATCAATCTGACATCCAACACAGCATTGCCAGCTGAAGATACACTACAAACAATTCATTTGTTCCCCTATCTATTATTTTTTTTAAAAAACATAAACAAACAAACAAAAAAACCCCATCAAACTCAAAATGACATAAATTGAATTTGATCTCTTCTATGATGAGCATGTCTTTAATTTCTGAATTTTAAGTAAATTTTTTTTTTGGTGGACATAAAGTCAAAAATGGGCATTTCATGATTTTATAATAAAAAAAACTACTTATTATAAGAATAAAATCCTTAAAAAAATTATTTTATTTATTTTTTTACATTTTATTAAATCCTTAAAAAAGTAATTTGGCACAATCTACTATCTAAAAGTGTTTTTTATATATAAAAAAAGTTTATGAAAGCATTTCACTGCATATAAATATATTTAAAAACTTTTGTCCACAAATCAAAGATGTGATCAAATCCACATGCAGGAAAGAAAAAAAAAAATAAATAAACAAACATAAAATTGGGAATATCAGAGTGTAACCCTGATGTGACTTCCCAGAAACGTTCATGATTTTCAAAAACGTCATGATTTTTGTAAAAACATACTTTTTTTTAACCTTGAAATCCATTTGAAAATACTTCTTGGAAATTATAGATTAAAGGTGTACACAATGTATAAGGAAATTATATTATTAAAGTAAGTAACTAGGTTTTTAAAGTATTTTCCCTGCTTTATCATGAATTGTTCCAACTGTTACAAAACAAGGTTTTGCTGCCTTTAATCTGTGATACATTTGAACAGTGCTTTGTTATAATCACAAGCATGAAAAATGCATGTGAAGTGGAATAGTGGAAAAATCACTGAGCCATGTCTGATAAACTGATCGCACAGCTAGTCTGACAAGAAGATAAAACATACTTTGCTCCAGTCTAGGTTGATACTGACCCTGTCTCATTTTTCCACTTTAAATTTATTCAATGTCATTTTTCCAGACCTCTACAAGATGTATAGCACTTAAGCACAAACTTGGCCATGAAACGTGAATTCACTATAAAAGAATAACAGTGTTCTTAATCAACGTCAATGTCTTAAACTTCACGTCAGCTAATATCTAAATGTTAAGACCAAATCTAAAATATAATCACGACATGGCCTACAGAGAAGAAGAAGACTCCTGATAATGAACCTGATAATCTGCTTTTATTTAGGGTCATGCAGAAGTGTAGCCAACTAATATGTCTCCACTGATACAAGAATCAATATACTGTACACATATCAGCCTGTCAATGACATGATTATTTACAGGATGATGTTCTGCTCAGGTCAAAGGCAACACAGCCACGAGACATAAGGTCATATGCCGTTAGACAAAAACAACATGTAGGTCAACAGATTGCCACTCACAGATGCTCATTGACTGCTTTGATAAAGGCATTTTTGCATAGTTCAATGCATTAGGGAGACACATAAATTTGTGTGCTGAATATTAAAGCCAGTTTAAACTGTTAGGTTTATACATAGGTCTTTGATGGACCAGTTGTGTGTCAGTCAAAATGGATTGTCTCACACCCTTGGGGCAGTAAAGGATGGACAGGACTGGACAAATGGGACAGACCACAGTCATGTGCTATCCGGTTCTAAATAATAAACATATTCCAGCAAAATAAAGTGAAATGATTCTACATTCATGGTATAAAAATATAATGTTTAAACCGCCGTAAAGTTTAAAATTTGTGCTTAAAGGAATAAAATAGTCAACAATGCTCTAGATAACAGCTGGAACACAAATCAATATACTGTATGTACTGTTTGCTCTGACTGATGTATTAATCAATATCACCGTACAATTAATGTTTCAGGATCAATCTTGACGCGTGACAATTTGAGAGTGCAATCAATCAGGCAGACCTAGTAGATTAGTCAAGGTTATTTTAGGCCCTGCAATACCATGCACTTTTACAGTAGTGTGTCAATGCTATATTTACTGTTACACAATAACACTGAGCTGATTGAACCGAACAGAATGAATCAACAAAACTGAACTGATATGTAGACATGAACAAATATTCACAAAAGCCATAATATACTTTGGATTTTATACCTCCAATGTGTTTGTGGGCATCCTTCTCTTGTATTCCAGCAAAAATGTTGGCAAGGCTTGACTTCCCCACGCCGTGATCCCCCAACAAAACCACGCGATAAAGACACTCAGATCCAGAGCTGTCCGACTCGGAGTCTGAAGACCAGTTGGCCCGTGAGTGGATGCTCTTGTCTCCAGGGTGGTAGGAGGCTGACTGGGCGAGTGGAGGGTGATACGGGTCAGCAGAGGGACCTCTTTCTCCCTTGCCCGCTTGACGAGAGGAGGGGATGGGAGTGCTCGCTCTTCTCCTCAGTGGTTCCTTTCCCTCTTTCTGAGTGTTGAGTGTCATCTTATAAACATAGGTATGCCTGAACAAAAAAGTGACTTTATTATGATAGGAAAACAAACAGATTCACTGCATATAAATCATACACCACCAGTAAAAAAAAAAAAAAAAAACGTTTTAAAGAATAACTTGACCTTTTCTCCTTTATTAAACAATCTCTTCCATTTAAAATAAATAAAATAAAATAGAATAAAATGTTAATTTCGTTACAAATTTTGTAAACTACTTATGCACACTTCATGTGTGTCTTCAATAATTTTAAGCATTGGACATTGAAATAAAATCAAGTGTGAGCAAACTTTTAAGAGATCGGGGCTAGTTGTGACATTTTTAATTCCAGTAAACATTTGATTTATTTTCTAAAGTCAACTTTAGTATGCCTATACACTGACTTAAAAAATACACCAAATATTCATAACTTAAAATATAATTTAAAATTTACTTTAAAAACTAGGTAAAATAGTTATTACAGTTTAATAATAGCCATAACATTTTATATATTATTGAAAAATATTTGTAAAATAAAAAAATAAAAAATCTAACTCAACTGTATGCATGTAAGACATTTAAAATGTGACAACTTGCCCATTTTAAGAACAAAATTTAAGGTTTTAAGTTTAGTTTCATTATTCTAATTAGGTAAACAATGAGCTAAAAACAAGCATTTGTCTGTTTGGACTTCTGACTCTATAAGCATTATATAGTTGCTAAGATCCTCGTGACAACTAACCCGGTGTCCTCTGCATATTTATGCATTTTAGCATATATTAATAAACACAACAGCAGTCAAATCAGACATATTCCAACAAAAACATCTTTGGAAAGTAAAGCGTACTCACAAGTGCGTATATTAATAAACACAAAAAAGCATACAGGTTCATTGAGACGCAGAGTGAAGTTTAAAGCAACTGGTAGCGAATCAATCAGTTTGCTCGCAGTGGAGTTTGATGTACCGGCTGCGGGGAAACGCTACACCGCTGCAGTCATGGCAACAGCCCCGAGAGTTCCACAACGCTTTTAAAAATTTAAGAACGTAATGAAGTATTTCTCTCAATCTCTGGCGCTGTCTGTCACAGCCTGATCTCGCTCGGAAAAACATCGGCGAGTTCACATCTATGACCTTTCACTCACCTTTATCTCCCCGCAAGCAAGTTTTAGGAGTCCGAAGCTCGACTTTTCAGTTCATGCTTCCACTTGTAGACTTTGAGCGTCAGCCTTCAGAGCTGGATCGGTGTGAAGTTGCTTGTATCGTGTCTTTGTGATTAAACACAGGTGGGGTCCTGTTGCCAACTCAGCTCGAGCTCAGAGCGCGCGGAGAAACGTGCCTTCTGTTTATATTACTCACATGATCCATAAACACAACTCAACAAATGGGCCCTCAGCTGTAAGTCTCGTGGGTCCTCGCTGAGCGTCTTTCAACATCATCCAGGGCCACGAAATGTTATGTCTTTTTAGCACCGTCCTACCCCATCTCCATGACGTCGATGTTCTGTCATTTCCTGCCTAAAGCTGAGCTGAGATATCATATGTTATCAGAAGGTTCTCGTTAGTCCTATTGCTTTGATGTAAAACGCATCTTGATTTAATGATGTCATCCCTGTTAAGTCATGCAAAGTGAAACCACACACATTGCATTTATTTTTCTTTACAGACAAACATCCACAGCTGTTTCTTTTCTTGATGCTTATGCAATCGGATAATGAATGTTGCAATTTTATAGCATCTATTTAGTATTTTTGTTTCTAAAATAGGTTTTATTTATTGGAAAGCATTCCAGCACTGGATACACATGGGAAAAAAAGAACTCTGAATCCTGTGAAATAGAGGAAAAAAGGTTTATCCCCTGCTTAGATCTCGCAGTTGTTATTGTTTTTTTACCAGGAATTTTTAATTCTCTGAGGCTCAGCTGAATCTTTTCCAAATTAAACAAGAAGTAATCAAACCAGTCGCCCGTCCACTAGGGTGCTGAAATCCATAAATGTTTACAGAGCAAGCCTTGTTCCCACACTTTGGACAATTACATTAATGTCACAAAACTACTGTTTAAAGGTTTAAAACAGTAGTTGGATTAGAAACGCTCCATTTGCCAGATAAGTGCAGTCATATACAGTCATAAAATGAAACACTTATTGAGGACTGACATCAACTGCAATAACATTTGCTTGCTGACTTCAACATTATGCTCTTCTGCTTTGAAAACAGTATACTGTGAATAATTTTATAATCTACTGTATACAGGGGCGTTGCACGAGATGCAGGGCCCTATGCATAGGCAGTCCTGATGGGCCCCCATGCCCCCACCCCCCTTGAAAATATCCAGGTAAAATAAAATATATTCCAGACTTTTCAAGGGCCCTCTCTTCCTTTGGGGCCCTGGTAATCAGTACTGGTTTTACTCCCAGTCCGACGCCCCTGACTGTATATACCATGTGTGTATGTATATGTGTGTGTATGTATATGTCTATATATATATATATATAGTACTTTTTTTATAATCCATGGGATATACACACACACACACACACACACACACATTTGTTTTTGTGAAAAGTGGGGACATCCCATAGGCGTAATGGTTTTTATACTGTACAAACCGTATATTCTATCGCTCTACACCAACCCTACACCATTTTTACTTTCTCAAAAAAACTCATTCTGTATGGTTTATAAGCGTTTTGAAAAAAGGGGACATGGGTTATGTCCTCATAAGTCACCCTCTCCTTGTAATACCTGTGTCATACCCATGTCATTATACAAAGTTGTGTCCTGATATGTCACAAAAACACGCGCGTGCACACACACACACACACACACACAGCAAGGATGCACTAAATTGATCATTTATAGTGTTACAAATATTTCTATTTCAAATTAATGGTGTTCTTTTGAACTTTCTATTCATCTAAGAATGCTGATAAAAAACATCATGGATTCCACAAAAACATTAAGCAGCACAGCTATTTTCAACCTTGGAAATAATAAGAAATGTTTCTTGAGCACCAAATTTTCATATTGGAATGATTTCTGAAGGATCATGTGACACTGAAGACTTAAAGAGTAATGATGCTGAAAATTCAGGAATAAATTTCATTTTAAAATAAATTCAAATTGAAAACAGTTCTTTTAAATTGTAATATTGCACAATAAGAATGTTATTACTGTATTTTAGATCAAATAAACGGTCTTGGTGGGTACAAGAGACTTCTTGCATAAAATAAAATAAATTCTAAATGTTAGTATACCTAAGATTAGACTATTATAGGTATATAAAAAGTCTGACTTTTAAAGAGGTATTCTGTAAATAAAAATGGTCATTTAACATCTGCATCTTAGTTTGTGCAACACTAAAATACAAGCAGTATTCAGTTGCATGTCTAAAGGCACATCAGTAAATCATGGTACTTGCACAAGAGTGCAATAAATTGTGTTTTTAGAAAAAGAAATAAAGAGGATAAAGCCCATAAAACAAACTGAATGCAAAGACAAATAAATAAAAAACGATCCATAAAACTGTTTGACTGAGTAAAATGATTTAATGAAGTGGCTTCATTGATTTTCATCTGTAATATATGGCAGCTCAAGGGAAGACTCAAAAAGGTAATGCCTTCAGCACAAGGCTACACGGGGAGTAAATCCACTTGGGGTATATTGAGATGGACATCCATATCTGGAGTACACCTAAAATATAGACAAACAGTAACAGGGAACAGAGGATTACTGTCACCCTCATGTTGCTGCAAAAGATGATAATCAGAAAAATGTTTTATCTGTTTTTGCCCATACAATGAAAGTCAGTTGGGTCCAAAACTACATTACACCACAGTGACTTTCATTGTACGGACAAAACATACTTCTTTAGTGTTCCACAGAAGAAATTCATACAAGTCTTTAATGACAAATGATGACAGAATCTTCATTTTTGAGTGCAAAGATCATGTAAATCAGGAGAACTGCTTATGGGATATTTGCCCTTAAGCATGGTCACCACAGCCTGAGACAGTTTGTTTAAGACAGGAAACATGAGAAGTTTCTTTGTTGGGGCTCAGTACATCTGCAGATACTAAAGCCATGTCTCTGTCACAAGCGGAGCAGGAAATCCCAGATCTGTTTATCATTATCTCCATTTAATGAAAACCTTTTTAATTTGGTGCTCAGTGTGACAGGATACAGTATGTGAACACAGAGAATGTTTATGCTTGTTTTCCATGTCCTTTGTCCCCTAGGCCAAAATACTTAAGGACCGAAAGTTCATACGAACAAATCTTATCTGTGATAAAACAGCTCCCATGGATGGCAAGAGGTTGTGCTTGCACTCGCAGGACCATGGAATAAAGTGTCAGATTGTTCTGGAGATATGACCGATTGTCATGGAGAGGAAAATGACATGCTGTTTTGGAACAGACTGTTGGGAAATGTGAAACCTTCATTAACCTTTAATGGGCGCCAGGGATTCCATGAATGCACAGCATTCTCTTGTTCTTCATTTATCTTTAAGATGACCTTTGGAGTCTTTTCCAAAACTGTGTAATCTAACACCATCTCCAACAGCCCAATACTTTTTTTTTTTATTAAAAAAAGAAAGCCGATAGGGTACTTTTTCCTCTAGATTATCTGATTTGCAGCGCCCCACTCCAATCTCCAAAAAAGCTCACTGGGTGAACGTGTTACTCATCATACAAGTCTGCATTATCGTTCACCCAAAAACTTTAATTCAGTCATCTTTTACTCACCCTAATGTCACTACAAACCTGGGGTGTGTTTCCTGTACAATGATGTAACTTGCTGATTAACTAGCATAGTAATGTGCATCGTTGGAGAAAAAAACATCTAGTCACGAGTGTTTCCCGAAACTGTAGTAACACGTCGCACATCCACTGTTTGAATCATGTTGGTTCAACAATGTAGGACTGTCGTTAATGACGTCACGGGCAGGTGGTGGAGTAATAACTTCTGCTAATTCATCAATTCCAGATTTACCAAATGATGCTCTCACGCACAAGGCACCCGATGACTACTATTTTTTGTACCATGTCATCTTGCTTTTTTTATAATGTTTGCTTCATTATGGGTTCCCTCTCGCATCATACTCTTTCTCATGCGGTTCCCATACATGCGCACTCTTAAAAAATGCTGTTGATTGTTGAGATGCCAAACAAGAGGTTGAAACTTATATATTCAAATTGCATTAAAGATATAAAATGCACTGCACATTAGATTGCTTATTTTGCTCATGTGCATGTATACGTCCACATGTCATACTAAGAAGAAACAATGCTTCTAACCACAGGCCAAAAGCTGTATTTCCAACTACTCAAGTTTGTGGTGTTGTTCACGAATGTCAGTTTGAACTATAGTTTCGGGAAACACCAAATTGACAAAACTTGCAACCATAGTTGGCTTATGATTCAAATTTCTTCATATTTGGTTTTGGACACCATTGTCTTTCATTATATGGACAAAAACAGTTGCAACATTTTTCAGAATTCCTTCTTTTGCATTCTGCATAGGAAAAAAAGTCTAGATGACTAAATGATGCCAGATTTTTAATTTTGGGGTGAACTTTAAATTGTTTCTCAATGCATGATATGAGCTTCTTACTCATAGTGGATGTTAAACTATCACGGGCTGTGTGCTGGCAGTATGTTTGAGAAGGTTCTTGAAAGTGAAGTTCTCTAAGTGTTGCTGTTCTATTTCTGTTTATGGGAGGGGTCGGGTCATACTAACACTGTTAGACATTTCGAGGGGTTTGTTGAACTTCCTTTCAAGTGGCCAATTTTGTGAGAATGTTTCTCTGCAACTGAAATTATTGTATAACTTGGGAATGCTTCAGCTGAAGAGCTTGGCAATTTCCTTGTATTAATTGAGGACATAAGAGCTGTTTGTGATAAAGAAGCTGTTTGCCTCAATAACTCAATGTCCTCATCCACTTACTTGTCCGATTTTATGAAAACATCTGGAAAGAACTCTCTCCTGATGTTTTTTGTTCTTGACAGTTGCAGTTCCTGAATACTCTTCCTTAGCTCTTCATTCTTCCTCTCCATCTCCATTACCACTAAAATTTTTTTAAAAATACGGTAAATATACAATGTAAATACATTTCCAAATTGACATACTTTAATTACATTTCTCTGCTGATGAATCTCTTCTCTCATTGTGTCATTCTGTGAGGCTGTCAGTTTGACAACGGGAGGGATGTGGGAAGCATGTTTCTGAAAACCAAACCACAAGCATATTTTTATGAAGCTCATAAAGTCACAAATAACCTCCATTTAAAATGAAATAAATCTAAAAATTGACACAGAAGAGCTTATTTACCTCAGCTACAGCAGACAGCACTTTCTGTTCTCTTTGGTGTTGGCGTCTTTCCAAATTGACCATTTCTTTCTTAAACAACAGGTTCAAATCTTCTTGTTCTTTCTGACAATTATAAAAGGAGAAATATGTTACAACTTAATTAAACACTGAAGAGTTCTTATGGGAGCTAGAACCACATGTGTTTTTTAATAAATAAAGGCTTTTCCTTTATATAATTTTGATTAATATCTACTCTTAACCCATCAGTTGGCCAAAATGTCAGCTTTTTGTCATCCTGCAGTGAGTCCTGCTTATATTTTACCTGCTGCATGTCTTTCAGTCTGTCCAGCTTTCTTTCCATATCTGCAATCTGCAAGGCCTTTACTGGGAACTCCATATCTTTGTATGTCTTCAGGCTGCGAAGCTCTTTCTGAGCATCTACCACCTTCACTTTCAGTAGATCCAACTGCTTCTGCAAACCTACATTTATCAGATGAAGTCAGCTGAAATTTGTTATGCAGTTTGGGGTTGTTTGATTTTGCTTTACCATTAACAACCATCGCAGAAGCAACACTATATGGCCAAAAGTATGTGGATACCCAAACACGTGGACCTCTCTGTGTGCACAGGGGCTGGAACAGACGAGTAATGGATGTATTCTCTACTGTTCAAAAGATTCGGATCAGTAAAATAAAAAAAAGAACAATAATTAAATACTTTTATTCAGAAAGGATGCATTCCAATGATCAAAAAAAGTTTACACTTCCGAAGATCATTCTTAATATAAATGCTGTTCTATTTATTTTAAAATATTTTTTTTGATTTAAAAATAATAGTTTCCAATAAAATGTTTTGAATTTTCTTTTTTAAGCTTTTTTTTTATTTGTTTTTGTAGTTTTGGTTTTGTATTTTAAATGATGAAAAAAAGTTAAAGCATAACTGATGAAATATAAACTAACCACTCCGATGTGTCTGTAATGTCTCCTTTATATCTCTCAGCTCTGCTCTGGCACTTTTAATAAGATTGTCATTCCACTGTTTCAAAGCGACTGCTGATCTCTAGAAAGAACATCAGAGATCAAATTTAACTGTAAGCATATTCAACACTTGCACTATTCAAAAAAAAAAAGTTTGAGTTCAGTGCTCTTTGTGTAAAAACGTAGCTCACCATCTTTTGCTCTGTCTGGATAAGCAGATTGTTGGCTCTGGCAAATGAGCTTCTGTCTGTATCCGTAATGCTTCTGGCCATTTGCAGGTTCCTCTCTTGAAGCTGTTCACAGAGCTCCTCCAGGTCTTTTATTGCTTCTTTCCTGGATTTGATGAGTAACTACAACATATTGCAGCTGTCAACATGGTGTATACTAATCACAAGTGAACTATTAAATTCTACTTTCCTACTTCATTGTACACACAATCAGTTCTTTGATACTGTATTTCGTCTTTGTGGTGATCTGGTCCTGTTCCACTGTTTCAGTTGTCCTTCTTGTAAGGAGTTTGGGGAGTGTTGTGAAATCATTGTGGACATGAGATTGAGATGTTCCTGTTCATAAAGCAGAGATTACAAAATAATACGTAAAGACAGACATGTCTCACTACTGTAGTAGCATTATTTTGATCCTAACGTAACCATGTTTATACCTGATTTTCCAGTCGGAGATGGTCTGGTTTCTCCTTTGTTAGATGATATGACGGCTTTATGATGAGAAGTTGCCCAGAGCAGAGGTTTAGACCGTGTACTTCGCTTCCATTTGCTGTAATCCTTAAAAAAAAGTTAGTCTAACTGCAGCTGTCTAACTTTACAGAAAGCAATACTCATACATGGAAGAATAAATGGGGTGTGTACTGCAACTATTTTCATTATCTGTCACAAAATGCCATTATATTAACATTAGAAATACATAACTATAAGCAGTCAGTCATACCATGGAATGGAAGTTAAGCATATCTTGGGCTGACATAATATTGTTTTTTCCCTTCAGACCGGTCGACATCAAATTTACCGAGAGTTCTTAAACTATTCCAGCGTTTCACAAGTTTGTCATAGCAACCGGAGATACACGCGTGAGTGTAACGTGCTTCTGCTGCCATCTAGTGGACATACTAAGCATGCGCAAATTTGCGCTGTTTTCTTTAAATCAATTCCTGCTGTGTTTTCATTATGTAGCCTAGCAGGAAAGATTGTCACTATTTATATTAACTTATAGAAATCAGTATATATTTTATGTGATTGTAACAAAATTAGTAAATTAAGAATTGTGAAATTTCCCAATGCTTGTCAAAATACACTTTTGTTATTGCTGCATTGCAGAACACTGACAAAATCTGTAAAAAAAACCCCCTGTTTTCCCCTTATTTAATGGGAAATTAATTAGTTTAATTAATTGGGTTGTACTGTATAATTAAAAAATGTATGATGTTGTAATGTAAAATATATTTTCAAAATACATATCTGGATTATAGATAGGACGAATGCTTATAAGAGAAGGTTAAACAAAACGGTCCATATTCAGTGGCACATCTACAATACCAACAGTATATATAAAATGTATTATAAAATAGCATGGCAATGATTTAAATATCCAACTTTATCATCAAAATATTAACATTAACAATTATATTACTTTGCATAATGAATAGCATTGCATACATTTATTTTACTGCATAATTCCCCACATAAAGGTGTGCTTAATATTATGTAATCATCAATATACAGATTCATATACAACCTTCACAGCACAAAAAGATAAACATTTAATGAATAACATAATGAATAACCTAGTGTTTTAAGTTTGTTTTTATGGCACCATCAAACAAGATAATTTTCGTGATCACTGCAAAGAGTAAAATCTTAACATTTAAATATCTAAAAAAAAAAAAAAAAAAAAAAAAAAAAACCATGAACACATGAAAACAAAAATGAAAAACAAGATCATAGCTGCAGATTTTCCTGAGTGAGGATTTGATTGGCAGTTACAGTGTTGATGACATCATGCTGTGTTGTTGTTGATGTCCATGCGGCTGATGAGCTCTGTGATGAGCGCCTGCAGCGTCTCTGAACGCATTTTGCTCACTTCCAGCACAGCTTCATGATTGACAGACTCATTGTCCTCATAGCTTTTCACTACTTTGTTAGTGATGAGGGAGAGACCAAAGACTCTCATGCCACAATGACTGGCAACCAACACTTCCGGTGCAGTACTCATTCCTTGAAAGGCAAATTAGACAAATTAAAATGCATAATTATGACAATATAACAATATGACTTACTATTTCTATACAATACACAGTTGTGTATCAACCTAGCAATTTAGCCATAATGGTCAACTGGCTTTTTATAGCTGCTTACCAACTACAAATATAAATGCACTTTGATTTAAGTTTAAGAAATTTTCTAGAATGACTATAATGTCACAGCATGATACAAGATATGTGAAACTAACACAGCTGTGCAGGAAATCAGTTGCAGCTTAATGGTCATGACAGACAAATATTTTTCAGAACCAAGTATTCCAGAGAGCCGTGCAATAAAGGAGTTAAAAAAAAACAACAACCAAACATTCAGCACTTTTAGGGACATTTAAACATTTAAAAAAAAAAAAAAAAAAAAAAAAAACCTAGGTATGCATGATATGTTGGTTAAAAATCAACATTAGATTAATTTATTGGTTTTGATCCATATTGGATTTTAATTGTGCAAGGTAATTTCCTATATTTTTACATTTAATAAAACACTATTAGTTTAATAATGCAGTTAAATATAATTGTCATCCAATCTCTATATAAAATATGGAAGCCATTGACTTCCACATTATTTTTTTTGCAATGGAAGTCAATGGCTATCAGCAACTGATTGGTTTTTAACATTCATCAAAATATCTTCTTTTGTGTTCAACAGAAGAAAGAAACTCATACAGGTTTGGAACAACTTGAGTAAATTATTTATTTATTTAATTTTTATAATCTCTTAGTGAAAGTCTTGCTTAGTTAGGCTACATCATCAGTCAAAGCAGGATTTTTTGAAAAGCTTAAATGCCCATTCATTTAATTTTTTTTTTTTTAGCAATTTAAAGATTTGGATTAGATATGAATCGTATTGATTTTACAAAACGAGACATCTGCTTACCAACTGCATCCACTCCCAGTCGGTGCAGAAAGCGGGCCTCAGCTATGCTCTCAAAATTGGGTCCTCCCACCATGCAGTAGACGCCCTCTTGAACATACTGGGAGACACCCATGTTCTTACAGATGTCAAACGCCATCTTCCGTAGGCTTTTGTCATAGACCCCAGACATGGGTGGAAATCGAGGACCAAACTTGACAGTGACCGATAAATGATTACATTTCTTTTACTGGTGATTCTAATGAATGAACACTTTTTTTTTAACTCACATCAACATGTACATTGATACTCACTTATCATCATTAGGGCCATTTAGAGGGTTCAATCCAGCAAGTCCAGGGAAGTTAATGTGGTCACATATGATCATAATATCACCACAGCTATAACTGTCCGCTAATGACCCTGCTGCATTAGTGACCATCAAGGTTTCAACACCCAGAAGCTTGAACACTCTTACTGGAAAAGTGACCTGAGAAACACAAGCACAAATTCTGGTAACTGTTAATCCATTTTCAACATCCAGCGCCTTTGTAAAAAACTTCAAGAGCTTGTGAGTGTACTGTACAGGCAAGCTACCAATAAGCCTTTTAAATCGAACCACACAAAAGTTTCACCGAATGGTACATTGTGCTCTGATATACAGCATGTTATTAGCATGACCAGGATGGAGTGGAGTGAATAAACTGTGCGGGCATCCAAAAAGAGAAAATAAATCTCCTTATTCTATCATCATTTTAGACTGCAGCATGACACAGCATGAATAGAACAGTGTTTTGGGGTTACTTTTGGAATGCAATGTGATTCTGTGATATAATATAATTCTAATTGTGACACATGATATAGACAGATTGTGTCATTAAGCAAATAAAGCCTGATGGGACTGTGTTAAACTGTGTTAGCTCAAGAAAGATACATACTTACAAAGATGAACTGAAGTGAAAAAATATCACTGAAAAGTTTAGGGTCAGTAAGATTTTTTTTTATTTATTTTTTTTGTGAAAATTTAATATAGTACTTTTATTCAGCAAGGATGCATTCGAATTTCTGAAGGGTAATGTGACACTCAAGATTAAAGTAATTCATTTTGCAAATTGATATAGGATAATATATTAGTTCATTTTATATTAGATAATTATGATGGCATGTAGTGCCATTGGTTTAAAAAGGTCAAACCTTGCTTAGCGAGTGTCCCTCATACATGTGGAATCGGCCCTGCATGCACACACAGGTCTTCCCTTTGAGCTCTCCAAAAACCAGCCTTGCAGCATGACCCTTCACTGTTTGAATATACAAACACTTAGTCAAGACACATACAAGCATTATCACATAATATATATTTTTTTAGCAAGTACTTTATTTCTGCAAATGGACAAAACACTGATGCAAATATATTATTACATGCTCTGAGCTGTGTCTTACTTGTGCTCTGAGGAAAGCCAGGGATGTCCAAGTATTTGAACGAGTCTCGGCATTTGAGCGCATCCGCAAGCATTCCCAGTCCAGAACCGCAGATGATGGCTACTTTAGGTCTGTGTCGTGTCTGGGACAACAGCCAGTCTGCCGTTCTCTGATAGTCCTCATGGCTGGATATGAGAAAAATAAAAATTAACTTTTGGTTTTAGTTTTATTAAACTGACTCTATATTCATAATAGGGAATTGTGGAATTTAAAACATTTAAATTCAACTAAAATAAAACATGCAATTCATTTGCTGCAAATTGTGATCTGTACCATAACAGTTTTTGAAATAGTCCTTATTAGGTCTATTGTGACTAATAAGTATTATATTTACATCCCTTTGCTTGACCAGAATCATGTTTTATACTGTGAAATGACATACAATACCCAGAATTCAACAGCATTAAACAGAGCTACTCTTTTACATTTCTGAAAAAAAGTAGCTATGTATGATATTTTCCATCACATACTAAATCCTAAGATAACAGAAAACTTACCAGATTTGATCTTTACTATGCATGTTGGTCTTGTGTGTTCGTCTTAAAGAAAGTTTTAAAACGCAGAGTGATCCTGGTGTGTGAACGAGAGAGCAGCCCTCTCCATTTAAGTAAACCTAATCCCTGACCTCACTAACACACACAAACGCTCTGATAGGTTACAACTTAGTATTAAAGTTTAGTCATGCCGAATGAAATGTCTTGTAATTTGTAGGTGTGTCTGAGTTTAATTATCAGAGGCGAGTTACACTTTTAATCAGATTTGGTGGATGTAAGCTTTTAAACCACTTAAGAAATCTGGATACATTACAAATTCAAAGTTTAAGTGCATCACAAGAGTTTTTTTTTAACATAATCATAGTCATTGGACCAGAAATTATCAATTGAGAAGAAAGCAGAAATGAATAACAATAACAAGAACAACATCTGACTATAGATAAATTAGATGCATTAATTTTCTACTATACTGCCTTTGTTTCCTAGTTGTAGGTATTTTCTAATGTATGCTGAAATTGATGATCAGTATTCTTACTTTTCAGTAAAAGTTTGATGGAGAATTGTAGGTCACAAAGTGTGTATAGAGCCAGTATGCAGTATGAGATCTGCCAATGGGTCAGGCTCGAGTTCTGCCACAGGATCGGTAACATGTGAGGCTCATTACCAGGGGTACAGACTCCAACCCAAATCTAAAGCACAGGACCAGAAAAATTTAATTTGGGGACCTCACAAGATTCGTCTGATTGCAAGCATTTTTCCACTTTTAGATGCAGGTCCGGAGGCTTGTAAGAACATTTCAAAGGTATAATGCAACTTCTTTTCTCTTGTCTTGACATCAGACAGCTTAAGAGAAAGTCTGAGAACAACAGACAGAGAGCGAGAGTGTATACCTCTCTGTAACTACATTAACAATGTTGAGTGCCAAGCATACCCCATGCATCTTGCTATCTCTCCATTTGCTCAGACGTAATCTGTAGCGTATAAGGCACATGTGATTTCACCCACTCGAATCTGATTGCCCAATTCAATCATTATTAATGGATTCTAAATAAAAACACAAAATAAGAGTGGAATGAAAAACCTCTATATACTGTATTATAACATTTGATGCAAGTACTGAAATAGCATCGGAACAGATCAGGAGAAATGTACGCATTACATCACTTGCTCACCATTGGAACCTCTGCAGTGAATGGATGCCAGAAAAATATGAGAATTAAGCAATATTATGGATAGAGGACCGGTATTTAGACAGAAGCAGTAGTTTGAATTTAAAAACGTCTTAATAATGGATTTGTTACATGCAGCTGTCATTAATTAATGGACTGGAGTGGTGTGGATTACTCTGTTTTTATCAGTGTAATGTGCAGGGCCTTTAATGGCAAAACAAGGAAACGAACAACAAAGAACAGGAAATAAAACCACATGCAAAATGTCACATTATATTAAAAAACTGACATGGCACAAGAGAAACACAAGGGCTATTTAGACAGAGGAGAACAAAAGGAACCAATGAATTGCTGTGGGAACTAACAAGGAGTGGGTGTGGTCCAATGAGTAGCTATGGCAACTAATGAGTGTAACTATTGGGACAAACAAGGCACACAGCAGACAGGGGTAGGACACACACTGGATAACCGTCTCAGGTTATGCATGTAACTACGGTTCCCTGAGAAGGGAATGAGACACTGTGTCCTCTAATAATCGCTATAGGGAAAGCCTTCGGCATGACTGGTGTCTGAAGCAAACGTCTAAACAATAACATTGGCCAGCGACAGCCTATGACATCACTGTCAGTGTGACCACAATGTAAAAAAAATCCAATAAAACACATCATCTTCTTCGTCGTCTGAAGCTTGCATTCGAGGCATAGCAAAAAAGAGGACACAGTGTCTCGTTCCCTTCTCAGGGAACCATGGTTACATGCGTAACCTGAAACGTTCCTTTCTGAGGGAACTCAAACCGTATCCTCTAGCGGTCACTATGGGGAATGTAATACCCACGCTGACATGCCAAGCATCAAGGTGAGCACTAAGAACTTACTCTACCATAGCCATGGAAGTTGCCCCTTGGATGCCTCAGTGGTTGTCAGTGACCATTTCCCCTTCAGCCAAAGGCCTGAGCTATATGCCCCCCCCCCCCCAAAAAAAAAACAACCTTACTTATTTTTTATGGTGTGGGAAGAGGGGGTGTGGACCCAGGGCAGAGCTCAGAAGCTTGGAATCAGATTCCTTAACCGTTTGAGCGGTATGATATATATGTATCCCACATATGTGATTTTTATTTTTGTGCCTCTGGGAGTACGGTCCCACATATAGAATTTAGAAAGTTCAGTGATGTCACATAACTGCCAAATTGAAACTGCTTTCACGCTTTGTCTGGTGCTGAGACGCACTCTGCACTTGTCATATAATCACAGTGTTTTTAACCACATAATGTTTATTTTAGGTTTCAGACATTCAAATACACATAAGTACTAGTAAAACAATACATTTAGAGTTTGTAAAATACACACGGATGTCTATGGATGCAGCAATAACAATCCATTCAAATATAATTTGCCGACGTATAAAGATACACATAGTATAAATAATTATAAAGTTCTTCTCTGAGTTCACCAGCCACTTTCATGTATTTCAGGAGAAATTGATTCACATGCTGTAAAGCCGTCTGACAGGACTCTCTGAACTGCACCGCGAACAAACATGGTGGCACCCATCTCACATTATAGATCACGATCAAGCTCATTTATCATGACAGTTTTTAAATGACACAACACACTCACTTACACAAATTTGTGAATCAGAATCAGATAGTTGATGACATGGTAAGCAAGTGTTGGAATATTTTGAATATAAAAGGAAAAGCTAAGTAAAAGCGATCCATCGGTCACAGTGTTTTCATGGCTGTGGTGTCACGTGACAAGCATGATGCGTCACCATGGAAACATGAGGGGAAATATTCTAAAATAACGGTTGCCTAAAACAAACTCACTCTGGGGGTCAGCTATTTTAATATTTTAAACTAACCAGTGAAAAGGTTAAAGGGGATATGGACAGGTGTCTAGGTACAATATTCCCAGACCCTGGTCTATCACCTAGGGGGACTCAATTCGTCAACCCCTAATTCTCCCAGGGAGGCTAACAAGATCTACCTGTCTAAACCAATCTAAACTGGGAGCAGCAGGCAAATAGACAACCCTCCCTAATGAGGGGAGCACTGCCAGACTCAAAAAGGGTAGTCTAACAGGGCGGCAGAAAGAAGGCCTGGCAACCTGATATAACTACACACAGGTCTCCTTCACACTCTCAAACTCACATGTCAGTATAGGGAGTGTGAGGGTCTCATACTGCTAGGCCTGAAGGAGTCTGATGAAGAAATTTGTGGGAGTGGTGCCTTATCATCACCCTTACTTTTGTGGGGAGCAATACTAGCTCGACCACAAGAACAGAATGGGATCCAAAGCCATTCATTCATGATTAGAGCTCCTCAGATAGAGTACTTTCCAATAATAGACCTTCAGAAGAAAGACACTCTAATAATTTTATACAATATGCAACAGGGGATCTCTTCTCCATCTCTTTATCTATCAAGGTATTCTTGGCCTTAAAAAGCCTGAAGACCTCTGGCCTAAATTTAAAACATGAAAATGAGCTCTGTAGGCTGCGTAATTTCTTAAATAAAAGCACAGTGCTTGGAACGTGCCAGGCATTTCTCATGTGTGAGGTATTTCATGTGCTAAACAATACTCACTCTATACTCTGACGTTGGGCCAGTCATGTGGAGGTGTGTAGTAATTTGTTTTTAGTAAATCCACTAGGAAACTTGTGACTTGTGGAAGGGTCATATATCTGAGTCCTCATCCTAACCCTGACATCACAACTGTTCTTTTTATTTGTTGGCTCTTGTTAGTTTTTATTAATTAACATTTCATATATGGGTGTCCTCAGTTCTTTACTTGAAGAACACAAAATGTAAAACTGTAAAAATATTTCTACCAGAAAGACTCAGGAGGTGATTATGAGACTCGAAAGTATTTATTTGACAAAGCCGAGACATAAAAATGGAATTCTTTGGCGTAGGCCCCATCAGTAGCTTGAATCTGTAAGTTGTAGATTCCAGCTATTACTGCCGAAGACGAAGTCAGGGGCGGAGCCTAGCTCCTGGACAGGGCCAACCTGGTGGTGGTGGGGAGGATGGAGGGGAACGTCAACATAAGTATCTGCAAACACAAGGAAGGGTGAGTAGAGAGCTTATATATTCCCCATGTCGAGTGACGATTGGCTAGATCTAATTGTAATGTGTGACGTAGCATTGAGTCTTCCTAGTAGAACTTGCGCTAAAGCTTCCATAGAAACTGCAAAGTTAGAGAGATTATTTTAAAAGGGCAGCTTCCCAAGTTTCTAACTGTTAACAATTTGAAAGTATAATAATCAGTTACAATAAGTTATATAACAGGTTTATAAGTTTAATTGATTATAAATATTTTGTGGTTTTTATTTACCAAAAAAATTAAAATGGAAAATTGCGAAAAAATAACTTTTCAAAGAGCCCTACAGTTGGACTACATTGAAGCTATGCATATGTATGCCAGTAAATATTGATTTTTGCCAAAATATATAATTAATATAATTCTTTATATTTTTGCCTATTTATGTCATAAAGTCAATATATATACACATATAGGAAGTGACTTGGATAAGGGCATTAAACAATTACACTTAAACACCATAATTTATATAACTCGGTTGAAAACAGTGATGAATAGGAGCAAAATATTTTACATTTTATCCTGACTTGACTCAAACCAAAAAGGGAATAGTTCTCCACTTTTGCCCTTTCACTGGCTATATGAAGGTGAGTCAGGAAGCCAGTGTGGGTCTGAATCTTAAGCAGCTGACCCTAATACTCCAAACACATATGGAGCAGGGTCATCCATGTACATCTGGCTCCACTGCCGGGTGCCAAGAGCCAAGGACAGCCAGCAAACATGAAGGGCGACAATCAAGGGTGCACTCTTGGAAACGACAGCCCACCCAGTGCCACCCAGGATACAAGGAGCTGCGATGGCCTCTATTACTGTCTTAAAATATGACTCTGTTCTACAGTCACACGTCCTTCTGTTTGATTAATGTGTTGTTATAGCCTGATGCTACAGAGCATGCTATATTATGCAAATTTAATGGACCCACATTGATAACCAGCCATGTGAAAAGAAAGGACATAATTGCATTTCAAGAGTGGGCGGAGATTGAAAGGAAAGTTAAGAGCCACTTAATTGACCAATTGCAGAGAAATATAGTACACAAGAGGAGACCCTCTTCTCTTGAGTACAGTTGCAGATGTCCATGAAGGATAGGACACATGTCACCTCTCACAGCTACATTAAATCTACTCTATGCCATGATTAAGCTCCCATCAAACTGTCTTGGCTGTAATTGCCACTAATTGTTGTTACGGATGTCAGTCCCTCTGTTGGGAAATAGGGCGAAATGGTGGCAAATATCCACTGTCATATGCACACAAACAATCTGAGCCACACATGGCACAAGCACACACACACACACACACACTGTTCTGTGGTTGTGGTCCCAAACCATATGTGACCCCCTTTACTTGGGAGGGTTTCAAGGTTGACAGTCTGTCCTCATTGGGATAAATACAACAAGCACTCACAATGAGAAAAAAAGTGCTGCTGATGGGGTTGCCAGAAAATATTTGAATTGGCGTTTGACTCGATGGGATTTCCTGATGCTCTGTTTTGCTATCATTCAGTTAACTGCTCTCATTGCCAGAATGCTCCGCTGCACTGAGAGCATCGCTGACTGAACTGTGGATTATTCTAGATTACCCACACTGGGCAAAATCTCTTGTGCAGTCTGTGTGTCAGTGTGGAGGTGGCAGACAGAAGGGCAGGGCATAGCTGCTATCTCAGCTAGCACACACACAAAAACACAAACAGACATGTCAGGACAGTACTTCTACTGTGGGAACCTGCTGTTAAGAGTTGCAAACTGCTAATCTAAAAGGGTTTCATAAAAGGGTACCATTCTCTAGATTCTTATTCTTTGCCCACAATGTACAAATGATGATATAGAATTTATAAAACAGTTCAATAAAAAAATAAATATCAAATTCTAAAATGGTTTAATGTTAGGGTACCATTCTCTTCTTTTGCTCCACCTATGTAAACAAATATATAATATATTTATTTATGTGTTTGTTTAGGAATGATAATGCCAGCTTTTTATTTGAAGAGCCCTAATAAAGGTTAAAAAATAACTTTACTAAATCGGTGTTTTTGAATGAACTAAATGAATAAATGATTTAATGGTCGCCACCTACTGAAATGTAACTTGCAGAGAGAGTTACTGAAAAATCTTCAATACTATCAATGACTTGATATTTATTGTGTCTGATATGATGCATTTTCTACTTCAGTCATGCATACATGTTTAGGAAAGCATCCCAAAACATTTACACACTGACAAGGAGTTAATGTTTAATATTTAATTCATATTTGAGTTTATCTCCAGATTGGTTTTATTGTTTTAGTTTGTGTGTTTTCGTCTCTGTTGGATCTGTTTAGGTGGTTTTTTGTTGAATGCACCGTCGGTGTGAATTAAGAGGGGACTGCTGGCACTCTGCTGGCTGAGCCTGATAATGGGACCCCTGCTGTGGGGAAGGCCAACACTGGCAGAGGGGGGCCCTGCATGTGTGGGGGTTACGCTCGGCTACACTCACAGTAAGGGGACGTGGCACTGTCACTCAGAGATATGGAGATATATCTCCAGACCTCTGTGAAGTCTGTAAGGGTGGCATGCAGTGTTATGAATTTGAAATGGTAATTCTTGGTAAGCACGCACACAGCAGCTGGGTTCACCAGGAGCCTGTCAGTCCCATAACTCACATATTTTTATTTTTAAAAGACATTTTTTTTTTTAGTTTTAATTATGAATTTATTTATTAATTAAGTGAATGATTCTTGTTTTTTTTTAGTTAGTAAGTAAAAAGTATCAATATTTATTTAAAAATATGAAGCAGCACAACTGTTTTCAACACTGATAATAATAATAATAAATGATTCTTGAGAACCAAATCTTAGCATATTAGAATGATTTCTGAAGGAACATGTGACACTGAAGATTAGGGTAATGATGCTGAAAATTCAGCTTTGTCATCACAGTAGTAAATTTTATTTTAATATATATTAAAATAGAAAACTGATATTTTAAATTGCAAAAATATTTCACAATATTACTATTTTACTGTTTTTGTTTAAGAAAACAGTATATAAAACACAGTATACTTTTTCGAGTACAATCAGACATTCTTGCCTTAGAAACATTCAAAAAGATTTTACCACTTCTTAAGGCGCTGAATTCAACACAGGGTCACTTTAAGCAGGCAGTTACGCCTGACACTGTCATTCAGCATATATCAGCAAACAGGAATGTAGTGTTCAAACAGCATTAGTGTAAATGCTTCACAGTTGAGGTCTGTGTGATGTTACCTGCATCTGGGATTAAAGAAACGTTTCGGTGGGAAGCTCCTGCTTAAATCCTGCTTGAAAGAGAGGTAGAGGAGGAGAGGGAGGAAGAAGATAGAGAGAATGAAACATATTTTTGGCTTATTCAGAAGACATTTTTTTCAAAATTCATAAACTATCATAACATCAGTGACTGTAATGAAATTTGTTTTGTTGTTTGCTGGTCTTTTCCACACACATCCACATTTTTATATATATATTTTTTAACATATAAAATCCTAATTTACATTTCCTGGCAATACTGTATTTCAGCAGCCATGCCAATGACACACAAAAATGTGAAAAATAATAAATAAAAATATAAAAATGCACACACACACACACACACACACACACACACACACACACACACATAGCACTCTGGGGAGTAAAGCGACTGTGGGGGGACCCTGGATCACTCCTGACTTTAGTTTGATTCCTCTGCGCCAACTGTGCCTCTTCATGCATGGCGTAGTTCCTTGTGGCACTCCACAAATCACTAGAACCTTCATATCAGGGAGAGTTTGCTTCATTGCAGCCTACACTCTGTTACACCTGATATGTCTTTCTTTTAGTTTACGCTCTGGCTTTCCACCATATGTTGCATAAAAAATCATACGTGTGTATACATACATACATACATACATACATACATACATACATACATACATACATACATATATATATATATATATCTATATATATATATATATATATATATAGTTAAACTTATGAGTATTAATAGTACTAAACCTGAAAATGATTTCCAGTGTTAGACAGTAGATGTCACTAAATCTTAACTAGTTCTCCTGGAATAGGGGTTGCGCCTGCTGCCAGGGCCTGCTATACACTACAGGGATCTCATAAATGTTCGGTACATAAACAGGATATTTTCATCACTGCTGTTGTTTATGCTACATGAAATCGCATGTTTAAGTTTACAAGCTCATGATTAGCCAGTCGGATTGAAGAAATATATTTCCTAGTAGAAACACATTGCACATGAAGTAGACACATGCAGTGTTTATATTATGTGTAACTGAGACTTAAATCAAGGCAGATTTATCCAATGTCAGCATGAAAATGTTAATTAAAAAAAAAAAAAAAAAAAAAAAACACATACATGCTTTGGCTGCAAATTCACTGCAAGTTTTTTAGTGCTATTAACATTTGTTTATTTTGTTTTATTATTTATTTGGATCCGCATTAGCCACTACCAAGGTAGAAGCTATTCTTCCTGGGGTCCAACAAGTAAATAAAAGTCAAGTCAATAAAACATACAAACCCTAAAATTAATTAAAAAAATCAACAATTTACATCAAACAGCAAAATCAACAATTTACTGTATATTTTGCAATTAAATATTCCTTTAAAGATTTTTAAACCTCTTTTTGCCTATTAAAAATATCTAATTTAAAGTCTGTTGCTTTGCATTAGTTTTTTTCACACCTGACTTACCCGACTCAGTTTCACACTTTGCTGTGTTCTGTGTTCTTAATATTTAATGACAGGGTTGTGATTATATAGACTGGCAAATATGTATGTATGTATGTATGTATGTATGTATGTATGTATGTATGTATCTATATAAATAGATCGACAGATAGACAGATAGACAACATGCTTTCTAAAAACCTTAACAAAAATTATTTTAAGAGTGGCATAGTCTACTGTATCTGGAGACATAAAACTGTGTTTCATCATATTTACTCTCTAAAGTGTCCTTTCGAATGCTTTCAGCTGACAATATGAATCACAATTGATCAAATGCGAATTCTTCATGCACCCATGAATAATTTATCATCAAATGGGTGCTTGATGCTGTTTTTAAATAATTCATTACTCTCAAGAAGGCCAGAATCACACCAGCTATGATGATTAAAAGAAAACAAATACATCTGAATCAATAGTGGACTGGAAGTGCTTTTAAGAGTTAGATATAGCAAACTTAGTTATGACTGAATGTGCCCCTAATACTAAGTAAGAATCCACTGCTCATTACATTATAGATGTCTGCTGTAAAGTAACTTTGTTTTACCTCTGAAATTCTTGAAATTGTGCCAGTTACACAGGAAATCAATTGCAGACAGTGTCTGGCACCTGTGGTACTGTGAGTTGTTTCTCTATAGCTCACACCCTCTGCAGGTGGGTTTCTATGACAATGTCTTTAGACAGCAGCATATTTTTAGCATGTTAAACCATATCCGTTGATTTAGTGCTCTTTGCAAACTTAAAGGAAACGAGTAAAAGGGATGATGAAATGCATTGCCATTTTAAATCTATTATTCCTATAGTAAACATCTTGGTATATTTGAGCAATGATAGTTACTGTTCAAGGGTTTTATGTGTTTGAAAGTCACTTATGCTCACCAAAGTTGCATTTATTTGACCAAAAATAGAGTAAAAACAGTAACAATGTGAAATATTATTGCCATTTTAAAATGATTTCTGTTTTAATATATTTTAAAAAATATATATATTCCTGTAATGGCAAAGCTGAATTTTCTGAAGAAATATTTCTTATTATTATCAATGTTGAAAACAGTTGTGCAGCTTAATATTTTTTGTGGTAACTGTAATTAATTAATTTAAGATAAGTTCAAAACAACAATCAGTTTTTAAAATTATAAATGTCTTTACTGTCACTTTTTTCAATTTAATGCATCATTACTGAATTAAAGTATTAATTTCCTTAAAAGAGTGTGTTTATTTAAAAGACATAACACTCTTTTTAAGTTTGTTAGATTTCAAATGGCAAAACAATGGATATTTTGTTTGAAATCAAGACAAATTAGAAAATTTCTGGTTGTCACACAAGCGGAAGTTAGTGAAATTAATATGAAGAACTATACCTGTGTGAACTTGAACTTTCAGAGTTAATTTTGCATCCATTGTCCATCATATATCTGCCAAAAGGACATGAGAAAGCAAGGTTAATGAAATCTGCAGTAGACTGAGATGTCTGCAGTGGTGCCCGTGGTCTAGGTCTCTGTAATGAAACGCTGGCCTCGATTCCTCTCTTACCCCCAACCTGGTCACTGATTCCCTGACCCTTGCTCCTGCACAGCAGCGTTTATATGGACAAACACCAGGGCCTGGAGAGATTGGACATGTCCTTCACCTTTCTTCAATCCCAGTTTCACTTTACTAGACCAGTTCCACTCACCTAGACATTCAATTCAATTTAAGAGTAAAAAAGAAGTGATGCCCAGCACACTGATGCTTTGAACTGACCTTTAAAACTGACCTTTAATATGGATTTGTAGGTTAACTAAACTAATACTGTTCAGGTCTGTTGTCTCTTGCCACATCAGTTTTGATATTTGAACTCACATACTTGTCTGGGTTGAGGTTTACTGTGTAAGCACCTGGTTAAGGTCGTGGATCTTTTGACTTTTGGACCTCAGGCAACTTCACAGTGAAGTTAGCACAATGAACCTCTTGAGGGATGCTAAGAGCCCATAACAGAACTAAACACAACAGTTTGAGATATTTGTTATCCTTAAAATTGTAATTATAGTTTAATTTATTTAAAGAAAGAGCAACAATTTGTTCAGTAAACTACTGTTTATAAAATAAAATTGTTTTTTCCCCCTGCTGTACCAAAACCATTCCATGATTTCAAAACTGAGGTATGTACCGAACCGTCATTTATGCATACCATTGCATCCTGAGATTAGTTTACAATATTGGTTTAGTTAACATACACAGTAAACTAGTTTGGGGTCTGTTTTACTCGATTTATATACTTCAGTGTACTTTTGACCCTGGTGCACATTGTTTTTTTAAGAAATGTCCCGTGTGGGCTGGAGGAGTTCAACACACTGTGATGGCACACCACACATGCATAACTAACTCTGGGGAGTACATTTGCGGTTAGCAGCTCACCTTTAAAGACAGCACTTGCTCAGTAAAGGCAGCAGAAGCTTCACACTGCATTCAATATTTCAACAGCTATTTTGCTGATCAGAGTGAAATGGGAACAATTAGGTGAGTGAAACACTGCATAGATTAACAAGATGGAACCTCCCAGGGTCTGCTCCAGCTGTCATGGTTTTCACAATCTATCTGCCCCAATTCCTTTCCAAATCCCCCCTTGTCTCCCCACTTTTGGCTGCAGGGAAATGGAGGGGGAAGGAGCTGGGAGCAGACGCAGACGGAGAAGGGGAAGGGGCAATGCCCATTTTAAGGAGGAGGAGGAGGAGGAGGCTGAGACTTGGAGTCCTGCCATCTTGATTCTGTCTGTTCTCTCCTGTTTCTGTTTCTGGCTGACTGGTCGCTATAGTCCATGAGTCTGAGTAACTGATGCTTCACAAGACTTTTCTCAGACTGGGAGAGGGTGTTGACCAGGACTCCATGGCAACAGTGAGAGAAGGAGAGGGAAGAGAGTGAGTGAATAGTGGTGATGAGTGGGAGAATTCACAAGCTGTTTCATAAGTATGACTCACTGAGGTTTTAAACACTAGTACACCCTTGAATTTCACACATATGCAAACCCATCTTTGCGTGCACACACATCTCCTCCCACACAGTCTCACTCTCTTAGAATTTTGGAATTAAAAAGGGCAAACCTCAACAAACACGTCTTCACCTACTCAAGAAGACACAGAGATAATGAGTGAATGTTTCCTGGTGCAGAAAAAATTACAGTCAAAAGCAATCAGAAAACGTCCTAGCTTGCATTTATACAATATTTAAAGTTTAAAGTTTAAACAACAATCAGACCAGAAGTACACACAAAATTTCTTATCTATCATTTTTTAATGTTTTAATGATTTATTAATGAATATTAAAAACAAGTTATTACCCATTCATTGGTGAAAAAAAAATCTTGCAAAATATTTTTGATTCTGGCAGAAAATGACAATATGCAGAGAGGAGATTTTTTTTTTTACTTGGATTTTTTTTTTTCATGTCATACTGTGATCCATCAAGCTATGAGGTTTGCCTCCCCTAATATCTCATGAATTATTCAGGCAAACCAGATGCCTGTAATGTGCCGAGAACGAATGCTGTGGGGTGTAAAATTTAGGCTGATTTTAGTAGATAAATGGACTATTGGGGAAAAAAATCATGAGCCTCGTTCTCACTCACTAAAGCAGAAGCTACACATTTTTTTTTTCTGAGAGGTATTTGAGCAGGCCTTGTTATTTTATTTATAGGGGGGCGATGGAACAAAATAAAATCTCATTTGAGTTTGAACTAGATTAAAAAAAGAATTTCTTAAAGATAACTTTTTTTTTTCTCAGAACAGAGCTTTTCTTTCACCAATTCAAGGCTAAACCAACCAAACACTCAACAACAGCGATGGAGATGGAGACTGATTATTCATGTGATGTCTGAATAATACGGAAGTGCTTGAAAGTCAAACTGAGCTGCTTGAGTTTGATCTCCAGAGTCATAATCAAAGACTTTCATAATCAAAGAGGTTGACAGAATATTTAGATGAGCCTGAAAAAGTGCTTACCCCAGCATCTCTCCTTGATTATTTTGCATTCAGATTCACATACTACAGACTGCAGATGGCTGACAGCATCTTGGCTGTCTCCCCATTTCCCCAAAACGGTGTGAATTAAAAGGTACTTTAGCACTGTTTCTATCCTCATCTGACAGGAAGAGGCAGCTACTGCATTCCCTTTGTTGTATCATACACTAGTACTATTTACCTATTTTCATTTAATAATTAAAAAATTATTCAGGCCAGCTAAAATTAAAGTTTAGCACCCCATTGTCCTTCATATGATATTAAAGTGTATGAGATTTCTGATGCTTAATATTTAAAATATTTCAAAATCTAAAACCCTATATTATTGACCTAGAAACATCATATTGTATTTGTTTATTTATTATAATGAAATATTTGTTCTGTAATAATAGCTCTAAATGCTAACAAACAAATTTGATCCAACAGGCTGTTTGCTCTGTGCCCTCAGGTGTGAAGAACTGTCCTCTGTTCCTCCATATCTCTCTCTCAATGTATGGATAAACCAGCCCGGGATCATGGGCTCTGCCTCAGTATGCTGCAATCAATCTGACATTTATGTTTTTTTGATTAGTTTGTGTTTTTTTGATTAGATGGTTTATCAAGGATTTCCCAGTTCTGGTACACTAGGCTTTTTACATGGAAATGCGTTGTAATTACTATGCTGCATGGCAGCAATATATATTCAGGGATAAGTGAATGGCATGGGATTTGAAGCGGGCTGCTATTCAGAGGGGCTATGGCAAGACGAGATGAAGTGGAAGAAAAGAGGGGGTGTCATAAAGGGTAGGAGGGAAGAAAGGAAAGAATCTGTTTGGAAAAAGAAGAGAAGGTGCTAGCACTGGATCTACTGCTATAATGAATAGTGATGGAGTGAGGGAGCAGCTGCTAAACAAGTGAGAAACAGTAATGGGCAAAGTGCAAACTCAACTCTTTTCTCATATTAAAGTCAGATCACTCTCAAATCTTTTTAATTTGGTCAAATGGTTTATTTAATTAATTTGTTAAATAGGACAAAGCACTTTAAAATCGTAATTGTGATTGTTTTGAACATCAAAAATGCAGTCCCAAATAATACAATGAAAATTAAAGGTTGAATATGCTAAAATGATTGCATATAAAAGATATTTTATTAACTTTGAAGAGTTCCTCTGCTTTTAATTATGTGTAAAATCCCCCAAGAGAAGAAATACTAAGTAAAAATGCAAAACACAAACCAGTCAACTTGACAAACAGCAAATCAATATATTGAACAGACATACTGATGTTAAAGCGATCAACTGATCTTACAAGCACAGAGGCCACAACAACACTGTTTACATGATTTAACTTTTGCATTTGCAATCTTTAATTGGCTGAAGCTGGTTATTTCTGCCATTTGGATAAACAATCAAAGCTTATTAGACTCCCAGCCCACAGAAGCTGCTCTACAATGACAGATTTACTGTGTTTAATGTCAATTATCACGCTAGCGTACATGCTAGCATGTCTGGCAGTAAGACACCTGGGACTGGCAATAAGAAGTGTGCAGTCTCTCGAAAAACTAAAAGTGTTTGTGGTGGGGTTAACAAGCACCTTGTGTTTCTTTTTGCTAATTAACACATTAATCTTACGAATATAGCCAGCAGGCACCGTAGTGTGCACCACAAGAGATTATGGGATGTGTAGTGACAGTTCACATTTAACCCTAACAAACAGATGTCAAATATATGCTTATATCTCAGAGGAGGGAAGCGCTAACTAACCTGTTTGTTAAAAATTAGTTTCTATTCGTATTCAAACTGCTAAATCCCACTGAACTCTGCAGATTATTTTGCATTTCTGCTGAAAGTGAGTTGACAGTTCAATGTTGCCAAAAGCACTATGTTTTGGTCCCCCAAAACTGCTTTGTCCTTGCTACAGGCCCCAGGTGAACCCTAGTGAAAATCCCATTAAGCAAACCCCCCAGTCCTGACCATTTGGTCTGGAGATCACTGGCCAACTCCATCAATCCAAATCATTGGGGCAATCTGTCAGGTCCAGCTAGGGGCACTGTGCCTGGATTTTGCCTTAACATGACTGATTATTCGATCTGAGCCTAACTACATATTGCCCTAATCCTTAAGATGGATGAGGTTTAGCCTTTTAATGCTCCTACAAATGTAGTCCATTTGGGTTTGAAGGGATTCTATGGACAAACCACTCAAAAAATGAAAGAAAAACAATGAAGGCCAGACAGAGGCACAGTTTTTCTTTTATGTACAATTGAATTTTTCGTTTTATGGATTAGCATATTGTTTCTGTGGCGATGTCATAATCGTCTGCTAAAGCCATTGAGAAATCAAGGATTATAACAAACTGAATTTGCCAAACAGGGGATTGTAACTTTATAAGTCAACATGAAATCAAAACTGACCTAATGCACTTTCCTAATGCATGTTCCAGGTCTAATGGCAAATGATGCATTGTGATTGTTATACCACAGAAAAAAACCCGTTGTATTATTTAATCAAAATAAATTAAAACTCATTTTTAATTTGCTCTTGCTGAGATGTGAGACAACCTTTTCTGCTGCTTTTAAAGCTGACATCATTGGACAATTTTATCAAAAGCCAATAGCTATTTATTCATTATATTAGCAAATTTACATTTCAGTCTGTCTCCATTTGGCATGCAATGCTCACTTTTTACCAGTGCTGTTTTTGTTAACAAAACTATATATATATATATATATATATATATATATCTATATATTATATATATATATATATAAATTCATTAATTGAAGTAGAGCTGAATTAAAAAATGATAAATAAATAAATATTAAACTATAAAACTAAATAAATATTAGATAAAAATATGAAAACTATAAATGTTGCCTTGGCAACTAACTGACATCGAAAACAAAAAGGAAATATAAAAATATGACAAATGTGCATATTGTAACAGAATAATTAAAACCTAAAGTAAAATTTAAATGAAAGCTGAAAATATAAAATAAAATTAATAAATATTAATTAATAAAAAATAAAAAATATTAATCAGTATTATAATGTTAAATAAATAATACTAAATTAACACAGGTTTGGAGGTAAGGATGAGGCGAGGACTCAAATGCAGAATGAAACAGGTTTTATTAAATAATAAAATAAAACAAAACAAATCAAACAACAACAAAAAAAACTCATGGGGGAAAACCATAGACTGTATAAAAATAGGGGAAAACTTAGCAATAAGGGCAGACAAGAGGGAACATAAGACGAAGAACTGGCACAATGCAGAAAACACTAGAGAATAAATAGGGAAGCAAACAAGGAGGGTAACGAGGGAAGACAGGTTGAACAATTGAAGCAATAACGAGTTAACAAGTTGGACGGGGTTACACAATAGACACAAGAGCACATGGCACATAGAAACAACAAAAAGCCCTGTGCTCATGGGCTTCGCTAGGTTATTTTTAGGGGGGCTATAGCTCTTTCAGCGCAAAACAATTTACAAAATATCATGGGGGAGCCTAATGGAGGAGCCTGTAAAAAAAAAAAAAAAAAAAAATCGTTCTGGGCAGGATTTCTTACTGCTCTGCAGACTGATTGGTGTAACACATCAAAGTTCCATCCATGAAAGCTATAGAGAGCAGATGGCTCCTTATGCTTTCGAATCAAAATCCTGGCGAGGACATTTCCAGGAAAAAGAGAATGTATGGTCATGCTTAAGAAAGAGATGAGACAAGAGTGCCCTCAACACATGCGCTCAAAACAAAGACAACGCATGTATGTCTGAACCCCGACACTGAACCAAAACCGAACTGATGGGGTGCCGGGATCCAAACATCATGCTCCCAACATGTAACACAATGACTCGAACCACGCACTCACACATATACAAGATACACAAGTGTCCGAGTTCTGTCACTTATAAAAAATAAATCAGACCAGAAAGAACCCTATATTTATTCCCAGTTATTCCTACTGAATATCCTGTTTCACAAAAGACCTTATTGTACAAGAAATTCATGAACGTTTGCCATGTTTCTTGTCCAAATTAAGTAGTTTTCTACACTAAACAAGTGTTTAGTTTTTATTTTGAAAAAAACAAAAAAACAAAAAAAAGTTCTGAAATGAAAGACAAAAAGCACAAATTTCCATATGTTAGATAAATAAAGTCAAATCTGCATAAAATGGCTATCTGTTGTTTGTATGCTGAATTTTAGTGCTTAACTACATGAAAAGGACTCAAAATAAAATCCAGATCATATGAAACAGTACACAATCAGAGGATTTAATGCCTTCCCTTAGATGCACGGGGATTTAATGCCTTCCCTTAGATGCACCCTGCTGTTCAACGATTTCAGCAGATGATGAGAGTCAGAAACAACAATTATGTTTGATTCCGTAAAACTGACCTACTTGGCTTACCTGCTTATAAACTACCTTTTATAGAAAGTTTTTTTCAAGAACCAGCCAAGAGACAAAAAAAGAAATTGCACTAGATCAATGAAACTGATTGCTTTATAGCTTCTGACTGCGAGGCTTTGATAAACTGCAGACCCAAATGATTTAAATCTAACCGTAGTTTGGACTGACACACAAACATGGTATATATAGTCGTGTTCTACATATTCAAACATAAGTGCATCCAGAGACATAAATATCTGGCTTTTTTCATGTGTTTTTTTGTGTGTTTTTTTATCCTCTGGGGCGTATGGTTTTTGTGCAGAGTTTTTGTGCTCTTGCATCTCATTCTACCTCCTGCAGTTCTGGCCTTACCTTACCGGAAACGTCAAAGGCAGCAAGGACATATTTTCCACTAGATCAAGGAAGGTTTTCTGGGTGAGGTCCTATTTTCCAGCTCATTAATTCTAGAGGCAATCCTCCACTGTGGCTAATCCCCTCTTGAATCCAAATAAACCAGTTCTTTTAATGTTAAGACAATATTTATATTGTCAACCTGTACACATATTTTCAGGGAAAAAGGGCAGGACTGCAATCATTGTGTATGGCTCAGTATTCTAATTGGTTGATCAATATGATCAATATTTAATTTTTATAACTGGTCTTCCTCAGTGAGTCTGGATAAGGCACATGATGCTGTTGATTTATTTTGCACTCGATAAAAAGGGCCATGACACTGCAAAGAATAAAGGTCCCTCTTGAAAGAGCAAGTGTGTAGTAAGCTGACTGCAGGTGTGCTCTGTCAGCATGAGTGTGCATGGGAATTGCACTGCAGTGGTTCTGTCACTTGTAAGGTTTATAGTCCTTACAATGGGAATGCGGCAATTACCAATGATGCAATACTCTTTGTTGCACTTGTAAATATACAGTGGCCTCAAAAAATATTTGGGCACTTAAACCACATGTAAAAATGAATGAATGTCATTGCATCAGACAACAAAATATTAAAACAAATGACGGCAAAATCCTTCCTTTCAAGCACATTTCACATTTCAAAACAATAATTAAAGTGTTCAAAATGAAAATTAAAAATAAATAGACATTTTCTGACAGTGTTATTGTAGCATTATATAGTGTTTTATTAGTATTTTTTCTATTTAAATTTTAAGTGTTCAAGTTTTAGTAATTTTGTTGTGCTTTTGTAATTTTTATTAGTTTTTTATATTTATATTTTCTCTCATTTATTATTTTTTGTAATTTTACTACTCATTAGTTTAGTAGTTTAATGTTTGTAGTAATTTCCAATGTTGACATTTCTAATTTTCATTTAAGTTACATTTTTCATCTAATATTAACATTTTATTTTAATTTTGTTGGGCCTTTATCATTATTAATATTTTTTATATTTCTAATTATCTTTTATTCAGTTTTATTTAGTTTTATTAAATTTTGTACTTCGACAATCTTTTTTTCATTTTGGTTAGTTTGCATCTAAAATGAACAACAACAAGATGAACAACATCTGTGGTTACTCTGCTAAGACACTTGAGGAGACCTGTATTCAAACATCCATTGAAAATCACTTTATAACTAGTTGATCAAAAGTAAGTTAGTTCTAAGAAAAGCATTATTTGGCTGGAAGTGTCATTGGTATGATATTTTTTATCTATTGCAATGACATTCAGACAGACTGTGACTTAAGTGTTCAAACAATATTTGGGCCCACCTTATGTCTGTTGGTGTGTGTATACATTTACTTAATGTGTGATATCTAGGAGCTTTCTCCTCACTCAGCATGAGCTCCAGTTGTGCTTCATCTGTGTGCCCTGACGCTGGCATTTCACAGGTCACCACATACACACAGCGGGACCCTACCACTTATAAAGAGTCTGACGCAACGCCACACGCCTCCAGCTGCGGGATCACTTACCCAACACATAAGAAGAACTACACAGGAAGAGCTCACACAGGGTGAAACGTCCTCGTGTTAGTTTTGACCTGATTAAATCAATTAATTCATTTCACAATGCACGAGGAACATAAAAAAGAATCAATCAAGCAATCAATTAATAGTTTAAACTGCCAGCTGATGGAAGGTTGAGGTTAAAGGTCAGAGCGAACCAGGCAAAACTGATTTTAAACTGACTGTAAATGTCGCCAGGGAGTTCTATGCATAATTTGAATATTTTAAATTGAACACTTTAGGATGCTTTGAACAAACATGCCTTTTTGAATGATTATGTGCAGTCATGCAAAAAGATTATTTCCTGTTGTTCTGGTGTTAAACATGAAAAAGCTGTTCTTGTTTTGTTTCTTACTGTCTTTCATTACGTTCTCATAATATCCCAAGGATGAGATTTAAAGGGATAGTTCACCTCAAAAATTAACATTGTGTCATCATTTACTTGACTATGACCCTTGACTATGAGTTTCATTCAACACAAAAGATATTCTGAAGAAAGTTTTTGCCCATACAATAAAAGTAAATGGGTCCAAAACAAAATTATACTTTCAATATAAGGGCATTATATTCAAAATATATTGTGTTCCACAAAAGAGAAGTCAAATTGGTTTGGAACAACATAAAGTCATTGCAGTGCACTCTTTTTTATACTGTATGAATGTGTGTGTGTGGACTAAGCTGCTTGGTGTTTTTGCAGAGCCTGCAGCAAGCCTGTGTTTTCTGTACTGATTTTGACACTGTATCACTAAACAGCTGGAGTTCAGGAGAAGAAAAGGGGTAGAGAGAGAACAGAAGAATATTAAAAGAAAGGAAGAAACAAATCTGAAAGAAAGAGAATGCTACGGCTCTTGGATCATCTCAGAAAAGCTAAAATGAAAGCCCAAACTGCAAAGTATCCGAACAGGGCAGATTTAATGGCCTAACTCGACAGTCAAGGAAAGCATCTAGTTTACTAGTGATCAGCTTCCTCTGCATGTTCTCCCACGATGCATGCTGTGTCTTGGCACGGAAACCTTTTGGAGCTTTACCAAGGACAATGCATTGCTTTAATGATGGTTTCAACTTTCACTTAACATATAACTAGGCAGAAAATGGAGATACTTTAATGGTGGTTTGAATTTTTTTTTTGATTGTTTCTAGTTTGAATTTGGATATAACTAGGCAGAAAATGGAGATTTAACCCATCCGAAGTGCACACAAACAGAGCAGTGAACACACACACACACACTGTGAGTGTGAACACACCACCCGGAGCAGTGGGCAGCCATTTTTATGCTGCGGCGCCCGGGGAGCAGTTGGGGGTTTGGTGTCTTGCTCAAGGGCACCTCAGTCATGGTATTGAAGGTGGAGAGAGAACTGTACATTCACTCCCCCCACCCACAATTCCTGCCGGCCCGAGACTCGAACTCACAAACCTTCGATTGGGAGTCCGACTCTCTAACCATTAGGCCACGACTTATCCGATATTGAGATATACTGAGATATTTCTCTAAGTATCTTAATTTTTAGCTACTTTAGCAAAACAGGAGTCATAGAAATAGAAATGCTTTCTCTGCTTCACCCAGGATTGAACATTTTGTAATCATGCCATTCCAAACCTATATGACTATACACAGATATAGATGTATATATGTATGTATATATACACACACACATATACACAGCAATCACACTGGTCAAACGAACCAGACTTTGTGGGTCAAACGTGCTCGGGTACGGTTCAGATTGCCTAGTTTGAGTACAACCTTACTTTACTCTGTGGAAAATAAAATAAGATACTTAGAGAAATATCTCAGTTGTCTTTGTCTTTAGAGTGGAAGTCAATGGGATCGAATGTTGTTTGGTTTAAAACATAGTTCCAAATATATTCTATCCACATTTTCTTTCAGCTGTATAAGTTTGGAACAACATGAGTGTGAGTAAATGATGATAGAATAAAAATTTTTGGCTTAACTATTGCTTGAAGTTTTAATTCACACCAAGCTACATTTTTTACTTTTCCATTATTAAAATTGGGTGGCACATCAAGCACTGATAAATAATTAATGCTCTGTTTCCAAGAAAACAATAGGGGGAACGGCTAATTCCTCTGGAGGGGTCCCCAAACTGAACATTAGTCTCCCATGAGACCAAACAGATGTTTACAATGGTGGCATCAAAGAGCCATCCCAGCACACGCCAGCCAGCTCTGAAGATGCCACGGCTGCCAGTTGTCAGAACTGTCCACTTTAGTTTGTTGCTTGATGGTTCTGAACTCATTAATGAACTCAAACGAGCTGATTCCAGGAGATGCAACAAGGCTTCTGTTTCCTAATGGGAAGAATGCTGCTGAATAATCCCTTGCCATTCTTTTTGTATGCGTGTGTTTGAAGATAACTGTGAGTAAATATGTGCTCTAGACAGTGGTCCACGCTTTCATCATTTTGTCTCTTGGCCCAACATAGCTCATCGTATTCACAGAAATTGATGATCATAACAAATTGCCAAGCATGAATCTACAATGTGTAAATCCTAAGCCTGCACAGCTTGGTAGCAATGATAATACACTATTTTTTGTCTTTCTCTAATGGTTGTAAAATATGCATGCAGAGGAACAGCGCATAAATAACCTGGCCATCAGAAAAAGGGATGAAGGATTAGACATGGCCATTTTGTATCTATCCTTGCCTCCTCTCCTAGTCGCCTGCCCCCCTTCACTCCCCTGCAAATTAGCATTATACCCATGAAATTAAAATGCAATTCCCTGGAGATAGCCATTGAGATTAGGGTGTATACTGCAGGTATTTAGAGATACACATGTCAAGGCAAGTCAAATTAATTTCATGATCGCGGACGATTTGAAAGGATTTCATACCACTCTGTCTGGCACTTATATTGTATTTACATTAATTGGGTTTTCCATGTCTGAAGGCCTAATAAATCACTGTTCAATACACAACCCATCTAATAATTCCTGTACACCTGTCATTAAATTGAGTAGGTTAAGCGAGAGAAGGCTGGAGGATATAAAGGTGTTTCTTCCTATCTTTCATCAGCTGTTCTGAGCTGTGGTTCTCTCCATGTCCCCACAGGTTCAAATAAGGTGATCACTCGTGTTTCTCTATGCTCATCACTCTCAGTCAGAGGTCATCACCTTTACCCCTTTCTACTTACTTATAGCCCAGTCTGTGCATGCTGTCTGTCTGCTCCAGATCTATGGCTCCTTCCAGAGAAGTCAGTGTAAGAAAAGGCCCAGAGCCAGGACTGTGTCTTGCATTTAAACTGCTGTAAATTGCCTCTCTTTTCCCCCGCGACTGCCATTTACCATGTAATGGTGTCTGATGGGGAAGACTGTGATTTTGCTGTCAGGGCTGTCAAGGCTGGAGGCTGATGCTGGATTTTAATGTGCTGAGATACAGATGAACCCAGAGGAACTGGAAAATGAAAGGCACCTATCCAGAATAAATGAGAGGAAGGAACTAGGGACTATGCATGTTTCATTTAGATTAGCGTTTAAATATAAAGCACATTTTCTTTTTATTGATTTAATGTACTGTATAACCTCATAAATAAACTAATCTCATCCTTTTCATTTTGAAAAAATGTTGAAAAAATGTTGCATGTTAAATACAACTTACGCTCAATCTGACAGCATCTGAGGCATGTTGTTGAATATTTTTAACACACATACACTAAATAAACTAATCTCATCCTTACACACACACACACACACACACACACACACACACACACACACACACACACACACACACACACACATACACAAAAGGGGTCATACCAGAGCAGGTAAAAACGAGTACAGTAATGTATTTACTATGGAAGTCTACAGCTAAGTTTTTTGTTCCTTGAATAGTGAGGTCAAGATATAAATTGAATACAGGTTCTAGAAAAAATCTGATCGTGATTAAACCAGAAAAATGTAAGATAAATTAATAACAATTGTTAAATAAAAAAACAAAAAACATTAGATCACTCGCACCCAAAGCAGTTATTGTAAATGAAATGATCACAGATAATAATTTTGATGTACTGTACTCTGCTTGACTTTAACATTCACGTTGATAATACAAATGATGCATTAGGACTTGCGTTTTTTGACCTAATAAACTCTTTTGGAGTCAAGCAAAACGTCACCGGGCCCACTCATCATTTAAATCGTACCCTAGATTTAATTATATTGCATGGTATTGATCTTACTGATCATACTAGATATCATACCTCAAAGTCTGATTTATTTCAGAAAGCCTGATTTATCTCAGCTGCTCTGTGTTCCCATAAGTACACATGAACTAGATGAAATGACTAGCAACATGGGCACTATCTTCTCTAATACATTAGAAGCTGTTGCCCCCATCAAATTGAAAAAGGTTAAAGAAAAAGGTACTGCACCATGGTACAACAGTAATACCCATCCTCTCAATAAATAAATTCTTAATCTTGAGCACAAATGGAGAAAAACTAACTTGGAAGTTTTTAGAATTGCATGGAAAAACAGTATGTCCAGCTATAGACAGGCTCTAAAAACTGCCAGGGCTGAGCATATCCACAAACTCATAAAAAATAACCAAAACTATCCAAGGTTTTTATTTAGCACAGTGGCTAGATTAACGAATAACCAGACGCCACCTGATCTAAATATTCCCTCACAGTTTAATAGTAATGACTTTATGAATTTCTTCACTGATAAAATAGATAACATCAGAAATACAATAACAAATGTAGATACTACAGTATCTAATACTTCAGCTTCATTCTTCGCACCCAAAGATAAACTGCTGTGCCTTACAACTATAGGACAGGAAGAGCTAAATAAACGCATCACTGCATCTAAACCAACAACATGTTTATTAGATCCTGTACCCACTAAATTACTGAAAGAGTTGTTACTTGAGATGACCAATAATTTTCTTCTATTCAATTTGGATAAGAGAGAGATATTACTTATTGGACCAAATAACAGTACACAGAATCTCTTGGATTACAATTTGCAACTAGACGGATGTACTGTTACTTCCTCTACAGTCAAAAATCTGGGTATTATACAGCAAATTATTCTGTTTTTTGGTAGTACCTAGGATAGCAAGGTCCACTAAAGGAGGTAGAGCTTTTTTGCATTTGGTCTCCCAAACTCTGGAATAGCCTTCATGACAACATTCGGGGTTCAGACACACTCTCTCTGTTTAAATCTAAATTAAAGACACATCTCTTTGCACAAGCATTCAAATAATCCATCTAATAATCTTGGACTGCAGTTATATCAGAATCATAATCAGAATTACCTTTATTCGCCAGGTGTGCGCAAACACACAAGGAATTTGTTGTGTGTGTTTTTTTTAAAGGTACTCCTGGTACATACATACATGCATACATACATACATACGCACACATCTGACATGAGAACAGAAAAAACATTTAAATAGTAAGACTTAATAAATAATGTGAATGAATCTGGAACAGTAGATTTATGTACAGATTTGTGCATTTTAACTCTATATAGAACTGTATAGATAAAGAGATATGCATATGTATTTACATAATACTAGAGAAAAAGGCAATAATTAAAGATGTAGAATGAATTACGGAAATGAATTACAGAACGCAGGTAATGATTCATGTGTTAGCTGTTTAAGCTGGAGATGGCATGGGGGAAAAACAGTTTTTATGCCTAGATATTCTAGTGTGCAGAGATCTGTAGCGTCTGCCTGAGGGGAGAAGTGCAAACAGGTTGTGTGAGAGGGGTCTTTGATGATGTTACTTGCCCGTTTCTTCACTCTGGAGTTGTACAAGTCCTGAAGACTGGACAGATTCACATCCATGATCCTTTCTGCTGTCCTAACAGTCCATTGCAGTCTTCTTAAATCTGATTTGCTGGCTGACCCAAACCAGACAGTTTTAGAAGAGCACAGAACCGACTCAATAATAGCTGAGTAAAACTGTTTCACCTGTTCCTGTGGCAGGTTGAACTTTTTCAACCTCTGCTGGGCCTTTTTCAAAATGGAGTCAATGTGAATGTCGCACTTCAGGTCCTGAAAGATGGGTGAGCCCATGAACCTGAATGACTCCACTGCAGCCACAGTGCTGTCCATGATGGTGAGTGGGGGGAGAGCAGGGGGGTTCCTCTTGAAGTCCACGATCATCTCCACAGAATGAGATGAGTTTCTCTGTTTTTGCCACGGGATTGACATCCCGTGATAACTAGGATTTACACAAGCTTCAGTCTGGATCCAGAACACCTGAGAAGAGGTGATGCCATCCCCTCAGAGGGACTCAGATGATGCCAACCCTGAAACAACATACAGAACTACCAAATTTTGCTATAAGTTTGATTGCAACATATAATAATAGTACTGTTAATAGTGTTCTTAGTCTGTTTGATTACGTCTTTAATTGATTTTTCCGTACATTTCTGCCATATATACATTTACTGACATAGTCACCACTGATAAGCTATACTACTCAGTATATTGTAGAAACATATATTGTACAGCTGCTTTGCAACTATTTTATCGTGAAAAGCACTATACAAATAAACTTGAATTGAATTTTTAAGTTATTTTTGCCACATCTTAGATTTACCTTGATAAAATTTATTGGGTATGTGTGTGTGTAAATATATATATTTTAACCTACTGTAGGATGACCACTTTTGTGTGTGTGTGGTATTCAACAATGACATGCCTCAGATGCTGTCAGTAGATTGTAAGTTGTATTTAAATTGCAACAATAAATACAGTCTAATAAATTTGTTAAGCACTGTATTTGGTTAAATTTATTAGACTGCCTGTCATATATATAATATATATGACATATAATATATTAAAAAATATTTTTTTTTTAATTAAATGTATCAATATTTTTTGAAAGACAAAATATAGAAAATAAAGACTCAAATATTTTGTATTGTTCACTGGATTCATGAAGAAACTCTTAAAATTCATTGAGTCATTGATGATGATGTTGTTTGCGAAGGCAACAAAAATAGGTGCAGAATTCTCTGTAAAAATAAGTATGCAACTCTCCTTATGTGTTGCACTCACACAAAAATTGTAATGATGAAACAATGACATCAAATTCATTCATCTTTTACTGGCATTGAAAAAGTTATATGCTATAGCACTGCCTGCAGCATTAAAATAGAAACAGTTCAGCAGAATACAAACTGAAGGACAAGAGAAAAAGGAGCTTTCTGCTCGCAGCTTTCCAAATGCTATCCCATAATTCAACACTCAGCATTTACACGATGCGCCAGAGGCTGTGGCGTGGAAGAGTCAAATGAAACATTCCCATATAGAAGCAGATGTCACACATCAGCAGTAAGGGTGCAGGCTGGGAACTGTGGGGCGGCTCGGTTGGCTTTTTGGAGAGAGATCAAGAGCGTGAGGCAGTACAGGTGCAGAGGGTCCCACAGGGCAGAGAGGGACCTCTAACGTTCCTTCACCCCACCTCCATGATCAAAATATCATAATGCTATTGGTTCATCCTGCCTTGCAGGCAGGAAGTAATTGGTACAGGCGATTGTCACCTCAGTGTTCACTGCATCAGAAAAAAAAGTTAGCATTTGTCGTAGCAGATGGGAAGGCTAGATGACATCAATACAAACCTAGCTAAACAGAGCAGACAACAAACAAAAATATAACTCAGAAAGAAATGTCCACTGACAGAGCAGTTTATTGCCATGCTGTCTATGTTGGTTTTGCACCCAAGTCACTAGGATTTATATATAACAAAAACACAATGAAAATGTGCATGACAATAAAATTAAACAAAACTTTTGATGAAAATGACAAGAAAAATTGTTTCAAGAAATGTAATCAAAGTATATTGTTCCATCTTTCTTTCTGCGTTTTTTTCTTTACATTCTAGAAATGCCTTTCCTTATTTCAGTGGAACAATGAAATAAAATGTAAAAAATAATTAAAACATACTGCTGATGAAAATATGAAGAGAAAAAGAATCTGCAAGATATTAACAATGCATATTATGTATTAAACTTTAGAAACAATATGATTTTTTTAATCATTCCAGGCATTACCTGTTTGAGCTGAATGCTCATGTTGTTTATATACACACACAACACAAACCTAATATTGCAGCCTCTATTTGCACAAAATGAAGCATAACTTGAACTAGTAACGTGCTTGTAAAACTGTGCAAGTCATGTAGCGGATAAGCTCTTTACATAACAACAACACAATGAAAAACTAAAGCAAAAAGAATTCACAAATTTCATTTGTAATCTTCTTTAGACTTATTACCGCATGTGATAGTAGAACAAGAAAACTTTTTTTTCTACATCTACTAGAACATGTGTCTTTTGAGGCATAAGAGACTCTCTTATCCCTCGTCAAAGCTTGTCTGGCAGGGACCAGGCAGATTTATTAATAAGGCTTGGAAAAAGATGCAACCTCATTTGCTCTCTGCTTATAACCTTGGGAATTGCAGTTTACTACAGTAGTGATTGAAATAATGATGAAGAGCCCATTAAGAAAGGAGAGATGCTTTAGGATGCTGCCACAGAATGAAAGATCTTTCACAAAGTCTAATTCAATAAAAGTACAGCTTGTATCCCGCAGTATGTTGCTCATCTGGAACAGATTGTTCCTAATAAAAAAAAAAAAAAAAAATTTCCTGCTGAAATTACACAGATTATTTTTATTGGCTATGAACAGATGGATGTCATGGAGCTGAGCTCAAAAGAAAATCTTATTGGCCATAATAAACATTTTTCTCTGTGCTAGTCAAGTGAACTTGTTACATCAGTCGATAATAATCTTCAAATCCTGTCTGCTGCTTTAATGGACTTGTTTCCATTATGTTTACTCCCCGAGAAAATTATATTTGTCTTGAAAATCTATCAAAAGAAGAAAATGGGACTAAAAATGTATGCACAAAAGATGTGCATAGGATGTGCATGTCTCTGAAGCCAAGAGGTGCCAGAAAATGTGGAGGTTCAGTGCCTGAGGCCCAGACAGAGGAGGATAACAAATGTTCGGAGTGTTATGCTCATAATGTTAGAGTTAGGGAGTTTGCATCATAGCAGAACAGCATGTACCCTGTCCTGCCCTTCACTCCAAAATCCTGTTTCTATTGTTTGCCCTCGTCTGACAATGTCAAAGCCAGGCTTTTGATTTGTTAAGGGACACTATGTAAACTCTACAAATTCATATTCCTTTCACCTGCTATTGACCTCCATTTTCTTCTTTGTTAAAAAAAAGACCATGGTTCATAGATGGAGATATGTGTGTAGCAGTAGGAGGATTTGGGGATTAAGTTATCACCCGAATAAATACTGCTCCCCAAAAATATGCAATCATCTATGGTGGAGACTATCAAAGTATTCTAGGAAAACTTCTCTGCTATATTTCAAAGCACAATATCGAAAAGCATGCCTTTAAAAATTAAGAAACAAAGCAAAACTAAACAAAAACATTATGCTAATTAGTTTCAGAGGTAAAAACACTTAACAGAGTGATTTGGGAAATGCTAAGCACTATAATTATCAATAAATGCTACACCTTCTATCAACAATATATTGTATACGTCCTTTTTATGGATTAAATTCAAGAATTTTATAGAGTATACAGTGTTTTGAAGCAAAATTTATACAATATGTACTGTATGGAAATTATTGCTAATAAAAGTAAAGTTTGCATATTTGCAATGCATATTTAATGTAAGCATCCGCTAAAATCTCTCTAACTGACTATATTGCTGACTAAACGTCAGCTTTAAACTAAGCTCTACCCATGTCTAAGTATTATGAGCTTGGAGCACAATTAAATAATAATAATAATAATAATAATAATAAAAACAATAAAAAAACTTTTAAATAATTAAAAAGTAACTATAGCTCTAAAAAGATCAAATTTTATTACATTAATACATTCAAAGGTAAATACTTTTAATTCAGCTATCTGTGGAGTAACATAGTTTTGCTATTTATGCATGTTAGACAACTAAAAAGTGGATGTTTGCATGTGTTTCTCATAATAGACCTTTAGAATAACACTAGTAGACTACTAAGAAACCCCCTCTCTCATGAATAAGGAAACGGTAAGGGTAGGCTGCGATGTTTGAAAGTTCATGGGGGAGACTTGATTCTCTAAAGTGCTCAGATGCAACCTTTTAAGGCCTTGGCCTGTCACTGCCAATACACATGGTCCGGGTCCCCTTTATTTATCTATCTATCGCCCCACTTAGTCACTGACCCCTGAGGAGATGCTTGACCCTCAGAATCCTGGCCTGTGATTGGACAGAACAAGGGGAACAGTAGCAGAGCGAGGCTCTTCCTGTTGATCTTTTACGTTGAGTGGGTGACTAATTCTTGTAAATTTAAAGCAGCATACACTCTCAGAAATAAAGGTACAAAAGCTGTCACTGGGGCAGGAACTTTTCAAAAGGTACACTTTTGCTCCTATTAGGTTCTAATATGTACACTTTAAGTACTAATATGTACCTTTAAGGTACCAAAATGACCCTTTAGGTACAAACATGTTCCTTTTGAAAAGGTGACAGCTTTTGTACCTTTATTTCTGAGAGTGTAGGAGTGATCATCTCCATCACCGATATCTTCACAACAACATATGTCTGTAGACTGAACAAGTCTTACTGAGTTTCCAAAGCTACAAGCGGTTGATTAATGTTTTTATTCACCATCTGGTGACGTAAACACAACATTGTTGCACCATAATGGAACTGCATCAACAACAGCTATTTCATAAAGAGAGTTATCAAAGCAGCTTAGAAAGGAACAAGACTTAAGAACTGTCTGAACGCATCACAGATTACGACTGTTTAATCACTCTCTATATAGTAAACCAACCAGATGAGTAACTAGATGAGGAACTGGTGTATGTGTTTGGTTGTATGATATAACAGTGTGATTTGATTTTGGTTTTGGGGCAATCAGGAATATTCATCTTTTCTCCTCTGGGGAGATTAGATTTATGCACTCCTCACTAATCTGTCATCTCTGTTTGAGTTCAGACTGAGTTTCTATTCTCAGAAATGAATGGCCCGGGGGGCAGGGAAACAGTCTTAAAGAGGTCAGGGGTTGTAGTCTGTGAGAGTAGGAGTTCACATTCATTTCTCTTGCTTCTGTTTGACAAAGGCCAAAGGTTACCAGCACAGGAAAAGGAAAAGGGTTAGACAAGCTAAAATCTCAGATGTGTGCCTTCCAGTGCAAGAAATGATGCAATACGTAATCTCTCAAGTCCCAAAACAAACACAGACAAAAACAAACACACACGCCTCTGCAGGACCATGGAGAAGGACGCTTGTGTCAGTAGTGATCAACTATAGAGACTGGACATTAAAGACACAAAATACTCTAAAAAGAAGCCCGATTACAGTCTGGGTTAAAACAGAAACAACCAATGGCACATATAAATAGATGAAAAGACAAACAATATATATATATATATATATATATATATATATATATATATATATATGAAAAAAAATATCTGCATGTCATATGCTCACCACAGCAAGTCCATTGCAGAAATCCACCATAAAGAAGCACAGCTATACAAAAGCGCACATTTAAACCAGGAAGGCATATACAATCTAAGGAGTCTTAACTATAACCTGCAAGCTACAACAACAAAAAAAAAAAAAAGAAGAGCTGTAGAAGTGCCATTAATGTAATTAAAAAACAATCATATTTAATAATCACCTGACCAAATCAAAGAAATATTACACCAACATGTTTTTCCTGAAACACCAAAACCACAATTAATGTTTTCAATAAAAATAAAGTTTATTTAATAACACACAACATATTAATTAATAACACACAACAACTTTGTATATAAACATATGAATTACAATCTTTTTTCAAGACATAATCATGTTTCTACTCCAGTTATATACTGTATGTGACCACGGACCACAAAACCAGTCTAAAGTGTCAATTTATCAAAATAGAGATTTATACATCATCTGAAAGGTAAATAAATAAGATTTCCATTGATGTATGGTTTATTAGGATTGGACAAAAATTGTTCAAATGAATTCTTAGCAATGCATATTACTAAACAAAAATTAAGTTTTGATACATTTACGGTAAGAAATTTATAAAATATCTTCATGGAACATGATCTTTACTTAATATCCTAATGATTTTTGGCATAAAAGAAAAATCAATAATTTTGACCCATACAATGTTTATTTGGCTATTGCTATAAATATACCCCAGCGTTGTAAGACTGGTTTTGTGGTCCAGGGTCATACTGTATATATATATATATATATATATATATATATATATTTATATATATATATATATATATATATATATATATATATATATATATATATATATATATATATATATATATAAAGGGAAACTTCAGCTTTGTCACCACAGGATTAAATAATATTTAGAAATATATTTTAATAGAAAACTGTTATTTGAAATTATGATACTGTTTTTACCTTATGTTTCCAAATTAATGCAGCCTTGGTGAGCCTTCTTTAAAACATTTTACAGACCCCAAAATTTTGAACTTGTATGGAATTAAGTTCAAGCGGTACTTTACATTAAATTTAATTTGGCAATATTAGAAGAAATATAGAATATCTTTAACTAATGACATCATGGTTCTGAGGTGCAATACAAAATTGTAAAGTTCTTCAAGAAATACACATGTGAGAGACAAGCATGTTATTGTTTCTACTCAAACATTTCACACATCACCTGTTAGAGTGGCTGATAGATTAGGCAAAATTTCCTTCCCAAAAACAAAGAATGTAAAAGAGGGTTATTAGGTGGTCCAGCAAGCGTCGTCCATGTTCATTCAGCACTGCGGTGGCATCACTGCTCAAACTAGAGCAGCAGTGAGATCAGGCAGTGCCCTCCTCCCTCTGCCCACTAATCCCTGAAAGATGATCTATCTGTGTCCCGCTCTAATGCTCCCTGCTCGCTCGGAACGGGTGCAGAAGAGGGGGAGGCCCTGTTCTTATCAGCCAGACAGACACCCATCCTGCTCAGGGGGTCCAATCCTCCCTTTTCTGCCCGTTTCGTAATTAGATGATGTGTCTAGGTCTGGCCAGGGATTTGGCCAGGGCCTGAACTAGGTCGATGGGTGATAGTGTTGTTGTCTTTTTCGTTTAACACCCCAGCCCCTGCTCTCTAGGGTCGGGCTAATGTAAGATTTATTTGTCAAACAAATATGTCTGATAAGCATGACGTGGCCCAGATTATTACGTTAAGCGCTGGAGGACATATTGATGCTGTTAAGAGGCCTCAATGGAGTGATGTTCACTATGAACTTGAAACAAAAGCAAACATATCTGTAATTGGATTAGATTTTTTGCTGATTCAGAGAACAAGAAAATCTGGCCTGCATACCTATATCAGAATTACACGAGTCAAATGATGCATGGCTATATAGGATACTATAATTGGCCAGACAAGATTTTGGACAGTTGCCCATTATATGTTAATACCCAGACAAATGCAAGCTTGCACTTCAGCCCTCGTGTTCTGATGACTGCCCTTCATTGATTACTAAATGTATTTTACCATTATTGGCACTTTAGTGACAGTCTGCTTTAATGAACTGTTTTGGGGTACTTCAGTGTGTATCGATGCAATGGTGTTATTGATGCTGACCATATTGATCGGCTGACATATTTCACTGAAGCATTAGTGTCTGTATCTATTCAGATGATGATCGCTCATTCTAATCGTCAGTTTCGTCAAGATGTAATGATGTCATGCCAGGACAGTTGCAGATGCTTTCAGATCTTCTCATTTAATGTTCAGATTCTGAAGGCAAGCTTATTAGATGTTCTGTATTCCCCATGCTCCTTCGTTAACATTTTACTTTACAGAAGAAATTGATGTGTGAAGCCACTAGAAAAAGATAGTGCTCACTGCATCAATGTACAAGATTAAGAAAAATATAGATTGCAGCTAATTTATCCCTTTGTCCATGCCAATTCAGCCATCAGTCCATCACAAGTATCTAATCCAGGACATTTTAGTGATGGTACGTGTTTATTTTCATGAAATAAAAAAGGGTGATTTACTTGACATGTCCTACAGTGTAACATGCTATGAAATGAAATACAGTGTAGGCATGAAATGATATTACAATTCTTAAGCCACTAATAATTTAATAACAAATAAATGGCAAATTTTGAATGGATATTCATTTTAATTTCTATTTTGATTGACTAAAGACAAAGGAAATCTCCACATATATATTATATAAATAAAATATCTAATAAACAATATATCATATATATATAAAATACATAAAATTAAAACAGGGAAATAAGCATGAATAATTAAATATACAATATACTGGCTGCTACACAGTATATTCAATATCACAAAAAAGATGTCTTAAATTTCTAAACTATATATTTTGCTAATAATAATAAAAGTAGTAATAATAATGTAAAAATAGCCCAAAAATAAAAAGTGGAGCAAAAGATTCAGTTACAGAATTTAAAATACACACATTTACTTACACAAGTTAAAAAACATTTAACCTAAAATCTTCATATTGATTTTTTTATTAATTATTTTCAATTAAAAATACACATACAGAGATTCCAACATTGAACACATGCCTAGTGTGCTAGTTCCAGTTTTGAAAATTAACACGAATTACATTACATAAATTCTTGAATACATGTTACATTTGCCAGACTGCCTTGAAGGTCTTGTCCTAATTTAGGATTTTGCTTGTAGCATTTAACACCTCCTCAGTTAGCATCTTTCTCTCTCTTTCCATCCGATGTACTGTAGCCTGCCTCACTGCATGGAAACTTTCACCCCCCTATCCTTGACACTAACACACCCACACGCACACAAACACACACACCACGACTGAGAGCGGTGGGTGGAAGGGGAGGAGTCTGTGTCTGTAAGGTTGAGCTGTTTACAGTGTGGGTTTATAAAACAGCAGACGAGGGGGGGCATCCCTACAAAGAGGGAGCCGGGAGGAGAAACGGCAGACGAGGATAGGAAGAGTGACTGAGAGGATAGAGAGCATCTGAGAGAGAGGGTTCGCATGCAGGACAGTGATTAAACAGCAGGCAGACGTTGGACAGCTTTTTTTTTTTTTACTTCCACCACAACTGCTACAGCGGAGGAGATGCTTATGTGAGGAGAGCAACTGATTGTGCATAGTAAGCAAGACGCTTTCTTCCTTTGTACTCTAAGTACTTAACTGTAATGATAAAAAAAGATATATAATTAAATGTGAATATTTTAGTCATATTTAAAAAATTGTGCATGTACGTCTATCTATCTATCTATCTATCTATCTATCTATCTATCTATCTATCTATCTATCTATCTATCTATCTATCTATCTATCTATCTATCTATCTATCTATCTATCTATCGCATGTTTAGATGGCTACATTTAAAGACTTATGTCATTATCTATTTAAAAGAGATATAACATTTTGGAAAGATTTTTGGAAAAATGAAAGTTTATAAGAGGTCACTAAAGACATGTCTGTATTTATTTCAGGATAAAAAGCAGGAATTAATGAATGGCTGCATCTTAGAGTGTCTTATTATGGATGACTCTAGGGAACCTACTGAATAGATCTCAGCACTGCATCATGGTTCAGCAAAGGACCCACAAATACTCGTCAGTCATGGATGGCAATTCTACCAGAGAGGTCTTCGTGGGACTGGCGGCAGAGGATGATGCTGAGGTGTTTGGACATGTACCTTCTAACAAAGACCCCAACTGGTGCAAAACTCCAACTGGGCACATTAAGAGACCAATGAACGCTTTTATGGTCTGGTCCCAGATTGAGAGACGTAAGATCATGGAGCAGTGGCCTGACATGCACAATGCTGAGATTTCAAAGCGCCTTGGAAAGCGCTGGAAACTACTGCCTGATTATGAGAAGATACCCTTCATCAAAGAGGCTGAAAGGTTGCGTCTAAAGCACATGGCTGACTATCCTGATTACAAGTACCGGCCCAGGAAGAAGAGCAAGTGTTCCACTCCTGTGAAACTTGGAGAGAAGTTGCCTATGAAATCCAGCAAGTCCCATTCAGGAAGATCTACTGGGATGTCCTGCAAAGGGCTAAAGATCAAACCCGCTTCTACCAAGCCTAAAATGAACTTTAATGGCAATAAATATAAGAGCTACAGTGAGAGCATGAGTGATGATGACATGATGGATGTAAACATAGAAAGTCCAGTGACTCTGCAAGATGATCACAACCCGTCAAGTCACTTTGTCCTTCACCAGCAGGCTACCATTCCCTCTGAGGACCAGCAACCAGTTCCTGAGCTCAGAGTGAAAGTGCCCATCTCTCAAACCAGCAGCATCCAGAGTCACTCCTCGGACAATGAGTGCCAGGCACTCCCGGAGTGCACAACAAGCGAGCCACGAGGGTTGACGTCTGGAAGATCCTCCACTCCAACCTCAACCAGCTCCTCTTTGGTGTCCTCAGCATGTTCGGATGAGGAATTGGATGAGGAACTCTTGCATATCATTTCTAACAGTATGCCTATGGACTGCTCCACTCTGGACAAGGACTTCGAGGCATTTCATTCTAACTCAGGATCGCATTTTGACTTCCCAGATTACTGCACTCCAGAGGTGAATGAAATGATTTCTGGGGACTTGCTCGTGCCCAGCATCTCAGACCTAGTGTTCACCTACTAATGTCGAGCACTCTGTAATGTGGTCAGGCCTGCATAGCTGCCAATTTGAAAATATTTTGTCCATGTTGTACTTGGACAATTCCTTTTTCCATGTGTTTATTTTCTCACTGAATTCCATAAGTGCTACTGCTTTCCTTTCCAAGCATGTCACATCTTGTTAGTTTAGCTAACAGACACACAGGGCTTTGCAGAGCTGTTCAGGACAGTAAGACATTCCGATTTTGTTTAGCTCTTCAGAGGCAGCTGGATGTAGTTTTTAGACGTATGAAAATATTTTTTACCAGCTGTCTTGATAAATGTCTTAAACTAATTGCTAAGTACCTGATGGGGAGCGGTTAGAAGCAAGGATTTTTATCAATTTAAAGGGACAATTCACCCAAAAAAAGAAAATTCTGTCATCATTTACTCATCTACATGAATTACTTTCTTCACAAAATACAAAAGAAGATACTTCGAAGAATGTGTCAGCTGTTTTTGTCCACTAACTTCCATTCTTCAAAATATCTTCTTTTGTGGTCTACAGAAGCCAGAATGCCATTAGTGTGAGGACATGATGACAATTTTCATTTTTTGGTGAACAAGCCCTTTATTATACAGCACTGTAATTTTCATCACTGCTCATAAAATTAACTCTTAATCATGATTCATTCAAATGTGATTTTCCCCAGAAGTTTCAATGTGCATAAATATAGAGGTTTGCTGACAGATTTGGTGCATTCATATTCTGAAACAAAAATTATGAAAAGGAAAGGATGAGCGAAATCATTTATTAAAACCTCCAGCACGTAAAGGTAAAGCATCAGTAACCTTGCAGAGGAAATCACTGCAGACACATAATTCATATCATATTTTTAATTAGGTAATAGCACTTTCATCACCTTGTCATTGCCGCAGACGTTAATACACATGTGATTTAAAAGCAGCTCTGCATCTGCCCTGCGTGCAGGTGTGTGTGTGTCAATGTGTGCCTGAACTGTTTGGACTGTGGACAAAAGGGGGTTAAGGTTAGGGTTTGGGGGTTGGGATTGGTTCTTTCAGGGAACTGTGCATCTGTCCATGCAGGCAGCAGCTTTTATGTAGGGGTCGAACTCTGCGCTTACCGAGCGTCTGCCGGGGTGGGGAGGCGTGCGAGGGGGGGCTCCCACACCGGTTTGCTAAAATGCATGTCATGTCTGCAGTCTGGCTGCAGCTGCCCCGATCAGGGCGAGAAATCTGTGTCTGCCAGCTGGCCCCCATTGACTCTCTCAGGGATCGTTTGTCTGGGTCCTAGTGCCTCCTGTAGGTAATTCATCTGTGATGATCTGTGTGTGAGCGTCTCTTTCTCTCCTGGAGAAACTATCCAAAGCCAACCGAAGTGACAGAATGCTCAGTATACCGGATATACCGTATACCCGAATACCCACATGCTCTTATTAATTTCAATTCAGTTTGGCACCCAGGAGACCAGCATTATTTACCTCCCACCAACAGTTGTCAGAAAATGGCAACAAACCCATATCTTACATAAACTGATTCTCGATGTCCTGTGAAGATGCAGAGGCATGCTGTGCGAAGCGGAAGAACACAAAAGTAAAGGGACTTTAAACTCACTGTTTGGACTGCCTAATGCCTACTTTTGTCACACTGACCACAGAGGTGTGAACAGACTCCATCTTGTTGTGTTTCCTTATTGTAGGAGGGTTCAGTGCTCAAACTACACATGTAATTCAGGTATCTGCGTTTCAACTGAAAAGGGAAATGGGGTTAAACATGATGACCGATAGAAAAGATGGACATGGTTTGTGATGCGAGGCCTTCATTCATAAAACACAAAAATATGAGGATTTTCAACGTGTAAAAACATTGCCTCAACATATAGAGCAGAAAGATTTAGTGCTTTAAGACTGAAATGTTGGCATTTTAAATGCTCAAAATTGTAGAAACTGTAGTAATAACACAAGTTACAGGAAACATTTGTTTTATTATAAGAGAGGCAATGGATGGCATTAGTTTCGTAATACAAAAAAGGTCATTTGTATTATGAAAAACCAAAATCAGGACTTGTGAATAGGTTTGAACAAAAACAAAAGGCTTGGGCCTTCAACGATCATCAGGGAAATGATTACAATACGTCCACTATTTTAGCAGATTCCTTGCTACTGAAATTGTGAAATGGCTCACCAAACCTGAAGTTCACACACAGGAACGAGTCTTTGCAATAAGACGTTTGTTAATCAGAAATGTCTCCATACACTCTTGAAATGTATCAGGTCACTCACTGAACCAATACAGCACCAAACACCAGCAGTCAATTAAACAGACTCAGGACTAAAAACATCAGCCCACGGTAGATCTGCTTTGATTCAGCCATTACTAAGATGCACTCCGCTTGGCCATTGTATGTCATTGTAGATGATCTGCAAAAGAACTGTATGTAGCATCAAAGGTCAATCTGCAAAGTTGTACCTTTTTAAATATTAAATATTTTCAAATGCCACAATAATTTTGGGTGCATTTTTCAACTGTAAATAAAACATCTATTTAAACGTTTTACGTTTACAATTTGCCAGTATATTTTTATTTTTATTTTCTCATTTTGTAATTGTTTGTTTTATTTTTATTTCATAGACTTATAATTCTGACAGTCATTTATTTATTTGATATTTTACTAAGAGCTCCAGAAAATGGGAACGACACAACACAGATGGGCTCAGGCAAATTAGTGTCAAAGTGATAAATGCAGAAAGCGGTATATAACTGAAGCAGTGTAAAAATACCCATCTGGTAGGCACCTCCTACTTCTGGCCTGACGATTAATGAACAGCATTCTGTGGGATAGAATACCAAGGACAATGCTAATATCACAGTGGCCAGACTCAGCTTTGCTTAACCTGTCATATGCGAAGCATGCACTTCCTCATTTCCATGTCTGTCAGAAACCTGCTGCCAAAATCAGTGATTGCCACCAAAGGAGTCTCATTACGGAACATAAAGCAGTCTTCCCTTTCAGAACTGAATAATTTTTATAGCACTAAGCTGATATATCACAGAAGACTTCAGAGACCAACACAGTGGTTTGTACAGCAACAAAACCAAGCTCCTGACCTGATATTTGCCAAAGCAACACTGTTTATAGACCCAGAGCTCATTTATAATATCAGCATGGTGCAGTTTCAGCTATTACAGACTGTACTGTTAGGGGAGAAATCTTATGCCATTTCCCAATTTCCCCACATTAAGAGTCATCAGCTAAAGCATTCTTCAGAATCAATAAGTGGCCAAACTATGACCATGTTGCCTCCAATGCATTGTTCTACATTTTTCATAGTTAGGTGTCCAATTCTCTGATTCTCTTAAGTTTATTATTATTATTATTATTATTATTATTATTCCTTATGCAATCAAAACTTCTGAATGACTTCTGAATGGTCACAAAACCTACAACTGACATTTAATCTACAGTATATTATGTGTTTGAAATCTTGCAGTCTGGTTGTTTCAGTCATTGTTATCCAGTATTATCCGACTGTCATCCAGGTCTATAAAAGTCATGCTATACTTGAGTACACTGAATCAAAAAGATTTTGTTGCCTTTACATGAATGAACACATCATTTGCCTGATCTGATCAGCAAACATTGTGCCAACCAGAGGATATGCATAAAGTATGAGTTCGAGTTCACACAAAAATTGTATTTAATACATCCAGAAGTGATGTCATGGTTGTACTGGTGCTATAATCATGTTCTTAAAAGAAGAGTTCACCGCAAAATACCCTCAGGAAGCCTTTCAAAAACTTTTTATACAAACGTTTTACAAAACTTTCTGCTTCTCACGCTTACTTTTAAGCTGTATGAACTTATTTTATGCTTTATGTGCCTTTTTTGTTCTTTTTGGAGTGTGACAGGCTCTCGCGTACTGACATTGTGTATACTAGAGCTGCGTAAACATTCTTCAAAACCTCCTTTTGTGTTTCATGGAAGAAAGTAAGTCATGTGGGTTTAGAACAACATGAGGGCAAGTAAATGATGACAATTTTCATTTTTGGCTGAACTGTTCTTTTAGGAACTGTTAGGAATAAATACATCAGGACAACTCTCGAGTGTATACATTTTCAGTCATTCTCCTCAATGCACTGCAATAAAAAGGGAAAATAACTTTGTGCACAAAACCTTTCAATAGACAGGAGTCTTCATGTTAGCTCAACAGAGTTTTGAAAAATTATAATTGCTTAATTCATGTGTATGTGTGCTTCCGTAGTGTGCTATAGTATCTATGTACGTCATAGCAGGTACTGAGCACAAATAGAAATGAAAGTACTTTTGTGTGCATAGTGATGGTAGCAGTGCAGTGTGTTGTTTTAATGGACTTATCAGTGTAATGACACCCTCATCAATAAACTGCTTTGGTCGACACATTACCTTTCTGTCTGTCTGTGTGATTGTGAGTTTAACAAGCTTACGAAGAAAATTAAATGCATGCATGTCAGCACAATTACATATATGCAAATAAAGCTACTTTGATTAATTAAATTAGTGCGGATTAAGCATGTGTGGTATACGCAAGCTGTCCATAAGTAGAAACAAGTTTTCTAACATGCATTTGACATAGACCTGTCATGTGTGTCTGTTTAACGCTGCGGGTTTCTCTCACTCTGTCTCTGACGTGAGTTTCAGAAAGGATGCAGATGTTCTTGTGGTCAAAGCGCACAGGCATGAAAGGTTGCAGCAGTCATGTAAGTGACAGCACGTTACATGCAAACACCCCATGTGACATATGAAAGTGCTTTAGTACTGCCAACAAACACAACAACAATTTCTATCCAAAACTAGACAGAAAATGGCCTGTAATAAAATCAAGTGCATGTGAATTGAAATACCATTATTGTTGTAATTCAAAAAGACACACATTTATTCATTAAGGAACCATGTTCATTTTATCAAATTCAGTTCTACATAGATATTGAAAACCATTTGAATGAGGGCCATATAACATATCCATAAATGATCCCTAATATGGGTCAATAACAAATATGGTACCAATATATTGTGCACCCCACTATTTATTAAGGTTAAACTTCAACTATTACAGCCAGCTGCCAACCTTGCCCCTTTTGCTTTGCATATCTTTTTCTTAAATAACACAAAATTGAGGAAGTTTGATCACAGGTGGCCCCCAGAGCAAATGGTAATAAGTACCTTTCCCAAGGGCTCAGTGAAGGTAATAAGAAGTGCCAAGGGCAGAATTTAAGATGGGTTCTTCCTCTATATCTAACCACTACCCTTCTACTTGCCTTGTGGCAAGACTAAGTGAACAAATAAAAATGCAAATACTGTATAATATGCAAAGAAGTGCAAAGTTTAACAGTTTCACAGCTTAAATCAACTCTGCATGTTTGCTAGATCCCATGGCCTTGATTCCCCATCACCAGTAAGCTTAGCCGGATTACAGGCAATGGCTTTCACATATGATTTGAGGCATCCTTCCAATAGTATACAGCAATTCAAACCCAAGGTCCTGCATAAAAAAAAAAAAATGCACCTTGAGCAAAAAATTGCATGCATGAGGCCATTATTTTCCAAATACAACATGTCAGGTTTGCCCACAATGTCTCACTTTAATTTTAAGGCCTGCTGAGAGAGCACACCATTTATTTTACTCCCCTGTCCAGCTCCTTGTATCGGCAGACTAGTTCAACTGCGTGACTCTGTGATAGATGCCCACAAAATCTGTGTCCAGTAAAAGCCAAGCCTCATCTGTGGAACAACTTATTGAATTTCCCTAGGTGCTTGGCTAAGCAGATGTGAATAATTGGACTCTTATATTTCACTGCAACCCACTTTCCAGTGGTCAGTATGAGTGAATGTGCCAATAATGGTTTGCAGTTGAACCACTTTTCCGAGGGTCAGAGAGTGAAATTTGCTGTTCTGTTCTCTCTGATTTATCTAGCGCTCTCTTACACAGGCTGCAGATGGGATGAGAATTAGCCCTATGCTAAACTGCTGCGTCAGTCTGGTGTTGTCCATACTTGGATCAATTAGCGCTCACTAATTGCTGTACTTCCAATTACGTGGCGATAAGCAGGAGATGGTATGATTAGAGGCTGTTTCGGGAAAGTGAGTGCAAACTAAATATCAGAATGACTCTCTAAGGGTGATTGGGGCAGGCGAGCAAGACTGAGGGGTAAAAAAAAGGAACTTACAGACTTGGATGGAATGCAAAGTCACAGTTTTTTTCTGTGCTGTGCTGCATTATGCTGTTTTTCTGACCTGTCTCTGCCCTCGCTGTTGGAGATACGACAGCTTACTTGGGTGAGTCAGCATCAACATGCATGGATTTAGCAGACCAGAAGCATTCTGCACTACTTAACATGTCTTTGGGTCTAAAAACAGGAGTATGTCCAACACATTTTCTCATTAAAGGACTAAAATGATGGGTCCAAATGAAGCATAACAAACCTGAGATGAAAATGTAAGTAAATTGGTCTGAAATCAGCTCTCCACAGAAGGTCATCATATGTCCCCTCTTAAGTAGGGATTTGAGGGGCCATGGGGACATGCAGATGGACAGATCTGGACTGCTTGTCCCCTCCAGCCATGTCTTCAGACAGCTGGACAGAGAAAGGTGTGGTACAGAGAGAGGGCCCCACAGTGCCAGGAGGAAACTGTAATGAGAGATTTCGAGGGGGTGTGGAGATACTTGGCCTCTCACACATTTATAGATAAAGACAACCACAAACACACACAGAAAGAACATATACACATAAAGATATGTTCACAAGTACGCCCACGCTAGTACACTGACCATGTTTACATGCACATGACTTTCCAATAAAGAGCTATATTCTAGCTAAACCTATACTCAGAAAAAGATGTTATGTTTACAACTACTGAAATATTTCTATACACGTTATTAGTATATTCTAAATAAATTATACTCAATATACTCTATTCGGAATAAATTATGCACATTCTTTTCTGCTATTCTCTACAGGAAGTGCTGCGTTTTTGGCAATTGTGCACAGTAATTGAAGTCATTTTGATTCATTAATCCTCATTCTTGTCCTTGACAACAAGCCCAAAAAAACAGCAAAATGTATTTGCATCTTCTATTACTTCCAAAATATGTTTACTCAAACTGTTTAACCCATAATTACTTTAATTTGGAAAGAAATAAGCAAAAAATAAATGATTGTTCAATTATAGTCTGTACTTAGAATAAGGTGATTACATGAATCAAAATGATGAAATGCCTGCTGTCTTATTCAGAAACTGTAATATATGCCCATTTAGATGATTATAATCAGGTTTATGCATTTGCGTGACATACACATTTGAAAGGTTTGGGGTTTGTAAGTTTTTAATGTTTTTTAAAACACTTCTCTTATACTCACCAAGGCTGCATTTATTAGATTAAAAATACAGTAAAAACAGCAATATTGTGAAATGTTTTCTATTTAAATATATTTTAAAATGCATTCATGTTGAAAACAGTTAATATTTTAATATTTAATAATAGATACTGTGTTTTTACTTAATATATTTATGGAAAACTTATTTTTTTCCAGGATTCTTTGAAAGTTCAAAAGAACAGCATGTAACAGAAATCTTTTTTGTAACATTATAAATGTTTTACTGTTACTAATGTATCCTTGCTGAATAAAACTATTGAGTTCTTTAAAAAAAATCCTTCTGACTCCAAACTTTTAAAGGGTAATGAACATCAGAATCTAAATATCAGAATCTGAATAAGTTCTGATTAATACAGGGACATTTCTGTGCATGTAAATGCAGTCATTGTGCAGACTCTGTTTTGGTGTTGTGTATAAGGGATGCCTGTGACCTGTCTCCTCAAGTTAAGGTTTGCATTAACAAGACAGATCAACAAAGCAGCTGAGAAATGAGGTGAGGCAGTTATGTGATGTGACTGTGGGGGGTGGGGTGGGGGGGGATTGGCAAGAAAGATCTGACAAAGAGATATATGTAACTGAGGGGAACAAAAAAAAGGACTAGAAAAGGTAAGGAACAGAGAGGGAACATCTGACGCCTTGTAATCGGTTTAAAAGGTGGAAACACATACTGTATATACTATCATGACAACTTACTCTTTTATAATATAACAAACAGCTACTTTTCATATACTGGGGAGGCAAAAAAAAGTTTGATAAATTACATGCTTAAAAGGGTCATATGATGAGTGTAGCAATTTTGCTTTCGCCAACCTAGGGAGGCGAAATAGTATACTGATGGGTACTCACATCATCGATGACTATGATTTTTGGATCACATGTCACTTAAGGTGCAGTTATGAGTACATCAGACAAGAAAGATTTGTGGAATATTTAACTTGTAGAACCTCTTACTGTATTTCAACACAAGGAAGACACAAGTGTAATAAAAAACATTTTATTAACAAAAGATAGAGGACAGTAATCAACAACTACTAAATGAAAACCATAAATGAAATTTCAAAATTTCATGTTGTTCCAGACCTTTATGCCTTCTACTGTGGAACACAAAACAAGATATTCAGAAGAATGTTGGGGTTCAAATACCGCACTGACTTTCATTGCCCATTTTATTCAAAATATCTTAGTGTTTCACTGAGGAAAGAAAGTCCTTGGATGTGAAGGGTGAGTAAATGATGACAATTTTCATTTTTGCATGAACTAGCCTACCCCTTTAATTCTAAGGGCCCTATCATACACCCGGTGCGTTGTTTAAATAGCAAATGCATTTGCGCCCATGGGCATGCTGGTCTAAAAAAGAGGTGTGTTCAGGCACATTATTGGCGAGTTGCTATTTTGAGGAACTGAAAATAGACTGTCCCATAGACCAGCTCAAAACTGGTCTAAAGTCTGGTATAATATAATATAAGATAATATATTTTCTTTGTTATTTAAAGAGTAATATGCGCCTACAGGTGGTTGCACAACACACGTACACTTTGCTTATTACACACACAGGGATGTGCAGCAGCACACAAACATTTAGAAAAATTTAAAATGTAATTCCTCCATTTAAATAGCGAACCCGCCATGGCGCAAGCGCAACTGTAGATGATCGGAGATGAGAGTCTGATTGGTTTATTGCGCGTTACACCAAAAAAACACCCATTACTCATTAAGAGAATAGGGACAACCTGTTTAGACCACTTTCCCGTCGTTAAACTAGCAAAAGTGGATTAGGACACGCTCTGAGTGCATCTGGGCCATGCGCTTTAGACCATATGCTTAGATCATTAAAATAGGGCCCTAAGAGTCAGAAAGAGAGTACAAAATTATTACAAAGGATTTATTTCAAAAGAAATAAATAAGTGTGTAAGATATGAGATAAGATAAATAAGATATGACCCCTTTAAAGACTCCAGATGCCTCACAGTTTAGTGGAAATGCAGACAGACAGGGTGGTTACTGTTACATTAGCATTCCCTGTCTACTCACGCCTTGCATCAACAGGATGGACACATGCAATCTGGCAACATGCTCCTGGCACTAACCCAGTTATTCCTCGCCATCTCTGACCTTGTCACCGCATAAATTGTTATCTCATATTATATTTGATGTGATGAAAAAACTTAAGATATAAAATTGGGTTAACAATATGGTTATAAATTATGGTGTTGATTAATGTTGTGGCTAAATGTTTCAAAACTAATAAGTCACATTAAAAGTCCCCAGAGTGCATATTCATGTGATTACTGTTTTGTTCATGATACATGAGGGCAGAAAGTGGAGCTTTGCTGGGAATTCTCCAGGGCACTCAGCAAGACAAATTTAACCTCTGGAAATCCCTTAACGCATATAACTGTTTATGGCACGACGACAAACGTGCAAAGAAAATGTTGAGGTACGTTTAGCAAGGACATAGACTGTGAAGTCTGTTTGGCTAGGTGAAGTCTGGGGAATCGGCAGGCTTTCAACACTCTTCACCACCAGAAAGACAGAGTGTGTTTTGATCGCTCAAATGCACACAACCCACACACATATCCTCTCCACCTGGGTGGCTGGTACTGCCGAAGATACGAGTCTTACTCTGGGAGGTTTGTAGGCCACAGCTTATCTTTTGTTCACACAAGGCTGACTAAAACACACGGTAGCTAAAAGACTTTTTCCTTTCCTGATACACCACACACACACACACACACACACACACACACACACACACACACACACACACACACACACACAGACATACTCTCTCTGTGATTACCAATTACTTCGCCCCAAATGGAAGTTACAAAATACTTTTAAAATAAGACTTTGACTTTTTTCCCCGACAGAGAAGCTTTCTGACACAGCGGCAAGTATTTTAAATTGTGTATCGACATAGTGAAACTTGTATTAGCATTTATTATGCAGACCTAGTTATAAGTAGGTTGGATATCTAGCACTCCAAGTCCATTTGCCCATCCGTTCGGTGGCTTTTTCTCAACAGCTCTCAGTGGCTTCTTGCTAATTCTGTTTACTCTGTTGGGTTTATCTCCTTTTCAATAGGTTTAAGCTAAAATGCAGGCTCTGGATTTCCCTAAATCAGGTTTAAGCCTCTGTAAAAAGGATGCTTGAGTTTTAGGCACTAGTTTTAATAACAAAAGGGGCTAATTTAGTACAGAAAGTCTTGATATATGAATAAGAGGGGTTTGAATTTATGTAAGAAAGTATAGGGTTACATAAAGTGCTTGGCTCATCTCTCATCTTCTCTGGGTGTTTTGATCTCACAGCAGGCCACCATAGATTTAGTGAGAGAGACAGATTAACCTCAATACATCCATAACATTAAATCCTTACAACAACTACTTGCAACATGGATCCCTGTTTTACACTTCACCCACGTGGCATTAGCCTGGATGCGTATTTTCCAAATTAATTGGAAAATATATACTAGAGGTATTGGGTTGGTGTAGATAGCTGTTTGTTAAAGCAGCCCTCCTGCTTCCCCTTCTGATCAAATGTGGTATGTGATATAAATACAATTTCTGAGACCACATATGGTATTTTTAGTAAGCCTGCATTTAGGTCTAAGATTACTTGCACTAGTGGAGCATGTGTTCTCTAGTTAAAGGAGGATGTTAAAATACTTACTTCAAAGCAATATGATATCAGAATAATTCATATAGTTTTTCTACTCAAAGCATTTGTGCCTGGTTGCTTTGCAGTGTAGTAACTAATGACCTTTATAATAAAGTCAAATAGAAATAACAGAGCAGTTCAATCAGATCTCTTTTATTTGAAAATATAAATTAAAAAGAAAAAATACAATATTAAATTGATTATAACTTTTAAAATTATTATGTTTAGATTTTTATATTACACACTTATATATTATAACATTTCAATAAAATTTCTATTAAAAATTTTATTTAGACGGATAAAACAGACAGATGATGCTTTTTTTCTTTATTTTTTCTTTCTTTCTTTTTTTTTTTACTTAAACATCACAAATCATCTTGCAATAACTAATGATGGTTTGTTTCTTTTTAGACCAGGCACTGCCAAAAGTCATCTTTTTTTCAAACCACATCCCTTCTGCTTGTTGTTCATCTATATGAATTTCCTCTAAGATATTTTCTAAGATATTATCCCAAAAATGAAAACTGGCTGAAAGCGTACTCTAATTTGAAACAATAAAAACACAGGGTGTGATACAAATAAGTCTGTAACTCTTAGTAATGAAACAAGGTCATAGCTTTTAATGTGCACTTAGGAACAAGATTAGCCTTTGTATAATTTCGATTCCAGCATATCAGCCTTGTGACACTGTAACCTTGAGCCCAGGAATGAGGGTGAGGGAAAAAATAAAGATAAAGATGCTATTGGAGCCAGGGATTACGGTTTTCAATCACAGAGCTGCTGAGCGGAACGAGGCCTGAGAAGTGAATTGAAATGTACTAATTGCAAGTGTGCACCTTAAAAACAGGAACACACCTTTTGAAGCAAGGAACAGCTAAAACATGTTGTCTGGAGCAAAAAGGGCTTGCATAACATCAAAATAATGTTTCTGCTCTTTTAGTCATGCTGTTCTGTGCAATTGCTAGATACAGTATCTGCACTGCATCACCGCTCCCTTAGGTGAACTTGCTAAAGTCATTTATCATTCTATCCAAAGAAAGACCATACAATAAATGTGCACTTAATAGTTTCCACAAAAGCCCTGGCAAGCTTTTTGAACTGCCACATATGATTTGAACTTTACAACCAACATTTGTCATGTTTTAGCAACACAGCCATGGCTATTTATGGTGAGAGCCAATCGGTAGCTGACTCACCCATCATGCAACACTGGTGCGTTAATACTTTGTAATTAAACCGCCAACATGGTTTTTGCAGACCTAGCAAAAAGGCACTGGAGATGGGATCATTCCAGTTCATGTTTTCTGAACCAATTTCATGCACAATTTGCTCTGCACTGGAAGGGAGCAGTGTGTGAGCATGCCACTGAATCGCTGGCCTGTCTTTCTGACACAGAAGAAGATCCAGTCTGCTTTAGAATGCCATTTAACTCAATGATGGTGCTCTCAACGGACTGCAGATTTGATGGAGTAGAGAAAAGTTGTCTCTCTGAACTGGATGTAGATTTGGTCTGCTTTAGAATGCCAATGTTTGGTCACTTTAAAGTATAGTCCACCCAATTTACTCCCCTTCAGTTCGATCCAAACCTGTATTTGACAATGTCTGGCTTTCCTTCTTCTGTGGAACATTTTTCATATTTTTACAAATGATTCAAGTGTACCTCATTGACTAATTATATGGATTAAATCATTTTTTTTTTTTTTGTAAAAAATTAAAAAGAGAGATTTTTTTTCTAAATATCTTTGGAATGACATCAGGATGAGTAAATAATGACATAATTTTAATTGCTAAAGTTAATTATCTAATTAACGTTTACACAACACCATTTTTAACTAAAAACTATGCATTTTGGCTGTTCATTTACACAACAATGGCTTTCTGAGTAGAGGAAAACGCAAACTTTTGAAAACGTGTTTCAAAGTGCAACTTTTCAAAAGTTTTGTGAAAACTTTCATAATATGAATGCTAATTATGTGTTCAGTTTATAGGTATGTGTGAATTTCTTTCCAAAGTGACATGGCCTGGCATGCTTTTTCACAGATCTGTATAAATGGTATGAATAGTTTAGACAGTGCTCTCATTTGTACACAATTTTTTAAAAAAGCTTAAAGAAAAAAGATTTTTTGCTTTGTAGTACATCATTGAGGTGTAAACGTACCGAGAGTGTTAATGCTAATGTAGCATGTTAATGTTAATGCTAGCTAGGTTGTTATGGTATTCTGGTACTATAGGCTCAAGTCTATAGGATAATTTTCATCTGTTATCTGTTCTTCAGTCTCTTCACTTAGAAAAGTAATAGCATATCTCTAGAAAGTCTCTTATGCTCACTAAGCCTGCATTTTTTAATGTATTTTTTTGCTGAAAAATACAGCAAAACAGTATTATTGTGAAATAATTTGTAACATTTTAACATGTGATTTGTTCAGCAGTTGTTTCAGCAGCCATTAGTCTTCGTTGTCACTTGATCCTTCAGAAATCATTCTAATATGCTGATTTGCTGCTCAATAGGGGTGTGACAAGACACTTATCCCACGAGACGAGACAAGACACGAGACTGGGTTCACGAGAACGAGACAAGATTTTTAGACTTTTTTAAAGAAATCCTCAATGATGAAATATATAGGGAAAATAGTATTTTATTGAACTGTAAAACACAAAATGCAAAAGATGTAGGTGCATTTTGAAATCACCTTGTACTTTATGAAATTAAACATCTAATTTAATAAATTTTATGCAGTAATAAACAACATGTAAACACTGCAGGTTTTGCCACAAACTCAACTGACAGACAAGTAATTGCACAAAAATTATAAACAGTATAAATAAAAATAAATAACAAACAACACAAATATCCCTTTAAAGTGGAAGTGAAGCAGTCAGTAAACTGATTTCCACTTTAACAAAAAATACATATAATAAACACTATTAATGTATCCATTTAAAAGAATAAAGCAGTGGTTCCCAAACTGGGGGCGCAGTATAGTTAGGGCCCTATGAAATCCATTTTATTTTTTTCCTAAATTTTGTTTTATTTTTTTTTTCTAAATTCTGTTTTTTCCGTTTTAATTGTTCTGTTTTTTTTTTATTTATTTTTTTAAATTAAAATTAACTACTTTTTATTAGTTAAATTGAATTTTATTAATTAAAAAGCATGTCTAATTATTTAAAATCATGAAACGTATACATTTTCACATCAATTTATTAAAAGTTTTTAAAACAATTAAGTTTAGGGAAATATTAAATGTTTTATTTTTTCTCACTATATTATTTATATTTTTTATGGTTACCAAATTCTGTGTTTTAGTATGTCTAATTATTTGAATGTATAAACTTAATTGATTAATATAATTTTTTCTTAAAGTAGCCATATGAATTTTCTTTCCCTCAGAAATTCTGTGTTGTTTGTTTACATTTTTCTGGTTATCAATTGAAGGCATAAAACATTAATTTCATTTATCATTTATCTTTTAATTACTGACAATTACGCAAACTTTATTTTTTGGCAAACAAATGGAATTTACTATTAAAATTAAAACATGGAAGAAATGTTGTGTGATTAATCCTTAAAAAAAAAATAATGTTTGTTTCATTTTAGTTGTAGTGGAAGTAGTATTAGGCTATGTATATTCTACTGAAAAATAGGACCGGACTTTTATTTTGATGGGTTGTGGCGAATACCTTTACAGTTTTGTGTATGTGATATGCTAGTTTTACTCAAATAAAATGGTAAAGTGCTCATGAAGTGACTCTCAGAGCAGTTTTGGAGATGTTGTTCATGTGTTTCTGTCCTCATTTATTGAGACGACAGACGCTGACATCACCAGCGAGAGTCAGGCGCGCTTAGTAAGTTAAATGAAACCACGCCTCTGCGCCATTTATTAATAGAGACACGCAGAACTTGCAGGAATCATATTAAAATCGACGGATTTATATTTACAGATACATATTGTGATTTGATTTAAGTATAATTACTTACTTTTGATTGATTAATTAATTCAAAGTTTGACAAATTCCGTGACATTCCGCATTAAATTGTGAATTCTGTTTTTATGACTGGATAAAGACTACACTGCGCAATTTTACCACTTATCATGCGTCCACTTGCCTGATGTGAACATAAAATATCTTACATAGCCTACTGGTGAAAGGGCCAGTGTAATGGGCCGTACACACCGGGACGAATATCGGCGCGCGTTATTCGCCAGCGTTTTTCAACGCGTTTTTTGTGTTCACACCCAAGCGATTTTCGCTGACGATGAGCCGAGTGAACATGCAAATTCATTCCCTGACATTAGATGGCGCTTAATGTAAAACAGAAATACTAGAAATACTAGTTCTCTTTTATCAAGATTTTTGTAATCGCTGTCGCGTTTGTCATATAGATTCTTTGTGTTCCGACACCAACGAGACCAGCAACTCTACATTCATCTTGCCTTGCATCTTCTTCATCTTATTTCTTCCCGGCAGTGTAGACGCTACTTGGCGTATATCTTCTTCGCCGTTACGTATGTGTGCTCAGCAAGACAGTTTTGTGTTTGAGCGCCCCCAAGTTGTGTTTTACTGTAACTTCAGAAGCTCCAGACACGTGTGCAAAAGCGCCATTCTCATTGGTCTTATAGTTTTTGACGCGGTGCGTCAAACCAAAAAAACGAACCCGAGGCGTTTTTTAAAAAATGACGCTTTTACGCGTGGTTTTTTCGCGTCGATGTGCACACTCACATTGGCGCCCTTTGTTTAGTCACGAGGCGTTAAACGTCGGCGAATATCGCGCGCGAAATTCGTCCCGGTGTGAACAGGCCTTATTTATTGCGTGGGATATTGGTGTGGGGGAGGGTGTAATGGAAACTTGTTTGGTTGTTATGGTCGTGGATATTGTCATGTTATCTCGTGAGATCTCGTGCCACAAGATCTCGTCACACCCCTACTGCTCAATAAACATTTCTTGTTACTATCAGTGTTAAAAACAGTTGTGCAGCTTAGTTTATATATATATATATATATATATATATATATATATATATATATATATATATATATATATATATATATATATATATATATATATATTAGAATTCTTTGATTAAAAGATTTTTTTTTAATTGAAATCTTTAATATAAGTCTTCACTGTCACTTCTGATCAATTTATGACATCCTTACTGAAAGTATTGATTATTAAAAAAAAATCACTGACCTAATAAGAACAGTAGTAACAGTATTTTTGTTAACAAACAGCATTTACTTTTACACTGCAATGTAAAGTAAAATGGTCTCGCTTGTTTTTGTGGTGTGACCATAATATACATGTAAGTGTATGTGTGTTTCAGCTGCATGTCCTGGTTGAGTGTGAAGAGGAGAGGGAGGGTGTGCAGTTGGCCTCTGTGCTCCTCTGACAATGAGGTTAAATCTCTTCTCTCCTCTCCTGTTTAGCAGCTGCAGCAACACAGTGGGGAGCCCACAGGCAATCTGGTCCAATCACACCCTAAAATCCCAGCACTACGTATTATCCAGTACACACACACACACACTGGCCATTAAATGAGCTTCTTCCACAGAGCCCACCCTTCATTTACTGCCTGTTTTATTTATTTATAAAAACAAAAACAGTTGGTCTAAATCAGAACAACTAAAGGGCATCTATTTCCTAAAACATTGCGCTGAAATCTGAACAGCTGCAGAATGAACTCTTTTGAGACTCATATTGAATGCACAAGCTGGTCAGATCATTTCGGACAGTCAGTTTTAGATGATCTGCAAACATATGCTAAAATGTACAAAAGCACACAAGATACATACACACACTGAAGGTTGATTCAAAGGGCAAACAAACTTGCATTTAAAACACACAGGGATGGGGGAATAGAGGAAGACAAACCTACAATTAGGAGAGTTGAGCACAGTTGCCAAGTCATTCCCCTTGAAATCCCCCTTCAATCAATCATAGGGGGAGGGTTGTTGTCGAGAGGTGTTGTCATGACAGGTAATGAATTACCGACTCTCGTTGTTTAAAAAGACCTCACCTTGCAATGTGTTCATGGTTAGTAGCATGTGGGGATGATTTGGACAACAGAAAGAGGCCAAATGCAGATATCAGTCAGGTCACAGATCTCTAGTTTCACATATTTTTTTTTTCTTCTTCTGTCCACTATTGCAGGGGATTAAAATGCAACTCAGTTCCAAATATAAAGCTCCATTATATGTTACCATTTGGTGCAGATTTCTGAAAAAAAAATAAAATAAATGTCCCTATGTATTCAAAACTGTGACCACCTTAAAGGGGTAGTTGTCTCAAAAATCCTGTCACCATTTACTGAGTTGTTCCCAACATGTATGCACTTCATTCTTCTGCGAAACGCAAAAGATGTATTTTTGTTGAATGCTGGTAACCAAACAGTTAACAGCAGCCATTGAGTTCCATAGTATTCTTTTTCTATACTATGGAAGTCACTGACTACCAATAACTGTTTGGCTACCAGCATTCTTCAAAATATCATTTATGTTCAACAAAACTCATACAGTTTTGTATCTTTAATCATTTACTTGTTCCAAATCCAATCCAAATGACTGACTTCCTTCTGCAGAACACACGCCCAGACAGCAAGCAGTTTCGGCCCAGATCCAGCCCACATCTGGCCCGCATGGATTTCACACGGGCCAGATGTGGGCCGGATCTGGGCCGAAACTGCTTGCTGTCTGGGACACAAATGTTTTTTTTTTTTTTTTTTTTTTTTTAAGGTCCCCATTAACTTTCATTATTTGAACGCAAACAGATTTTTTTTTTTCATGTCATACAGCTTTGAAACAACATGGGGGTGAGTAAATGAGGAAACAATTTTTTTTTATTTATTTATTTTGTGAACTATCCCTTTAGCAGTTATGGCCCTGCTTTAAAGTCCGCTTAGGAAACACAATTGATCAAACAACATTGATTTATCTGATTGGGTGTAGAAGACAGCTTTAATCAAACCACACTTAGGATGGGTCAGCCAGATCAATTCAGAATTTCCAATTACTTTTAATTAGTTCCTTTCAATCCTTTAGTAAAAGATATCTTGATCCTAAACAGTATATCCAGAAGAAAGGACCAAAAAAAGGCAGTTATTCAGGAAACGCTTACTTTTACGATTCAGAAAAATTAAGTTGACAGCCTGGCAAAGAAAAAAATATGAATCTCTTCAGTGATTCAGGTCCAGTTCATGTTGTGATTTTAAACTGTTTTAATGTCAGCACACTCTTGACAGTATTTGGCTGGATTCTGCACGATAATCAATTTTCACAGTCACGCTTCCCTGTGTCAGGGAACCATTTGGCGTGGCATTATAAATATGAAAACTATGAAAACTACGAAACTACGAAAAATATGAAACTGCTTATGCTCCTCACTTATGGAAAACCACTCCATGCAGGTGAAGCGATCCAGTGAGCACAGAGATAGATGGAGAAATGAGAGAAAAAATGGGAATGAGAGAGTTTGGTCACAAATAGGCCTTGTCCTAATGACAACAGCATCCTCTAAAGGTCAGAACGGTTACTTCAGTTGAGGAGACTAAGGGAGACAAAAAGCAGAGGGTCATACAATGTGCACTCAGTATATACTTCCAAAGTGGAATAGAATGGCTTCCTGTAAAGAATACTAAACTTCTGCAATGACATTGGCTATTAGCAGTGCTTTCTAAGGCAAGCATCTCTATTGCTATTAGTCATACTTGGGGATTTAATCCAAACTTGATTAAACTAGCAAGTAAGATGAAATAGAACATTATTTTGTGTTGGTGTTGACACTAATAGTTATTGTTATAGTTTTTATATTTGGTTTAAATGGAAAGTATGGTGAAATAGGTGATTATTTTGTGTTGGAAGTGAAACACCACTCATTTAAAAATGTAAAATTGGTCTTATGTTTGAACTTATGAACAAAAAAACATCCTTTTGTTTCACAAAATCCATTTGCAAACAGAAAACATGTTCAAATTCTTGGACCCGAAGAGTGGGTGCTGGTTTAAAATCAAATTTAGCACCAATTTATGGATAAATTGTGGCCTCAGGCCAATGTTTTCATATACTGTATAGTTTTTAATGTTGTACAATGTATATAAGCTGTTGTATATCCCATTTCTTAATTAAACCCAGAGATACAAGATTCATTAAGGTACAAGGAAAACAACATGATTACTAAAAAAGCAGCTTGGAGGCAATAATTAAATAATACAATCATTAAACACAGCCTCATTAACGCAGAGTTGTGACTCTTTATATCATAATAATGAGAGTGTCCTTGAATAAGTGATATTACACGAATAGCACCAATGTCTGTCCATCACCTGCACTGGGGGCACTTGAACCCTCATCAGCATTTACATAGGTAACATCAAAGGTTAATGTGAAGCTGCTTAACTAATTAACTAACAGTTTGACTTCTCTGGCTTGCCTTTGTTCGGCTACAGACCGTCCTCTCACCTCGTGCCAAGGTAATTTTGCCTTCCACACAACTATTGAATGTATAAATGGTTTTTCTTATGTGGAACAGATTGCTTGGTCTTGGTAATGAAGCCATCTTATTTGGCGATAATGGACTTGGGTTTTGAGTTATCTCCAAATATTTATTTTATGTTATCATAATTACTAAGCGCCACCAGGGGAGGCATGGTACCTTTCCAGAACCTTGATGGAAGTGAAGCAAGGTCACACTGACAAATAAACCGCTGGACTCAACATCACTTTCACATCCTGTGTTGTGTTATGAATTACATGTTTAGGCGTTAGGTGTTTGCTCAAGTTGTTTCTTGTCACATCTTACCATGCTGACAAAGCTCTCATGTGGTGAGCTTTTACCATGAGATGTGCTCTCACGCAATTCATCTGCGGAAATAATGTATAATGAGGTCATGAAGAAAAGTTATACTTTAATGTGTCAAATGACCTTTTAAGAACTGCTTTGTCGCTATTGTCAAAATTTGAGAAAACCATATAGTATTTCAGTTTAATGATCCTTAAATTTTTATGGAATTAACACATATTCAGCAAGAATGCATTAAATTGATCAAAATTAACAGCAATTTAATGTTACAAAAAACCTTTAAAAAATGTTCTTAAATTTTCTTTTCATCAAAGAATCCTAAAAATGTATCATGGATTCCACATAAATATTAAGAAGCACAATTGTTTTCAACATTAATAATAATAGGAGAACCAAATCAGCATATTAGAATGATTTCTGAAGGATCATGTGACACTGAAGACTGGAGTGATGGCTGCTAACAATGCAGCTTTTCCAGGAATAAATTACATTTTAAAACAATAAAACATGCACCAGTTATTTTGCATTTTAACAATATTTTACAATATTACTGTTTTTACTGTAGGCTACTTTTAATCAAATAAATGTAGCCCTGGTGAGCAATAACAAAATCTAATTTAAATCTCTTTAAAATTGCACTGTCAAGTAACATAAAAATGTGCCAAAATCACAATTAACTGGTTTTTGTTCAATTCAAATAATAATATAATATGACTGACTGTCAACCTAACAATATTAAATTACACTAGTGAATAGTTTATTATAATAAGGGTTAGATTTAGTAGAAATAGTCCACTTTTTACAGTGCAGTGCCTACAGATTCATTTAAATTTAAGATTAAAATCCCTATCCAATTTGCAAACACAGGCTGTATGTAATTCAAACACATATTACATCAGCATCAAGCAGCTCTCTTGATAAAAATGAGGCTGTAAGCATATGTTTAAAGATTATTACAAAAAACACTCATAAGCACGTTTCTGCATGTTACTGTTCTTAATATTTTTTTTTTTGAGAAAAAACATACTGAAATAATCATGCGTATAATTCAGCCTTACTGTCAAACTGAGTGCTGTTTCTAGCATTCATTCTGCATGCATGTGTACTTGTGTTTGTGTGTGCGCAAGTGCTGTCATGTGTCTAAATGTTCCTTGGGGCTTTATCTAGTGTCACCAGACATCAGACAGACTAGGCCATATACACCCTGATTAGGCTTCCCCCATCTCCCAAATGTGCATACTGACAGAAGGAATTGGACAAGGTCACTGAATGTTACCATGACAACCAGACATGCAAGCTGGAAGGCTTCATAGAGATCTCCTCCCATTCTCCTGCATATCATGTGCGTAAGGCAAGATAAAAAAGCCAGTATTTGAAAAGAGTATTCCCATGTCATATTGTGGTGAATATTTAATATATTCTGTTTTATTAAGACTTGTGCAATAACTTTTAATTTTAACTTTTTTCTCTCCTTTTTGCCATGTAGACTGCTTTAAAATAAATAAGAAGGTATTCTCTCATTCTTTGTTTGCATTATTGTTGACTACCAGTGAAGCGTCAGATTGGAGCTGATGTCTGTGTCAGTCTGATGTGATAGATGGAGCAAATCTGGATTGAGTCTGTCACAGTTTGACTGATACAGCACCATCCACCACACACAACCCCAACATCTGTCACTCAAACTCAAAAACCGCTCCACAAAATACTCTGTATTGTTTTTGCAAATAAAATAGACACTGGCCGCAGCATATATGTCAAAATAAACATTATAGGCCTACAATGTAAAAATGATGTTTCAAAGTAAAACAACATATAACAGTCTTTCTACTTCAAATTTTTGAGTGAAAATTATTTTAAAAAATTGTGAAATTTGTCCAAACTGAAAATCAAAAATTCTAAATTGTTCCTATTTTTAGAACTTGGCTTAACTACAACAGTGTACATTCATTCTGAAAATTCCCATAGAGTTAATTATTATTTTATAATATAATAAATTAATTTATTAACTAAAATGACTTTTCCAGGATTGTTGAAATCATGTTTTTTCAAATGTAAAATAAATAAATAAACACAAATAAGATATTAAAATAATAAAACATTGAACTGAATTAAAAAAAAAAAAGATCCTTATTTTAAGTTGTTTCATGCTTGTTTTGCCTCAATCATCTTAAGGCCCTCTAGAAAGTCAGTAGACCCTGACCCCCAGTTGAGAATCACTACTATAAGCCTATACAGAAAATGACTTTATTCCAATGATTTTCACCAGAGTAAAAAGTGTGAAAACTAGCTTCAGTCTCCCTTACATTCATCAGAAAATACACTTTATCAATATCCTTATGTTGCGTCATAACAAAACACACAAGAATATAAACTCTGGATGTGTGTTAAATCATTACAAATATGAAGAGACAATTCAGCTTGTGTTCATTAAAAGGGAAGTTTATGAATGTGAGGATGTACAACTAGGCAAAGGGTGCACATATGCAAAGCATTTGACTTCTTAAGATTCAAAATCCCAAGTTTCTTTCACCCCAGTGTTCGTGGTTTTCACTGCAAGTTTTCCAGCACGCCTGTTTGGGGACCGGCTGGGTTTGATCACTCCAACACATCCCTGAAGCCCAAGTGGATTTCAGATATAGTTTAAGCTTTAATGAGCCTGTGCCTGAGCTGCTTTCCCTCCCATCCTGCTGCTGAAAAGCATGCTCCATTATTTAAAGCCATTACTTCATGTCTGAAGCACTCGACTAAATGAATACTGGTCTGGAAAGGCAGTCAAGAGTTGGATCCAACAAAATGAGCTATTAAAGCCAACACAAACTCGCCAAAGCTTCAGTAAGTCAGTCTGGTGATAGATATTAACACTAAAACATCTGCCACTAAAAAACAAAATGGCATGCATTGCAGTAAACTTAAAAAGTATGAATGGTCCAAATGGATTTTATAAAGTACAGCACAATGGCCTTGTGGTAAGGTCATTAGTTGCTATTTGAAAGAGTGATCCATGCAGGAAGCCTCAAAAGCTCTCTTTAGCTTACCACATTAAAAAGGTATGCATTACACTAGTCACTGGATTGCACCAGCAAAACTAGCTCAATACAACATTTTACAGGCCTGCCTGAACAATAAGGATGGCCCACTGACCTGGGGTCAGTGTGAGAGTGTTTCGGCCGAGAGCTGTACTGTCACTGAAAATTTTATGTGAGCTGATCCTGAACATGCATTTTTATGCTTTGCAAACTTAAACATTTGGTTTTCTGTGATGTATTTTACAGAGTGGTTGTAAATTCTGCTGATTAATAAAAAAATTAACATAATATCTAACATAGATGAAGGCTTCAAAATAGAAACAATGTCTTGATAGTATTGAAAACATCAATATAAACTACAAACCAACCAGTATAGCACATTTTTCATATTGTAGATGTATTAATTGCAGGTTGTTGGCAATTGCCTTTGTGAAGTATTGCAAATACAATTAAAAATTTTTTTTTAATAGTATACTTTTTAATACATATTAATATAAAGTGTTAAAATCTATATAATATGTTAAAATAAGAAAATGAACATATTTACTATATATTAATTGAAATAAAATGTAAATGTTATTTCTATATAAATACACGGCTAAAAATCAAATTTATCATGCTCTTGTGGTAGGGTCAGTAAAAAAAATTGCAAGTAAAATGAACTACTGCCCTTATTGGCTAGCAGAAGCTGCATTAAAGTGATAACTTTAGTTTAGAGAACATCAAAATGAGTCTGTATAACAAATCTTATTTGTGATGACCCCACAAACAATTTAAGAGGAGATTTCAGAGGTGGAAGTCATTGATAAACTCAACACCTCATAAACATCAGTGCAGTAACTACACCACTCTGCTGCCAAAAGCATCCCAAGGCACCCACATTATATCACTGACAATCGTGATTACTGCACGACTGAGCTATTAAAACTGCTTTGAGGATTTCACAGACAACCTCAACAGGGCTTATTTATTAGTTCATTTACCACCTTATTGGTGCAGCCATTAGTGAACTACAGGTGAACTTATCAGTTGTCTTTGCAGAGACATCTTTCACGGGGTGAATTTGTAAGTTGTGTTTTAAGAAATGACGGAGATTGGTTCCGCCCGGACCATAATTCTCAAACACCGGGAACTCCGGGAAGGGAAATCAGGGTTTTATTGATCGCAGGTGGATAGATGAACGGGGCGATCGTGGATTGGGCAGTATGAAGAGAAGGAGGAGTATAAAGAGGGCCTCAGAAACTGCAGAAGAGAAGGAGGGGAGTTCTTTGTTTTATGTGAGCCGATACGGCGACCCGGACCCTGCGTGAGTTGGAGGGTTCGGGGGAGTACAGTGGAAAGAAGGCAGAGGATATTGTTGGCTGGGCAAAGACGGAGACAAGGGTTTGGCAGAAACAGAAACCGGGCTGAGTATATTGGGATGTATTCTTAACTGTGAAATGCTCCATGGATATGTGTAACAAATTCGGAGTGGTTGAAAACAGGAAGACTCACCGGAAGTATCGCCGAAGGAGGCCTTTTCGACAGGGCACGTGGCAGCAGGAGAAGTATCCAGGAGCTGGAAAGAAGAGGGAAAAGAGACCTCGTGTTAGTAACGGTGTGAGTACCCTAAACCATCGTACAGCAGTATAATCATCTAGAGTGAACCATCTGTGAGCGTTTTGTGAGTTGTGGCATAGTATGTGAGCGGCCCCACTGGGGAGGAGGATTGTGGGTGAGCCGGGACCAGTGAGCGAGAGGATGTTAGGTTGTTGTGGCGGCAACGTATAAATCTGAATATTCGTGGCATCAGTGTCTTCACGACTTCCAGGACGAGTCTTTGGTCAGACGGGGTTTTGACCCTAAATTCACCAGGAGTGTGTGGAGTGCAGTGGGTGAGTCTTTGTCCTTTGCTGTGAGTGTATACACTTGGAAATTGCAGTGTTGTGCGGTGTTGTGTCGTCAACAACCACTTTTCAGGCCCGACGAAATCCTGTGAAGGAAGCGAGTACCGAGGCGGGCGAAGAAAACATCTCCAATTATATGCCGTCAAATGACCTCCTGACCCTTCTTCCCCACGTGACGGTGGTGGGAAACAATTTCAAGTAAGAACAGTGTGGATCTATTGGGAAGTATTAATGGTGAGGAGTTGGCTGCTGTGGGAGGAAATCAGCTGTGCGTGTATTATTACCTGCTGAGGAGTTCTTCAAAGGTCAGCAGTTGGTAGAAGCCTCAGAAAAGGAACGTCTGACGTCTATTCCCTCGAAGGTCTGTGAGTTACATCACTTCCCGTTTCCCTGTATATTCACCGTAAGCTTATGCCCAAAGCTAAAGCCAGCATATTGTGTTGTACACTCGCGTGTATGCCCAAGTGAAGTCCCAGTTACCTTTGATGTACTTACCTTATGCCCAAAGCTAAAGCCAGCATATTGTGTTGTACACTCGCCTGTATGCCCAAGTGAAGCCCCAGTTACATTTGATGTACTTACCTTATGCCCAAAGCTAAGGCCAGCATATTGTGTTGTACACTCGCCTGTATGCCCAAGGGGAAGTCCCAGTTACCTTTGATGTACTTACCTTATGCCCAAAGCTAAAGCCAGCATATTGTGTTTTACACTCGCCTGTATGCCCAAGTGAAGTCCCAGTTACATTTGATGTATTTACCCTATGCCCAAAGCTAAAGCCAGCATATTGTGTTGTACACTCGCCTGTATGCCCAAGTGAAGTCCCAGTTACCTTTGATGTACTTACCCTATGCCCAAAGCTAAAGCCAGCATATTGTGTTGTACACTCGCCTGTCTGCCCAGAGTGAAGTCCCAGTTGTATTGGATGTACTTACCTTATGCCCAAAGCTAAAGCCAGCATATTGTGTTGTACACTCGCCTGTCTGCCCAGAGTGAAGTCCCAGTTGTATTGGATGTACTTACCTCATGCCCAAAGCTAAAGCCAACATATTGTGTTGTACACTCGCCTGTATGCTCAAGTGTAACCCCAGTTGTCTTTCCTACGGACTTACTTGTGCCCCCGAGTGAAGAGCCAGCGGCCCCTCTGTCCACTAGCCGTGTCCAGTCCTGTTACACTTACCTTTATGCTCTTGTGCAGATCTAGCGGGTCCCTTTGAAGCGTCTACCTGCATGTCGACTTGTCACTCAGGATACAGAGACCGTGGAAACCCCCTCCCGTACACTTACCAGTACGGTTTTAGTTGGATCCCGGCAGCCCTTGGGCAGTTCCCCCAGCATCTGGACGACCGGGAGTATAATCCGCTGGGTCGCCTCGGAGTTCGTCAAAAGTAGCAGCAGGTATCCATTGTGCATCCAAACTTTCAATACTTACCACTTGTATCTGTTACGTCCAGGGAAGGAGAGGGCCCTGGACAGTCGTCCTGCAAGCCAGAACAAAGGGGCACTTGTGAATAAGCTGATTGTCGTCACATAGCCAGAAGGAAAGAGGAGTGAAGGACTCACCTGAGATCTCCCGTGACGGAGTCTAAGAGACTCGAGACTGTTACTCTCCAAAAGGAGGGTTGGATTTTAGCCTCCCTTCCCCATACCCTTTTTTTTAGTAATTTAATAAAGTCTGTTTTAATATTTACTTACCGGCTCTCGTGTGTCTGGTCATTGGGGTGTTCTTGGGACCTCCTCGAGGTGGAAATTAGGAAGGGGCGTGACTCACAACATCGGTGGTCAGCTCCGACCTGTGACATTATGAGTTGTCTTTGCAGAACCCTTGGAACAGCAGGCAAAATCCAATTGTAAATCCAATCAAGGCAGTCATTAAACAGCTATTAGTGGCCAGAATTGAGATCTCAGCAACAATCTAATCGGTGACATCTTTCCTTAGATGACCCAAGCTATTACCTCATCAGTGACCCCTCAGAAATCTCCACTGGTCCCCTCACCAGTGACCATATCATTTACCTCACTGATGGTTTAATGTATAAAACCTTACCGCATACCACATTATCAAGTTAACTTGTGGCTTTCTCAGTTGAGTTACACCGTGAATTGAACTGCATGTCAGGTCATATACAAGTAGCTTATATTTGTGATCCTTACCTGAACTTTTATAGATTCAATTTGTGTTAATTCCATGCGATGCGTGCCTGTGGACTGCAGATGCAAACGTAGATGACCCTGATGCTGAGAGGAGCATACTGTATGTGCGGATGCCTGACATCCCAGATGCTGTGGGAACAGTGCCCTCACGAGGACTTCGTAATGTATGCATAGCTGGCTTGTAAATAATTTCTGTTTTTATACGAATTATAAAAGGACATGTAGCCTATATTTCAAAGAACAATGTACTTTGCAGTCATTAAAGCACAATAAGTCAGGTAAATAATACTTACTTCTTACTAAATAAATAATAAAAAAATAAATACTAGCAATACGACAAATCCAATCCAGAAATATTACAACCCAAGTTTTCTATGGTCAATTAAGATGACGTATTTAGCTATTTACAATATAACATGTAGGCCTATTCCTCCATTCCTCACTTTTCTTGCTATTTGTCGTCGGTTACGACCGATGTTTTAGTTTTCTTGCTTTAAATGGGGACTCTTAAAACTGTAGTCATTTATCAAAATGTTTTTTTCTCACCATAAAATTCTTAAAAATGTAGTCCTACAACACGGAGCCAACTTCACGTGGAGGCGGAAGGATACGAGAGCAGCTAAGAATGTAGCGCCGGTCCATAACGCTTTTTTTTCTCGTTCAGGTGGCACACAACAGAATAAAGCCTTCAATATTATGTAAATTTAACTAATCACTACATAACGCAGGAATCTAAGACAGAATATTGGCCTTTAAAAGTCCGAGTTTATTTAAAATATTTGTAATCATTATCAAATAAATATCCATGGTAAATTGGACAGAAGAGTTAAGGATTGACAATGGAAATGTTTAGATACATTTGATGCTTTTAAATAGCATTAATGGCTTCTGTGTGTTTGTGTCATGCAAAGTGTTTATCAGTAGTTTGTGAAATTGTCAAATACCATATTAAACCTAAAAGGATATGCTACCAAGGGTCTTAAAGAAATAAAGAATGATTAAGAACAATAACTTTCCAACTGCATTGAGATTTAAGCAGCAAAAACTTTTTTTTCAAATTTTACTTTAAACGTTATTTAAATAATAATAATAATAATAAATAAACAAATAATTTGACAAGAAAATAAATTAAAATCTATATTGTATACGTGTCCATAGGCTACTGAAGGGATGCAAGGCCATTTAAAGAGACCACTGTTTTCTTTTTTAACCACAAGATGGCAGTAAATGCATGATAACAAGCGCATGATAATGTCAATCCTAGCATATTTTCATTATCAAATAATTTAATGCAAAAGGTTGTAGGTGATGTGGGTCACATGCCCACTATAAAATCCATTCAAATTCAGGATTAACAGGACAAAACCAAGATTAACAGGACACATTTAAAGGCTTTTATATATTTTATAGCATATAAAGTGCTTCAAAATCATTTTTACAAATATAACTGCCTTGGGGATTTGTCTAAAAAAAAAAAAAAACACTAGAAAGTGTCTGCTCTGCACACAGCCCTGATCCTGAGGGTCTGCTGAAGCCTTTTGTAATGAGAGGGAAATGAGAGTGATTCATTTGAAGGGGTCAGTATTGAGTTGAACTGTGGATGCTCATTTTCCCCACTGACTTCCCATGTGAACAGAGAAGCCTCAGAGCTGCTTCTTATAACACACACACACACACACACACACACACACACACACACACACATAACACACACACACACACACACACACACACACACACACACACAACAACAACAACAACAACAACAATTGAACACACACCCCTCACCACGGCCCCCACCACATCCTGCATCCTGCTAAAGCCCAACCGCTCCTGTCAGGAAGTAGCTCACTTATAAGCAAAAAAGCTCCTGTGGATGAGGGTTGAGTCTCTCTAGGGTAAAGGAGGGAGGTTATTGTGTATCTACGGAACTCAGTGGATCATCACCCTGTAATCACGATGAGTTTGTTTCCGCTGGTCTGAGATTAATGTTCTACTCTGCAGTAACAGCTACATCAGGGCTTTGACTAGCACACATGGTCTTGTGATAATAAAATGTCATTAAATAAAAATTTAATAAAAAATATATATTCTTTTTTACATGGAAAGCAAAAGAAGACGTTTCCTAGATTGTTCATAATGCAAAGTGAATGGGGACTAAGGTTTTGAGCAATAAAGTGGAATTTAAAGAACCATAAAAACAGTCTACACGATTTTGATTTTTGTCTGTCCTTAAGTTATTCACTTATTCAATATTAACCAAAAATTAATTACTTATTACTAGATCAAACTGACATAAGAACGAAACTAAACTAATAAAATAATTGTATATGCAAATTAAAATACAGATCTGCATTTATAGGACAAGTATTTATTTTAAATCACTTTAAATATTTTAAATAATTATATTAAATATTTTTAAATAAAACAAAACAAGAAAAAAATTCTACAAATATTCCAGGTGTTTCTTTGTGTTTCCTTAAAAACTTTATTATAAAATTACAGAGATCACTCAAAGGTTATTTAAAAAAAAATATATCAAGATGAACTTAATTTTGTGGCTGGGCCAATGAGTAGGTGACCTTTGTGTATAGCGGTTACTGCATAACAGGAAATACCTTCTTTGTCACTCTCTTCCTCATACAGGTGTGTACAGATGCAATTTCAACATGATGTCCCAACACAAACACTCTCCGTGTCAGGCCTGAATGTGCTGAAGTCACACTTAAACAAAAAGGCACAATAATAGGCCCATTATGTTATGTGTAGCAGTGCAGTGGCACAGGCAGAGGCGAAGAGAGAGTGGGAGGGATGGTGGAAACAAAAATGAGTGAGCGAGCATGTAAATGAGTGAGTGAGGGAGTGAGGGAGTGTGTGTGCTCTGACTGCACGCTGAGGGCCAGAGCTGTACATCCTGTGCTCTGTTCTGCTCACATTTCACATGACCTGAGAGGATGTTGAGAAATCAGCAGGCTCTGCAGAGGTACAGTATAAATACACACGTATTCACATTCACAAGATCAAAAGCACCTTTGGAATGCACATATGCAACAAAAAGAACATATGGACACATTCATCTCCACTAGCCCTTTCACACGCACATGCAAAATAAATAAATAAATTACTTAAAAATAACATCTGGACATTGCCTTGAATACACACCTTCCAATACTATTTTCCATGAGCAACAAACCTGGTGGCATTCCCAACTTAAGACATCCCATGTCACACCAGCCCTCATAAATACACATGCATTATGCTGACTCACCACATATCAAGTGGGTAATTGACATAAAATTTTAAACAGAGACGGCAGAGTCCTGTGGTATAATCTATAGTGTATACACTATATATTTAATCAACTGAAGCTAAAAATTTACTTTCAACCAAATGATTATATCACAGATTTTCATTAAAAATATCTTAATTTGTGTTTCAAAGATCAGCCAAAGTCTTATGGGTTTTGAGTGAGCTAAAAGAGCTAAAGTCTCTGTGTCCATATCTGTAGAAACAAACAAAGAAAAAAAAAGTACATGTGTCCAAGTAATGTTCATTTCACAAATGAACAGTTCAAGATAATAGAATCATACAGCTAAATTAACATTAATTAATTTTGGCCAGATGCTCATTAAAGCGATATAAAGTGATTATTGGCCAATATATCGGTGCATCTCTACTTATCTCCTTCTCCAAAGTGTCTGTTTTTCCTGTTGTGAGAGATTTTGAAAAAAAAAAAGAATTGGACTTAATTGTAGTATACACATAAATGTCTGAGATCAATACCTTAAATAACAACATTATAATTTTCATTAAATTTACGTTAGCTAAATGACAAAACAGAAAAGTTAATTATTTAAATTGGATCAGGTATAAAATGTTCTTTATTTCAAATTTTTGTGTAATTATTAGCTGTGCATGCTTAAGTAAGCATTACTATTGCGCATGCTTAAGGATCAAAACTAACCCCAACACTAAGAAAAGCATAAATCATCCTTCACCATTTATGCCACAGACATGAAAGACACTTCAAATTATGAGGAGAGATGTGTTATCATTTTTCTAAGCAAAAGGATTAGCAATTTTCCCATGGGAGGGGATAACACACACACACACACACACACACACACACACACACACACACACACACACACACACACACACACACACACACACACACACACACACACACACACACAAACTCTCTCTCTCTTTCTCTCTCTTTCTCTCTCACTCTCTTCTCTCTCTCTCTCTCACTCTCTCTCTCTCTCTCTCTCTCACTCTCTTTCTCTCTCTCACACACACACACACACATCCCATTAAGTTACACTGGAGGGTAAAAAAGTAATATATTGAAAATATTTCAGGTACTTCATGTTTTTCTTTTTTTTTAAAGAGAAAGAAAGCAGGGTGATAATATAAAAAAATCAAAGGTTGTTTAAAAATATCAAAATTAACTTGCACAAAATGTTCCATTATGTGCATTCCATAATCATGTTTAGAAATTAGTATTTTAAAAGAAACAACCCATTATAACAGATTAGATTTCATTACCTGCAGCTCTTTATAAGTGCTGTTTATGTTCTATGGAATAAACGAGAGCCTGTCTACAAAGCTGCAGTATGTGCACATTACACAATAGTGTTTGTGCATGTGGAAATTTCTCCAGCAGGCCAAGGGCTGTGTTTCGGTTGACCACAAATAGTTTGCTGATTGTTTCTCAGTGAGAGACTTAACGCTTCTGGCATGGTCCCACACTAAAGAAGGAAATACAAATCATGACCTCACTCACCAGTTATTCCCCAAATGCTATATACATTAAAGGCGAGCATATAATAATGTTGTTTTGTATCTCAAAATGACAGGATGAATGCTTTATACAGCCCTGTGACAACGAACAGGAGAATACAGTCACATTTGTTAAAACTGAAAGTTTAAAACTTAATAAATCATGCTTTATGGATTATGTCAGACAGTTGAATGAGTGCAGACAAAGGCTAGATCCACAAACACGGGAGGAACTTGGGAGCAAGAACATCAAATGAAAAGGACACAACAGCATGACAGCGACAGGGAAATGTGACTGTTGCATTGGGGCATAAAAAGGATAGGGAAGGACAGAGTCTTAGGCAATCCTGACTCAATGGGCCATGACAAAGATGGCTTTGTAAGCATGCAGGACACTCACGTATTGTGTGAACACTATGGAGGGTGCGTGTGGTCTGCAGAACTGAGGTGGTGTTCAGGTTACAGGGGACACCACAGAGAATAAAGCACCCCACCCAAACCAACTTAACCAACTCCATCTTCTTCCCAACCTGTTCCCCCCAATCGCACCCCTCCATCTTCCCCCAACCACCTCACATTTGCACATTTTCAACAATAGCTCCAGTGAAAGCCGCTCTTCGTCATTTTCTCTGTCTTTGCCAGAGGAACAAGGAAATTGAATTGTGTTTATCTCCAGAACAAACAGCAACCTAAAGATAGTCCTTCAAAGGGAACACCCTGTGAAGAACGTACTGTGTACGCTAATTGAGATAATAGCCTAATGAAGGGAACATGATGTCTTATGTGGGAGGACCATCAAGCAAAGTCAAATTAATAAATCTTGTCTTGGAAAACAGATGCCTTCCTGCAGTGGTAACAGTAGGTATATTTTACATGCACTAATATTTTGACAATCGGAATAAAGACAATTCGATTTCAGATTTTGAAAGTTATTTATATTAACCCCAAATGTACACTGTTAAAGTGATTTTTCAAAGGTCCTTGGATTACATTTTACAAGAAAATACTAATACAGTTTTTCTACTTCAAAATTTTACATTTAAAGGTTTAAATGAATGCTGACAAGAAGAAAAAATAATTGGCTGTCTATGCAGTATAAATGCATCTCTGCTACATGGCTAGAGAAAGCAGAGAAAAGGGCTGTGGCAAAAAGGTAGGACAACTTAAACACCCATAATGCACTGATTGATCGATTGACTGATTGATACTAACAATGTAACCATACTGGTTGAAAATGAGTGAATTTACTCTTTAATTCCCTTTAGTTTCTTTGTAATGAATTGTAAAATTTACTAGAAATTTCTGACTATACCAAATTTTTTTCAGTGTATTGCCATGTTCAGAAACAGAGAAATCCAAAGTGATAATGTCAGCAGAGCTACCACAAGTATATTAATAGTTTTTGCCTTGATGACTTTATTTCAAAAGAACTTTTTTTTTTTTTTTATCAAATATTTGGTACATATTCAGTCATCCACTGATCAGTTTGTAGCAGTAAATAAACATACACACTTTCATATAATGTAAAGTGCAGGTAAACATACAAACCACAGGACTGCAATTGTGTGCAAGATATTTTTGAGGTATATTTTTCATTCGGATCAAGCTCCATTGAATCAGTTGAAGGCATTTCATGAAGGCATTTCAGTCCAATTGAGTCATCAATCTGAAAATAAATGGATTATTTGGGTGCATGTAAACATAGCTAGTGATGGATAGGAAAGCACGGTGAGTTACTATCTCTGTACTGCTCCACAGATGGGTCTGTGATGAAAATATAGCAGACAGACATTACCAAATGACTCTCTTGTCTAATGATAGGTCACATGCTGAGTTGTCGCAATCCTGTCATCATATTGCCCCAGTGATTGCAGTATTATCACAAACCAAAATCATGACTGGAATGTCTTTTTTAACACAATCAAAGAAACTTTGTCAAAGAATGTAAAAATGCACTGGGAATTGCAGTTGATTTCAGTCGTTGCTTCGCAATCAGATGATAAATTTTTCAGGTCAGCTACCTTTTTATGCACTTTTCTGTGCGATGTTTACAAAGTCTCAGTGGGTGATAAATGGATTGGGTAAGTCTCCGTTGAGCTCTGGGAACTAGGAAGTCCAACACATCCATGGGGTCAAAGTTTGACGTACTACACACATTCGACCTTCTATGACACAGTGAGAGTGTAGACTGCTCAGTTCCCACTATGGGAAACACAAAGCTTCTTTATTAATAGCCTGGACCGGAATGTGTAAACACTGGCCCCTTCACACTGTGCATGAGCACACATACACGTACAAAATCCAGTCCATAAAATCATCTACATTGTGGTGCATACAGAACATTACATGATCAATACATAACAGGAATAGTTTATTTATACATAGGTAGAATTTCATCTAATTTTTAATGTGCATGTTTTGTGCTGTAAGTTTACCTCCACCTCTTAAATTTTATGATTTCCTTGACCAGTCCAACCATTTCCTGTTTTTAGCTCTTCCTCTTGCCTATAAGAGGTATTTAGATATTAGATATTTTATCATATGTTGTATTATTTAGATCTTTTTATTTGCTTAAAGGTATGCATACACACATTTTTTTTATAATAATGATATCAGGACACAATGACATCTTTACTTTTGTCCTCCCAAAAATATGTATAAAAAAATATGTACATGAAAAAAAGTCAATACTGCATTATTTTAATTTTAGTTTATATTTCTTCCACTTACTTCTTCTATATTTTTCCACCAATGAAAATAGTTTGAAAGCCAAAGCTGAATAAACTGCTGTATGTCTACTTCGTTTTCCTGAATCATAGAGGTTTATTCAAATCATTGTATTTTTAATAAATCATTATATAAAACAAATTATTATATAAATATTAATATGAATGTATTAATATATACAAATATTCAGTCAACCCATCAGCTATCCCTTAAATGTATGTGTTTGTGTGAGAAAGAATTTCAGAATCAAAGAGTAACTACATCTGTATCACCCAGTCAGTGATTAGTTTAGTAAAGGGCATAACATGACGTAACAAGCTGATTTGATGATTGGAGTTTAACTAGATTTGTTTCACCAAGTATTTGATTATTTAAGTTTGGTATCTGGGCTCTGGACATGAATCTCATGAAGAGCTCACCTAAATGTGGAAAGCCCTCTACACATCCTCACTTCCATCAATGTTGGTGTGGCCAAGGTGTACGTCAACATTCCTCAGATGGAGCATGTGGTTGTGGTGCACCTGTGCCTGCAAAACGCCACCACCTGGAGGAACCGTACGCTCCTCCCATCCAAAGCCTGCAAGGTCATGGCTATCCTGCAAGTTCACCAGATCAAGGAGCTTACAAAGCTGCACAAGGGTAATTCTGACCTGGGGTTGATGCAGAAGCTGTGCATGGAAACTGACTTTGCCCTTTGAGCAACTAAGGTTATGACGTGGTCCCTTGGGCAGGTGATCCCTACTATGCTACTATCGCTGGCTGAACCTAGCTGAGATGCGGGATGCTGATAAAGTCTGCTTTCTTGATGCCCCCATCTCCCAGGCTGGCCTCTTCAGTGACAATGCAGAGGACTTTGCCCAGCAGTTCTCGGCAGTTCAGAAGCAGACGGAGGCCATAAAGCACATCTTGCCTCGGCGGGATACTCCGGTTGCCAAACAGCTGAGGTCTGGGTCTTCGACTTTCCATTGCCGAGGGCCACTAACATCTGGGCCCCACCCTCAGGGGTGAGGCAGGGGCATTCACCAACCATTGTTGCCTGTTCCACTGCTGATCCCTCAGTCAGCGGTACCCACATTCTCAAAAAAAAAGAGCAATTTCCTTCATCTCAACACTCTGCTTCCTCACTATCAGTCTCGACACAGTGTGTTCATTTCACAGGTCGACATTACCCCAGTTTGTCGCCGACCTTTTCAGCCGGGGGTTTTGCACTGTATGCAACAGGAACACAGCTTCGGGGTCCTGGATGGGACCTTGACTGCAGTGGCACATCAATTGCCTGAAGTTGCTGGCAGTACTGCTTTCTCTTCACCAGTTTCATCCATTGTTGCAAGACAAGCATGTGCTTGTCTGCATGGACAACACTGCGACGGTTGCATATATCAACCATCAGAGTGGGGTACACTCCCGTTGCATTTTGCAACTAGCCTGCCATCTCCTCCTCTGGAGTCAGACATGGCTTAAATCGCTGCATGCCGTGTCATGTTCAGAGGGAGCTCAATTGTGCAGCAGATGTGCTCTAACAACAGCTTACCCATCCCCAGGTGGTCCAGCTGATTTGAAGTCGATTCGGGGAAGCTTAGGTGGACCTGGTCACTTCTCAGGAATCCTCCCACTGCCAGATATTCTACTCCCTCACCGAGGCACCTCTCGGCATGGATGATCTGGCACACTGCTGGCCCCTGGGGTTTACACAAGTATGCATTCCCCCAAGTGAGCCTCCTTGCACAGACCCTGTGCAAGATCAGGGAGGATGAGGAGCAGGTCTTGTTGGTTTTACCGCATTGGCCTACCTGGACCTGGTTTTCCGATCTCACGCTCCTCGTGACAGCACGTCCCTGGACAATCCCCCTTAGGAGGGACCTTCTTTCTCAGGGGCAGGGCACTATTTGGCACCCATGTCCCAATCTGTGGAACCTGCATGTTTGGCTTCTGGACGTGACTCTGCAGATTTCTCTGGCCTCTCACAGGCTGTGATAGATACTACCACTCAGGTTAGGGCCCCCTCTACCAGGCAGACCTATGCTCTAAAGTGGGGTCTGTTCATTGACTGGTGATCCTCTTGATGAGAGGACCCCCAGAGATGCCCGGCAGCATTGTGCAAGTTCCAGTCATTTAAGACAGCATTCCTGGTTGCACTCACAACCATCAAGAAGGTTGTGGACCTGCAGGCATTTTCAATCAACAAATTATGCCTTGAGTTTGGGCCAGCTGATTCTCACATTATCATTCTATGTTGCATCCTCCTGAGCATTGGCGCATGGTTACTCTCTAGCAGACATCTGCAGCAGAGCTGCAGGCTGGGCTACACCTAATACCTTCACAAGGTTCTATAATCTCTGGGTGGAGTCAGTTTCTTCCCGTGTGTTGGGTACGAACAGGTCATTTGCGGGAGGTCTGGTTGGTGTCTTGCTTGCAGCACCATTCCTCTGGTTAGGATATGTGCGCTTATCTTCTGCCAGTAAGTTCCCAGCCTGGTGAATCCTGGTCGATTCCTTCAACACCCTGAGGCATTCAGACTTAGCACAGGAGTCTGTTGCCATGTCCAGTATTTGGGTTGCATGCCATTACTCACCCTTTTTACTGGACTTGGTGCCATACATAAGATTCCCTTGGCAATCCTGTATGTTTTTTCACGGTATGGTTTCACTTGGTAAACCTGTGTCTTCCCTAACAATTTGTTTACTGTCAGATTCTGTTGTCTTCCCCTAAATTGGGGTCACAACAGTTTGTTTGACTGTTTGTCTTACTATGCACATTCCTATTTGGATGTGTCTCTGCACCCCAACGGTTGCTGAAATCCAGTATTGTGAGAATGTCAGAACAATCCTTTATTTGGCTTCCTTGGTAAGCCCGTCTGCTTGTTATGTGATCTGACTTATGGGGTGTTGGGTAGGTTATGGATTGAGGTGCATCTGTCCTGACACACTTGCTTGTCAGCACCTGCACATTAAATTTTCATAACACAGTTCTGGTTGTGGCGCTTTCCATAGGGACCCCTAACATCATTGTCGACATAATGTCGAACATGACTGACTGAAAGGGAACGTCTTGGTTATGTATGTAACCCTCGTCCTCTGAAGAAGAGAACGAAGACGTTATGTCCCTCATGCCACAACCGTGAACTGCGCTGAATGGCAGGACGCTTTCTCGGCTCCTCAGCACAAACCTGAATGAGTGGATGCACGCCGCCATCTTAAATACCTGTATGTACAGGGAGTGGCTTGGCATGCAAATTCCCCTCGCCAATTGTCATTGGCCATTTCTCGTAATGCTCAGAGGTGATTGGGGCTCCCATGTGAGACCCCTAATGTCAGTGTCGACGTAACATCTCCATTCCCTCCTTCAGGAAACGAGGGTTCCATACATAACCGAGACGTTCTTTATAGTGGAAAGGGTTCTTGAGATTATTTAAATATTCTTTGGACTAAAAAAGAAAATTCACTGAAAGATTGTAAGTATTCTATTGCTTTTATTGAAAAGACCAATAATACGAGAAGTTACAGTGAAGTGACACAATTGACACTGGTAGGTCAAAAAAAAATACTGCATCAGAAGTGTTTCCCTGCATGGAATCAAAAGCTATGTAAAATTGAGATAAACTGATTTAAACTATGTCTCTACACAAAGTCTTTCCTATGTCAGTTTCAACTTGAGTCACATGGAGAGGCAGTGTTTGTGTCTTTGCATGTTTTTATGCTGCATACACCTAGTGACAGAAAAAGCCCTATGGGTGGTGTGTGTGTACTGTCTCATCTGGAATCAAGAGTGTGTTGGCGAACACAGCAGTGCTACATTCTACACTAATATGACATTTTGAAGCCTTTAGTGCTCCACAGATTGTTCATACAGCGACAGCCGGGTCTCTGTGAATGCTTCTAGAATGACTTATACATTTAGGCAATTCTGCACAAATCGCAAGCTGCCATCTTCAGGAAGGAAAGCACAATCTTAGAAACAAAACAAGGCAATAAATCAAAGCACGAGACTGTTGCAAACAGTGTCTGTGATTTGAATTTTAACTCACTCACTTATGAATGCAAACCCAGAGCCAAAATATTCTACTGAGTTGCAGTTAAAGTGTAATTTTAGATATTATCCAGGAAAAAAAAAGTCAATAAAATAGCCACAAATTGCAATGGAGGTCAACTAGGATCATGAAAAAGCCAAAGAGAAACCCAAAGTTATGATTATTCATCCACTATTATGATACTGCGATTCATGGAATGACTAATGCTTTCTGACAGGTTCAAACAGCAGCCCACATAAAACTCCTATGCAACATTTTTCCAGTGAATGTAACCACTAAAACTAAGCCAGCCAGATTTAGACATGTCAGTCTTGATAGGGGAATACCAATCAATGTAAATGTAAAAAAACTAAAGAAAAAAAAAAAAACTTGTTCAGGCATTGCTCATGAGAAGAAGGGAAACCCTGAAAGTTTCTTTACACTTCCTTATTCTGGAAACCACAGGAGCGACTGAAAAGGGCCATGAAAAAGAAAGAGACTTCCACTTTAGCCTGAGGTGCACTTCCTATGTACCTTGTGCTCTTTGAATTACTGTCTAAATTACCTCCTGGTATTGCTTCACTTTCCTACAAAAGCTAAGTAAACAACTGTTCTCTTCTAAAACTTAGTGAGCTGCAGCATTATGCAGCATAATAGGTGCTTTAAAAAACACATAATTAATACATTCAAAATTAATTAATTTAGCCAAAAAGGGCTTGTTACAAAAAAAAAAAGGAAAAAATTATGATGGTGCACATGTTAATAATTAATAAATTAAAAATTTATGCAGTATTTTTTTTTAAGTACAAATTTAAAAAAATAAATAAGGAATGGACATTCAAAAATGGTTATTATGCGCCATGTAGTTGGCTCACTAGGTTTCTGAATGGAGCTCAAGTCATTAAAAACAGTAACTTTGCAGTTATCAAAAATATTATTATATTATGAAAATATCTAATTAATATTAATATTAAAATATTATTTGTTTATATTTTTTATTAAATGTATATTATATTAAATGGAATATTTTATTTTAGCTTTATTTTCATTGTCATTTTATACCACTGCATTTACTGTAGCTCAAACAGTACAGCATAGTGCTAGCAAGGAATTTGGTTTGATTCCCAGGGAGTTCATGAACTGAATCAGATTCACTGATCTAAAATCAGCTTTTCTCAACTATACACTGTTAAGAGCCACACACCCAATCTGACTTCATGTCGGCATCTTGTGCTAACAGTGTCAACATCAATCTCATCTGACTCACATCCTGCAACTCCCATGCAATCACTTAAAAAGTGCTTTTTCTCCCTGTTGTTACGTTTACCACATGACTGACCCTCCTTCATTCATCCGAGTTGGCTCACTTTACATGAGTGTGTGGAGAGGTGAGCATTTCACTGTTGGTCATCGTTGCACAGTGATTGCAGATAGTTACGGAATGGTTAAAGACAGGCCCACATTTATTGCATTGAGAGACAGTGCTATTGCCTGGAATTGCATATGATCATATATTGTACAGTGATATCTGCCTGTTGTGTCATCAGACGAATTTAATGCACACACACTTTGTCACTCAAAGCACTCCGAGCTCTTTTTAGTTTGACATACTGTACAGCAAGGCATTTGCAAGTACTTTTGGGCTTTAAAAATGTCACACTGCTATTTGAAAGTAGAGCATTCCAAGCACGGTGCAAAATTCAATTTCACAAATAATAGCACGTGTATAGCTATTTATATTAATTTCATTAATCTTTTCTTTGTTCTGTTTCTCACCCTCAAGCTTTCCTTTATGCCTTTTCTCTCTTTGATTGACTAATTCCATGACTACCGACTCATTCGCCTAAACCAAGAATTGCCATCTATTTCCAGTCAAGGCATTACTGTGACCTCCTGAGCAGAAGCTTCTGAGATCCACAGAACCGCCTCAGACCGTTGGTTGTGCAAGCCTTCCCCCTCCCCTGCCAAGTCCCCGGGGGCTGGATACACTGTATGTACACAGCATTACCTCACCTCCGCTAGCCGCATGTCTCGCGTGTCTAGAAGAGCTTGACTTACAGGCATGAACTGAAAGAGAGAGGGAGGGAGATCGCACCTGAGAGAGAGAAGGGCAGGGTTACGCAATGGCCCTGGGATTGCTCAACCTTCTCACTGCCTACAGGAACTATGTCGACACATCAGGCTGGGAAAAACAAAGCTCGGTTGAGAGGTGACTATGGCGACTATCGGTACACAAACCTGCCATTAAATATTCCAAACTCCGGTGGGAACAAATGATTGTTATAGCTTTAAAGGAATTGTTCACCCATTATGAGGTTTCTTCTGTGAAACACAAAAGATATGTTTTTTAGAATTTCCTGGTCTCTGTATTTTCACAGAATGACAATGAATGGGAACTAGAGATTCCAGGCCAGACTTTAGAACTAAAGAACTAAAACTATTAAAGGGGTCCTATTATGGTCTTTTACGAAGTCTTGGTTTTGTTTTGGGTTGTACTAGAACAGGAACTCATACTAGGTTGTTCGAAAAACACATTCTTTTTCACATATTTTACATTATTTAAACACCTCTCTCCCCAGTCTGGCATAAACGGCTCGAATAGTTCCTGTCTCAAATGAAGGACCACCTTCTGAAATATGCTGTGATTGGTTAGCTGGGCCAGTGTGTGTTGTGATTGGTTAGCTGGGCCAGTGTGTGTTGTGATTGGCTCCACTCGGCCCCACTCGAAAATGTCATGCCCCTTACCATAGCCACCGGCGAGCTTCAGTGTAAATATTGCATCAAAATCAAATCAATTTGAGTGTGATTTAAACCCGGATGATTGTAACCACTCTAAGCCTGTCTGCCTTGGGAAAGCTAGAAACTCTCCGACAAAGTGTTAACACTCGTTGCCTTCTCTAGTGCAGCTCAACCAGGTCAAGTCCCATTCGTCGATATTTGTGATATCACAAATCCCGGAAAATATATCCGTTGTAGTCCAAACGAGTCGTTCATTGTAGTTTTTGAAAAGCAATTTCTGTTAAATAAAATATCTCCTTTTGAATTGGACTTTGAGCTTTGTAACTTTGCAGATCTTTTTTATGCTCAAACAGCAACATTACAGACTAACTAAAAAATGTAAAAAGTGAAAAAAACAATAGGACCGCTTTAATAACTTTTTTTTTTGTTAAATGAAATGTTAAATGAATACATACATTTGAAAAGTCTGACATAAAATAAGTTTAAGCAGAAATAATAATAAATGAAAGCTAAGTAGAAGTATTAAAAATGGCATAATAAAAATGAAAAAAAAAAAAATAACATATGACAAGATAACTGAACCTTAAACTAAAATCAAAACTAAAAAATATGAAAATAAAAATATGCAAATAAACAAAAATAAAATAATTCAAAATATAAATAAATACTGTAATAATATTAAAATTACAGGTTTTAAAAATTATGCAAAAGCACAATAAAATATCCTAAAAGTACTATATAACATATATAAGCTTTGTAATAGCTTTGTTTAAAGAAAAGATGCAAATTTAAGTTGTTAAAAAAACACACAATTCATGAATTGGACATCAGAATTTCTACAAATTGTACATTTGCACATTTATAAAGCTTGAAAGATCCAGTTCCCATTTACTGTAACTGCAATAAAAAAGTGACTAGTATATTATTAAACATTTAGATTTTGTGCTCCACATACAAAAATAAAAAAATGAAAAATAAAAGTTGAATCTGGATTAACATGAGGGGGAACAAACAGACAGAATTGATATTTTTGGGTGTACTATCCCTTTAAGAACTGATTATGCATAATACCTAATTAGCTGCTTTGTCATGGTGGTACAAGGTGTTTAGTCAGCTGCGGGTCAGTGTTAGGTAAATGTTCTCTGGGTCAAAAGTTGAATGAGGCATTTGCACCAGGTTTGTTATAAACATGTTAGACCTTCACATCCACCTCTGCTTATGTGTGTTGACAGCTCATTGTGAAACCACTCTGGTTGAAATGAGGAAATTACTAGGAAGACAATATCCTGGAAACAGGATTCTGCACAGCACTCATATTTGCAACATCAAAACTGTGTGGGATTTCCATGAAGATTTCACAAATTATTTTTGAATGTAATATAATTGGGAGTTGGGAACTTTTTTAAAGGCATCACATTTTTTGGAGACTAACTTTCCTTGCTAATGGCAAAGAAATGCAGATCCTTTTATATTTTGTTGGTAGTCGCTATCATTTTAATCTAACTGATATGATGATATTAGGATTGCATCATACAAGGCATGCTCTGTTTTTTTCCCAGCTGGAGCTCTGCACTGGAAAAAGTATGTCTTTGAGAGCATGAACCCGCTCAGATGTCACAAGCATGCAATTTTGATGAGCTGCAATGGGAAAGCAGAATCATTCAGTGAGTGACAGAGAGTGCAAGAAAAAAAGTTGCAAAGAGAGTTGAGAACAGAAAGATTAGAAAGAAAGAGAGATGGAAAAGGACAGAACAGGAAAGTAAGACCTTCAGTATTATAAATACCACCGTAAAGCATTACAGAGAGTTTCATCAGAGATAGATACAATGTAGCTTGCTGCCACAACCCTGAGCTAACAAGCTGTCTTTGGATACTGCTGAGCTTCTGTTACATTTGGAGAAAGGATGATAAAAGCCTTCTGTAATACTATAATAGAGTTGAGAGGTGATGCAAAATAGCATAAATCATAACAAGCGTCTTCTTAGCCAGCAGGCATAGACTAACATATAGTAAACAAATTATTTATAAATGTGAAAACTGTAAAAACTATTGTGTCCATGGAGGTTCTTAAAAGTAATAGATCTTCCAAAAAGAATATTTCTGTCATCATTTACTCACCCTCATGTCATTCCAAATTGTTTCTTTCCGCAGTAGCCTACAAGACAGATTGAGGACTCTAGCAGAAAGTCTAAGCTGCTCTCTTCTCGAATAATGAAAGTGGACGGGGACCATAAAATATAAAAGTAACCAATAATCCAAGGAACATGAAATCTAAGATGCTATCTCTACTAAGAGCATGTCGAATATTCTTGACATCAACATGGTTATGCTATTGTTAACAAATACAACATATATATTTAATTGAATTAGCCTATTAATTATGTAGTATTATTATTTTTATTAATGTATTTTTAGTAATAATTTTATATATATATTTATTTATTTATTTAAAATGATTCATTTACATTATCAATTTAACATAAAATAAATACATGCTAATTTTTGTATATATGTTGGATATCCTGTATACATCCTGTATATTCAGCTATAAATTTCCCCTTTTGTGTTTCATAAAAGAAAGATAATCCAAACAACATCCAAAATAAAAAATAATTTAACATGTAATTATTATGTTAAATATGATGTTAAATGATTAATGTAAATGATTGAATGAATTAATAAATAAAATGACATTATTACTAAAAACAATATTAAAATATAATAATACTAATACTATAATAAAAAATAAATTTAATATGTTAACAAAAATGAAACCATGTTGATATCTAAACATCTGACATGCTCTTAGACATAAGGATGCATGTTAGATAATCTAATGTTTGTCTGAGATATCTGTGCTGTTTTTCATTTGTCTATCTCACATACAGATATAAGCACAAACAACATCCTTCCCCTCCTTCCTCTCGATTGGCCGACAGGATCACACTGAAATGTCATGACAGGAAGACATTCCGCAGATACCAAAATAAACAAGAGCAGAGCACCACAACTTACAAAGACATGCTGCTATAGAGGAAGCGAGTTACACACAAACACTCATGTTAAATTAATACTTTAAATTGTTTCCATTTATAATTAAAAGGAAGACACATATTTTAAGCAACTACTTTGTTTTTGAAACTGAAACTTTCTGAGTTGGAAAGTCCCCATGCAACCTTTCATGATGATTATCAACTAAATATTTATCAATCATTGACTGAGATGTCAGCAGAATGTAAGGGCAAAACCTGAAAGTTTTTTTTTTCATTGTGCATGGTGTGATTGAAGAAGCGCTCAGACATGATTATCTGCTTTTCCAGGAAAGAGAGAATATACATGCCTGTCACACTTAACTGTATATTGCTTTGGTTGTGGTTGAATTGTTTGGGTTACAGATAACTTTTTATCATATATTACTGATAAATCAGAAGAAAAAAAACAGAGAGAAAGAGAAAAGAGGAGTGAATGTATACAGGCCTAAAGGAGCTAAAGGACTCTGTGGCTCCCCAACTAGCAGGGAACATTCCCATAACTTTCACTAACCTTCTTTGAAAGTTATGTTAATGTTAGGATAAAACAGTCTTAGAATAATGTTTATCGAATGTTCTTATAATGTTACTGATAGTAATTACATTCTCGTAATGTTGAGAGAAAATGTTCTTAGAACAACGTTCTTGGAAAATCCTTATGACGTTAACTGTACATTGTAATTGTATGTTAATTGAATGTTCTCATAATTTTAAGAGAAAACATTCTTAGAATAATGTTCTATTCTTGCATCTTTATGATGTTATTAATATTTGAAGAATGTTTTTGGAATGTTTGCATTAAATGTTGTGAGAACAGTTTTAATGAAATGTCCTTAGAGTGTTATTTGACAAAGTCAATTTGTTTTGGTATAGTACTTTTCACAGTACACATTGTTTCAAATCAGCTTTACAGAAAACTATGATTTTATAATGCTTATAATATCTTAGAATCTTCATGCCTTATAGTCACATACCCAGCTAACAGGGAACACTCTCAGAACTTTAGCTAACATTCTGGCAAAGTTCTCTCAAAGTTATGAACAAACGTTCTTCTGGTAATATTAATAGAATGTTTGTTGAAAGTTTTCTGGTCTTTAAAAATGTTGGCACAAAAACATTGTTTATACATCATTCATGGAACATATTTTTTAAAATAGTTTAGTTGGATGTTCATCTAACATATTTTAAATGTTACTAATTTGAACATCAAGTCAGAAGACATGCACGAGGAATAAACAATGACTGCATGTTGTATATATGACCCTGTCCTTGAAAACCCAGCTAAATGGCCTAATGTCATGGCCTAATGGTTAGAGAGTCATAGATTCAAGGCTCAGGCCTGGCAGGGATTGTAGGTGGGGGGAGTGAATAACCAGCGCTCTCTTCCATCCTCAATACCACGACTGAGCTGAGACCCTTGAGGAAGGCACTGAACCCCCAACTGCTCCCCAGGCGCCGCAGCATTGGCTGCCCACTGCTCCGGGTGTGTGTTCACAGTGTGTGTGTTCACTACTGTGTGTGTGCACTTGGATGGGTTAAATGCAGAGCACAAATTACAATGATACTGACTTCATCTCAAAACATTCTAAGAACATATTTTTGTTAGCTGGGTCCTTGCTTCCTGTTTCCCACTAACGCCCGTGGAAGTGCGGCCCTAGAGGAAATCCTTGTACTATAAGATGGACCTGTCTGAACTGGAAAGCCTGATAATTGTATCCTGAGTCCTGACTGCTGTCCCAGCCCTGTCTCCTGTGTTCCTATCGACAAGATCTGGTCACTTCCCAAACATTCCTCTGCAGCTGATATATGCTCAGTTGTACCATATGGTCAATAGCAAAGGCTAATAGATCAGATATCTGTACTAATAAAATGCAAGCTCACAGGGGAATCTCCAAGTAAGGCTACACAAGCAACATCAGCAACACAAGAAATGGAAACTTTGGATTAAATCTGTGGATTAGCTCAGCAATACAACAGAATTTATTTTGCAATACTACATATACAAATGAAATTGTCCAGAAACAGAACATGAACAGCCAGAAAAAAATCCCTCTCAAGGGCACATCAGTGTTAGATGTTTAAATACACACAGCGGAAGTCGTGGTTTCCCTACATTTGAAAAACCAAACCACCCACTAAAAAAGTGAGAAAGAAACGGAAAAGCTGCCAAGTCCGTTCCTTGTTTTTACACTTCTCTTTTAATTTCCCAGCATCACTGGTTATCATGTTTAATGATGGTAAAGAGAAGTTTTTTTTTTTTAAAGACCAAACGAGTAGAAACCTGTTGACACTGCACTTTAGCATTTTTTTTTTTTGTCATACAAAATATTTAAACACTCTTAATTTATTAACATTTTGTTATTAATATAAATTTAGTGCCATATATATATATATATATATATATATATATATATATATATATTTGTCTCTTTTTGTACTGTAAATCGTTAACACTTTACTATCTGATTTCATTTGTTAACATTGGTTAAATACATTAGTTAACATGAACTTACAATGAAAAATACTAAAGCATTTATTAATTTTAGGTAAGGTAAACATTAAAATTAAAAACGAAAGGATTTTTTTTTTTTTTTGATGGACCTGAGCTAATTCTTTGTTGATAATGTAAACTAACATGACCTAATAGTAAAGTGTTACCAATAAATCTAGTATATAAACACTTTAATAGAACAAAAACTACATTTTAAACCAAAGTTAATATGCAAATAAAAGACACGTCATGCTAATTTTTTATTTATTTTATTTTTTTGCATACAATAACCCACATTCTAAAAAAACAAACAGGATTTTTTAGGGACTCCCAGTGTAGACTGCTGTCTAAGCAAGAACAATTTCCCTATTTTGTAATGTCACCACAAAAGAATTCCGGCTTTCATGACAGTAACTGCTAAGCCACACCTTCCCTATGCGTCTTTCTCTCCACTAATGCTGGTCACCGGGGCATGAAGAGTAAATCACATGAGCTACGCTGTACTAAACCTTTGTGGTCTCACAGACTGGAATCCAATCCAAAGTTCAGTCAGAAAAACATAAAAGTCATCCTACAGCTGGCATTGGCTAAAGAATATTCTGTGGTAAATGTGTTAATGTTTAAATCCTCCAAAATAAACGTCAAACATTTCAACAATTCATTTCATAATGAAGAAAAGGCTGCACTTTCGGGTTTTTTGCCCAGCTGCATGAGGAAGCAAAAGCACAGGCGGGTGAAAACACAAGAGAAAGTGTCGAGGGACAATGGCAATTAATGAGGATGGGATTGCTTGTGAAAGCCTCTCATGCTCCTGATGTCAGTGGGGTTTAGCAAGGCTGTAACTGTGACAACAATGGCTGCTTCCCTCTCCTGTTAAGGGAAATGAGCATAATCTTTTTAACTTTCCTTCTCTGTTTCTCTTGTTTTGCTCTCTCTCTCTCTACACTTTAATGTCAAGCAACTTTTGACTCATTCCAATTGGCCCCTGGTTTCCTCACATATATTTTGAAAGGCATGTGATTCAGAGAGAAACGGAGCTGACTCAAAAAAGCTGCTTATGTGTCTGGAAGTGGGATGGAATTCGCAATGTGTCTCGCTCAATATAGCATTACAGCAATGGCAAACTGTGAAAGTGGACGAATATGATAAAAACAAGACTGCATTTGTAGGGCTGAAAGCCTGTTTTATCCACAGTAAAACAAGTAATCATACTGATTCCATATGAAGCTGGAAGTATTACACTGGAATCACAATGAAAAGATACTGATCATTGATCACTGATCACACGGACTGCAGCTTTTTAAAACAATTGAAAAGTATTCACTTTTTAAATGCCTTGTAGGAGAGAGTATAAGAAACTGTGGCTGACTCATCCAAGAGTCTGACTATTAGAATAACCCACGCCTGTTCTCTGCAAAGGAGCAGTTTCTTAACAGTACACAGTGTTAAGTTAACAGTACTCATGTGCTAGCTGCTCTAATATGATGGAAGAGAGAACACATTGTTGGATTTTTCAACCCTGTGTTGAGTTCATATCTCGCTCTCTACAAGAAACAGAAACATGGAGGTGCCTCTGGCAAGAGTGTTTGTGATTTCAAGGAAAACCTCACCGCATATACCACACACCAATTATCTTGATCTCAGAATGCTTTTGAAACAGCTCATCTTGATCGCAGGGCTTTTGTAACATCTGGGTTTAACGGTGTCCCTCATTGCACTTTACATAACTATGAAACTCTTATGTAATATTGCCAGTTTAACATGATAAAAATATACACAGTTAATCATGATCCCTTTGACTTGTACACAATTTAAGCTCTTAATTTGTTCCTGTTTTAAAAAGTCATGTTAATGCTATCGTCCCATTTGCTGTTGGAGCAAATATTAACATAAAAAATATCTTCTTTACTCTCCCATTCACTACTACAGCATGCAACACTCGGGTTCTGGCAGTAAAAAAATCCATTCATTTTATCCACAGGGGTATTCATTTTTAACAATATCTTATAGACAGACCTACTGTGAGTTACAAGGTGTGTTAATATCTGTTTAAAAGTGGAATTCCTGGAGAAAAACTACAATACCTATGATTCTGCAGAGAACTCTCCACCAATCAGAGAATCATGCAAAACTGTAAATCTCACTCTACTTATATATTTGCATAATATACATATTTTGCGATTAACGTAAAATATACTGTTTCTATATATAATAAGCATATTTAATTCAAAAGTTTTATATTTCTCAATTTTTTTCATTGAAGTTCTTTTCTTTCTGAAAGTCATTTGGTATACATTTTTATACCTTTGTCTTTTTGAGCAAACTATTTTACAATTTTGGGGGGGAAGTCGTGGCCTAGTGGTTAGAGAGTTTAACTCCTAACCCTAAGGTTGTGGGTTCGAGTCTCGGGCTGGCAATACCACGACTGAGGTGCCCTTGAGCAAGGCACCGAACATCCAACTGCTCCCCGAGTGCCGCAACTGCTCCCCGAGCGCCGCAGCATAAATGGCTGCCCACTGCTCCGGGTGTGTGTTCACGGGGTGTGTGTGTGTGTGTTCACTGCTGTGGCTGTATGTATACTTGGCTGTATGTCACGTCTCTTTCACTTTCACTTAAATACAAAATTACATAATAGTTACGTTCAATGATATTTAGCATATATTGAGACTATTTTTTTTATTACCCCTTTATACCACAGAGAGACACTTTTTCATGTCTCTTTAATGTTTGCTTTCTTGAATTATATTAAATGCCTTGAATTATATTAATTTGAAGGCTTTTCACAGCACATATTTGACCCTGGACCACAAAGTCATAAGGTCAGTTTTTTGAAATTGAGATTTATACATCATCTGAAAGCTGAATAAATAATATTTTAATTAATGTATGGTTTGTTAGGATAGGGATACAACTTTTTGAATATCTGGAATCTGAGGGTGTAAAAAAATCTAAATATTGAGAAAATCGCATTTAAAGTTGTCCAAATGAAGGCCTTGGCAATGCATATTACTAATGATAATAGATTTTTGATATATTTACGGTAAGAAATTTACAAAATATCTTCATGGAACATGATATTTACTTAATATCCTAATGATTTTTGGCATAAAAGAAAAATAGATATTTTTTAATGACCCATACAATGTATTTTTGGCTATTGCTACAAATATACCCGCGCTACTTATGACTGGTTTTGTGGTCCAGGGTCACATATGGGATTAAATGTAATCAGCTCAATTAATTAATCAACTTTGTTAATTAAAATATTTTTTTCATGTATTGTATTTTCAGAAAATGTCTAAAAAGTACAGCTATCAAAAACCTACAAAAATAGGTCATACCACAGAAAATGTGTGACGCTTTTAAAATGACTCAGCAAGAACGGTTATGACTTTCCATAGTTGTTTCGCCCCCTGTCTGATATACTAAATAAAGTTCAAAACCTCTCTGTTTCTCTGGAGAGTTTTGGTTATTTCACACACATATCACTACAGCATCAATGTGGAAGGATTCGATGCTGAGTTGAGAAAGTTTGAGAAAACTGCTAAGGCAAGCAATGTGTCGTCTGCTGGAAGATTAAGTAATCGTCCAGCCTTAATTTCCTCTAAATAGAGACTTTCTACTCAGCAGAATGGGAAGTTAATCAATAAGATACTTTTGTGTCACATTTCTTATATGTAATATTACATAGTGAACAAATTTGTCCTTGCATCCAATCAAACTGCCACATGTTAAAGCTGATACCTCAATTTACACTGATGGGGACAACCAACAGTAATATCCAGTGATGCGAACTACTTGACATTTTTGTCAATTTTTTTCAGTTTTAAAGGGGACATCAGATGCAAATATAAAAGTTTCTTAGCAGTGTGTGGACACAACCACCCTACAATGATAAAAATCCATTCACTCCTTTTTTTATTCTTCAAAAAACCTAAACAGTCTCAATCATCAAGCCGTTTTGATTTTTTGAGCAGTATGACATCATACTGTTTAGGCCCCGCCCATGACCGCTGATGGACAGTCCCGTATTAGCATATCTCCACCCTCAGCCAGTTGCACGCTGTCTGCCATTTTCTCTGCACTCGAGCAGCAGTAGCGAGAACAACGTCTCGTAAGCAATGCAGGTGTATTATAGTTGGATGTAAAAGTTAACATAAGAGTCTTCATTTTCTCCCGACATCAGAGCCACTGAAGATGCAGTGGATTAGTTTGGCTTTTGATGGTAACACGCCACCAAATACCCAAAAAATGGAAGAGAAGGGTGGGGTGAGCAGTAGTTCAGTATCATTTAACCCCTTAGCATTCCAGTAAAAATTTGTCTAAAATGCCTAAAAATGGCATACCCAAAGTAAATTGTATGCTGTTCTTGAACCATTTGGAGTATATGCATGGTTCTGGTCACTTTGAAACGTGACACTCTGAGATTTGTTCCTAAACAGAGCAAACCTCAGAATCACTGTAAGTCTTACTGGTATTGAGAAATAAAACTTTGAACACACTGAAAAAGGGAAAAAAAAAAACATTCTGACTACATTTTCTTTAGTAAACAGATGCCTGCAGATGACTATAGCTGGGAAACATTAGCTGGAAAACACTATGGGATCACAGCATGAAGCCTTGTTGGCGGTCTGACAAAGACACTGACTGTACTGATTGTGTTCATTGTATCTTAAAATTTGCATAATTCGAATCACAAGAATCTCAGCTGTCCAAAGATGTTACATGTTTGCCCTTTTTTTTTTTTTTTTTTGAGGTTAACACGTTAAAGAGACTTGCACCGAAACAGGTCGCTGTGAACAGAGCTGTTTTTGACAAGGTAAAAAGGGTGTTGTTTTACACGACCACTGAGGAATTTTAGGTATGTTACAAACAATTCATGAAGACCCTGAAGAATCATACCAACTTGTGTAAAATGGGCATCCGATATCCCCTTTAAATTGAAAATATAGCAATCATTTATGTAATTCATAACCGAATGGGACAAGATGAAACATTTTGCATTTGACATATTAGGCATACAAATAAGAGTGAATTAATGCCAAGTGTGAAACAAGCATATAGTGTCTTATAGCAAACATTCAGTTCTTCTTGTTTATTGGTTTAGTGCAGTAATTCAGCAGTTTAAAACCACAATCTACCAGTGACTCAGCAAATTATAACACAACCTCAGACTGTTTGTGCAAGTTCAGCAGGTCCACTGAAAACACCTTCATAATCACAATACTTATAGGCCTATATTTGAAATTCACAATGAATGCAACTTTACATAAATATTTTATGGTGTTTAGAAGTGTTACCCTAATGGTTGAAGGTCTGGCCTAATAAAACCAAAGTTACAAATGATTACAATCCTGCTATCATCACTGTGCAAAGATTAAGACTATATGGGACTGACCTCAAAATTAGTGTCCTTTAAGTTGGATGACACTTGCAAAGTGCAACTAACTAACTGTAAATGCTGCTATCAGACTACTAGGAAACAGAAAAGAGATAACAGACAGGCGGATTGAAAATAAATTATGGTTGTTTCCCTCACACACATACACCCACCACATGCTGAACACCAGTTTCTACCCACTCACAAGATTACTGTGCAAATGGCACCAGCGCTTTTTTCTAAGAAGCTCTCTTTGGTATATATAAGTGAAGAAAGCCACAGACAGCTAATAAACAACACAGTGCCCTTTACATTTAGCACAGGCGACACATACAGAGAAACTGCTTGTCACTTGTATTGAGCATGAGTTAAAAGTCTAACAAACAGCACAAAAAAACTCATTCAAGCAAGTTTTGAATTCACTATCTCTTAGGCAAGAGAGATTTCTTTAAAACAAGATCTAACAAAGATCTGATGTGCTCTGTTAAGGAAGAAATTCTAGTCATCCAGAGTGAACATAAACATGTGTGTGCATGCGTCACCATAGTGATATTTTTAATCATGTTGCATATTCAAATGTTCATCCGTGTACAATATGCAATCTACTATTAGCCTGGAGGGTACGACAGCAACGCTACTTCCAGCAGCCTTACAGACTGTGTACACCTATTTTTAGATCCGAAACATAAGAGTTTGATCTATCACTGTGTCAGCAAGCTTGGTTTACAAGCTGAAGTGCCGTGATCATTTAAACTGCACGTACACCCTCAAAATTATTTATTTATACCGCCATTAAAACGCCCGCTTAAAACAATGACGCCCAAGATTACAAGCCAGGACTGTATACTTAATGCTCAGAAGCAAGTGGTCAAGAGTGTGTGAGAGAGGAGAGATGGAGAGAGAGGGGGGGGGGGGCAAAGCCCAGTCCAGACGGAAGTATTTAATTTATTCATGTCTCAGAACAGCTGTTGCCAAAATAACTTCGTGATTAAGAGACCAAAGGCTTAAAAGGACAAAATCTTCCAGAGCAGCCAGACCTGGTGGTTACAGTCAACACACGGCTGGACGGAACAAGCAATATAAACATCCAAGAGGTCATTAATAATAAACCTGTGAGCATTGTTCATTTCAGTCAGCATGGTCTTGATGTTTCACACTGAATCCAGTTCCAGTCTGAGAGGACATGCCAGTAAAAATGTCTTATGTATATATCTATTTTATAAATGAATAACTAACAAAAAATAAATAAACAAACAAACATATAATATATATTTACTAAAATGTTACAAATGAGCTCATTATGCTAATTACACTCCATGTATGCAAACATACATGCTTCAATTAGACCCTTTTCGAGAATTATCTCAAACACAGTTATAACTATATTATCTTATTGTGTCAATGAGATGACTGTTGATTTAAAAAACCAAGAAATGTAAAAAAAAAAAAAAAAAAAAAAGTTATAGCCATATTTAGAAAAGATTTTCTTTCATCCTTTTGTGAATCCATTAATGACCCATTAAGAGGTCAGTAAAGTCAATACACATTTAAGCTTTGAAATCAGATAGGGCTGATGGGCCAAACAACACAGAGAATGCTTAACTGCTGGAAATGAAAAGACTTGCCACTTTACACTTGTGATCTAGAAAGATAGGGTGCAGGTCTGTTTACAGAGGACCGCAGTGGAAACTTAAGCAGAATAAAGAGGATCCCTGAATACACAAAGCAAAATAATCAAATGACTCCACCTTTGGAGTTGATATTATAACTGCAGTTTGTTTGTTTTTTTTTTTCCCCACAAAGCCACTTTAAGACATTTGAAAAACCCAAAACACGAGCACAAAGCCATTCAATGTGCCATTTAGAGCTCTGAGTAACTTGTTCATCAGAAAGACTGCTCATAGCTGAGGAATTCAGAGTTTCACAATCTTTCAAAAACACGGCGGATGATCCACAGTGAGACTTAAAAAAGGAAATAACCTGCTGACTGCTGGCTTTCTATCACTCTATAAACTTCACGTGATTTCATTAAAAGAACTTGCAACAGAGTGACACTATCTTCCAGACATGGCCTTTTAGTAGCTGATTTCTGATCCTGTTCTAGTCCAAGTTGCCCAATACTCTTCTATGCACTTGCTGCTCTGTGATGTATAATTGGGTTTGCTGCTGGGAGAGTATTTTGGTTTTGATTAGAAGTAAAATGAGAATTACCCACCCATACTCTCCAAAAACCACTCTCTTAGTCTTTATAGTGATTACTTCAGGTGTGAGTTTCTTTATGTTTACATTTCAGGATATGCTAATCTTGACTATAGCATCTTTTTCAGCCTTGGCTCACTGGTAAAACGTGTGTCTATACTTAAATTTATTTTAGCAATTACTAAAGACTTTTGCATAGTATTTGCATGGTTCCTTGCAAAATTTTCAACTAAAACAAATGAATACATTTGGTGTTACATAACCAGCTGCATATGAATGGCTTTTCTGACCTAGTAAGCTTGCTCTGTAGCTCATCTGGTACACTTGTCATACAGAGCACTCAACTACTGTAAAAACAAGCCACGATAAAACAACTTAAAGAATCACAGAAGCAGGCTAATATAGCATTGTTGCATCATCAAATACACTTTTACCTCAAGTTTTCTTTTGTTAACATTATCAGTTATTTTTAGGGTAAAGTTAAGTGTATAGATGATACATTATTTTCAAACTTGATAAAGCATTAACCTTTTATCGCCACTCACAGGACGTTTTTTCCAAACTGCCGTGATTTGCACAACAACCAATGTAATAAAAGATTCCAAATTCACATTCGTCCGTTTTGGATAAAACTCAACTTGCTTTTAGCAGCACTTACTGGAGATTTCACTTTAAAATAGTGAAAAGTTTGAGAAGCAACATATAATTTTGCACAAAGTTCTCCACAGGCACATTTTTAAATGTGCCGGGATGATCTTTTTTCTAGTTTCACTGAAATCAAAATGTTAAAATTGTTCAGTACAAAAATTCATCTTTGTGTCTCCTCTTAACTTCCTATAAAGAAACAGTTACAAAGTGAAGTTCAAATAGTCTCTTTTAAGTGTTTCTGTTATGCTAATAGCATTTCTACTAACAAGATTAGCCAGTTAGTTGCGGAAGTGGTGGAGTACGTCCTCTAGAGAGACATCTGTGAGCTTATAGCATAACCCACTCAATCACACAGCTAATCCAATTAGACATTGATATACAGGTCTGGCCCTTTTCGTAAACTAGGCTAATTCAGCAACGTGTCTGTGGCTGAGTGTATTTCTGTCTGCGTGTGAGAAAAACTGATGCAGGACCAATACAAATAGGTCAGCATGTCTTTCATCAAAACTTAGATATAAAGAGAACAAATGTGCCCTTTTTGCTCAAAGGCTGTCATCAGCTGTTGGAAACTGGAAGGAGGATATTCATGACTTCCTGATCACTTTGGACCAGCGCTTCCATGGCGGTAAACCACCATTAGTGTCCATCAAGATCAGACAGAGCCTTTGTGAGGACATTGCTTGTTCCCATGGTGACAATATGTTTCAATCCAGAACTGGTGACATCTGTGTAGACACAGACAGGAAGGAGATTTCTTGGAAATAGAGTCATGTTTGTCCTAACAATTCCCTCTCTGTCAACACGCAGAGAAAATGCTACACTTTTAACATTCAGATGGTGATATATTAAAATGTCACAACTCAGCTGTGGCTGTTAAACCAAATGATTAAATGAAAAGAAATCCCCTGAATATCCATCCATCTATTTAGTGCATTTTGAACATTTGCGTCCGGTGTCTCAATGTGCAAGATTAAACGATAAAACACACCGTGCAGCAGAAACATTTCCATTTTAAGGAGTTGTTGGTCTCCCACTCAGACCTCTGATGGTGGAACAGCCCAGGAAACCTCTTTCCACCCACACACACGCATGAAACCTCTGACTCAACTTGAAACCATGAGCGTCGTGGAGGCATCCTGCTGACTGCCTGGTGCACCCTGCCTCAAGTTACAGAGTTTGTCACAGCAACCTGCTTACTGTAGGTCATCTGTGAGATAAACATGCAGTGTACTAAATAACCAGAACACCAGCAATAATACAGACTGAAATCGAATAACACAAAATGCAATTGCAAAACTTAACATGGAATAAGGTTAAGATTTGTAATAAAATATCATTAGCTCACTGAACAAGGAAAATTACCTCAAGGAGGCTTAAACGAGTTTCATTTAAGTTGTATTTCAATTATTTCAAAGCTCGACTAAAAGTAGGCCTAATTGTTGACCAACAATATAAGTGGTAAAACTTATATGGATACCTTTAAATTCGGGAGAGTTTGATGAAAAATGTTTGAAATTATATCGAAATGTCTGACTTTTGGTATCTCTGCAAATCTGAACACAGTTTGAGGCATTGTTGGCATAAGCATAAACATAAGCTCTCCATTTAGTATTATTATATTTAGGAGAAATTGTGTCCTACATAGGCCTATTTCTTTTCTATGGGTTCGTATTATTAAAAAAAAAAAAAAAAAAAAAAAAAGCTCTCCATTTAATATGATTTCTGTTTAGGAGAATCAACACATATTTCTTTTCTATGGGTTCGTATTTTCTGTCAGCTACCTGCATGTCACCCACCTGACAAACACTTGATGTGCAACACCAACACTGGTATTGAGTCATACACAGGGGTGGGGCATTAATGGCCACAACGGGAAAAATACCAAACTTAACCTATATATAGCAACACATATAGCACGGTTTTCGCACGCTTTCATGTACATTTACACGATCTACCACATCGCTTTGTTTCTTTCCTGCGTTATTTTTCCTCGACGTTGAATTTAACAATAGTATGCTACGTTGAAAGCAAACTACACTGCGCACTAAATATTCGCTGGTTTGGAAACTGTCAGTACTGTGGTCAATTCAGCGGTGTTTACTTTGTAAAACTGGCTTAAATTTTCCATTAAACGCCGTGCTTTGTGTTTGCAATCCATCCCTTGCAAACTTCAACAGTAGTGCGTACTATTGCGAAGCTCTGGACTAGATGTCGTCAGACCCGAGGGGCGGAGCCAAGATGTCGCAATCCTACTAAGAACAGCATCATCGAGTCAGGCTGGTGTAACGCGCTGAGCATATTAGTCGTGCCCAGCCGAAGTGAGACTTTACAGTCGACCGGTCAGGCTGAGGGGCCACGTCTGATTTGTTATCTCATTACTAAAGGGACCTCTATTTCGGCAGCAACAAAAGACCAACTAAAGGACTACTTTTTTATTTCTGTGCTGTCACCAATTCGGACGCGTCCTCTATAGTTCAACTTTCTTCGGACATTTCCTTGTTTGTCGTATCGCAAAACTTAAAGTTAAGTACGTTTAACTGCATCTTATCAAGTTTTATTCGTCTGATACTCAACGTGAATGATAGGACTTCATTGCGACCACTAAAGGACGTCTTACCAACAGTGAAAATCAAGATCCAAGGAAATACTGTCCATGCAGGACTTGTTCATTCAGCGGGACTAAGGAACAAAGACATTCGTGCCAACAACTGGAGACCTCTTGGTGTTGCCGCCAGATTCACAAGTACCAATCTGCTTAATCTACCAGACAAAGAAAAGAACATATTTCACACGAAAAGAGGCTAAATGTGCACGAATATCTGCAAAACACACTGAAGTCGGAGATACTTTTTAAACAATCTGCTGTATAAGGCACGCGCGTCCTTTCAAAGACTCATAATTATTCTGCATTCATTGGAGACGACACTTTCTCTCTTATGCCGAGACTTAACTACCTACGGCTGACAATTTCCCAGTGTTCATTTCATAATATTTAGTGTTTTTCCCCGGTGGAAATGTTCTCTGACAAGTAGACACAACTAACAGCTAGTTTTCATTGTTCTGTTTTGGAGAGGAGCGGGTCCTTTGTCTAAAGCAGCGAGGTAAGTCCTGTAAACCTTTAAGCGTCACATTCATCTCTAGAATTCACTATTTAGTATCTCCAACCAAGAGTCCTTAAGATTAGTTCAATTATTGACCAACTTTACAGTTTAAACCATTATTGAGAAACACTTTAGTGGTTAAGCTTTACATGGAAAGTGTTGTTGTTTGAACTTTGTCAACTTGGATTTCACATCCATCTATTGAGCGTATTACTTAAATGTTTATGTTACTGTGAACTTCGGCGTAACGTTAGTGGTTTACGCATAAACAGCGAATTCTTCGCGATGACAAAAAATATTGAAACTAATATTTCTATTAGGAAAAAAAAGTTAGTTTAAAAATGGTGAAGTGGAAGAAACTAGGCTACGTCATTCTATGACGTATGCTTGAATGTGTAATAACTTAAACACTGTATGACTCACACGCGCCGAGCAGCATTTCGAGAGGAGCTTGAGTCAGTATTATCAAGCAGCACTGCTCATCACATAGTCATTCAACAGTTTTAAATTACCTCCTTTTATTACTCAATATTAATGAACCTCCCATTCTTGTTTAGTTTGTGAGAGATTGTCCCATGGTTACTGAGTGTTTAAGTGTGTGGCAATAATCATATGCACTCATTTTTATCAATTTTTCCTGTTACCTTTGTGCATAGACTCTGCATTCTTTATCCAGTCAGCCTTTATGGTATGTTAAGTCATGCTGTCACAAGGCAATGAACTTACACTGGCTTGTTTTTGTCACAGATGAGTATGAACCTGTCAACTTCTACACCTCCGCTGCGGCTGAAGCGAGTAGACTTTGAGGACTCTCACAACACTGATACCTTCAAATGCAAGCGCCGCAGACTCAGCCAGCCTCCTTCCCCGGGTCTCGCGCCCTGTCTTCACCCCCTGTCCCAGAGCCTTAAGCAGCCGGGGTCAGAGAAGCACCACGTCTCACGCATCGGATCCTACATCCTGCTGGAAGCTACAGAAGGAGCTCAGACGTTCAGAGCTGTTCATCAGGTCACTGAACAGGAGTACACATGCAAGGTGATCATAGATGCTTCATAACAGTGGATTTGAAATATCTTCTATTAATAAATGTTATGGTGCTTTTATAAAATGAACTATCATTAATCATCTTGCTTTGGTATGTTCCCACCAGGTGTTTTCCATTAAGAAGTACCACGAGTTCATAGCACCCTACACTCGTCTGCTTCCACACAGTAACATCTGCAAGATTTCAGAGGTGGTGCTCGGGGAGAACAACATGTACATATTCTTGGAGCGTAACTATGGAGACATGCACTCGTATGTGCGCACCTGCAAGAGGCTGCAGGAGGATGAAGCAGTGCGCCTGTTCGGCCAGATGGCAGCCGCGGTTGCGCACTGTCACGAGAATGGCGTCATTTTAAGAGACCTTAAACTGCGCAAGTTTGTGTTCACCGATCCACAGAGGTCAGTAGCTCAATTTTATTCTTTAATTACTAGTTAGTCAATTCAAATCTGCACTTGATTTTTAGTTATCGGCAAATAGAAGTTGTTGTTTTTTTCTAGAATTTCTCTGATTTCCCGTTTTTAAAATTTCGATTACCTTTGTTGTCATCTAATGCAAACGTGATGTTTATTTTTTAATTTAATAATTTAAGCCTCAAAATTAAAATCCATTTTTATACTGTACATTATATTGTTGTAAGATTATTTTTGTATTCCACAAAGTTGCTGTATTGAGAAATAAACATGTTAATAAAGAAAAGTTTTTTTATATTAACAATTAACTACTATATAATCAAATATATTATATAGCTATATTAAAATTAATTTCTAATATTTAATTTAATATTCTAATAAAAATATTCATGTTATGTACATCATTCCTTAATAAAAGTGGACGTGCATACTGTACAATGTTATATTTACACTAAATACAGCCTGTATGAATTGCATAAGTGTAAGCTTGTCTTGCTCATCAAGCAAATATTTTCCCTTCATAAACGTAGAACCTAGTTTTCAGGTGGCTGATAGATGTTCTTTTGTTTCCTCAGAACAAAGCTGGTCTTGCAAAACCTGGAGGACTCCTGTCTTCTTAGCGGGAATGACGATTCGCTGACGGACAAACATGGCTGCCCGGCCTATGTCGGCCCGGAGATCTTAAACTCACGGCACTCGTACTCAGGGAAGGCTGCCGATGTATGGAGCCTTGGCGTTGTTCTCTACACCATGCTAGTAGGACGTTATCCATTTCAGGACGTGGAACCCACAGCACTGTTCAGCAAAATTCGCAGGGGTGCGTTCACCATCCCAGAGACTCTTTCACCCAGGGCTAAGTCGCTGGTGTGTTGCATGTTGAGGAAATCTCCCTCGGAGAGGCTCGAGGCTGGAGATATACTCTTCCACCCATGGCTCCACTGTAACAACAACATACCCCTCAATCAACACTCCAGCACCAGACACTCGACAGATCAGATGGTGCCTGATTTTGAACCAAATGATAATGGAGATTGTTAATGATCCTTCTTCATTCTGTTTACCCACAGTCAGGGGATTGGAGTCTATGGAGAAAGACCGATTGCCTCATAAGATATGCCGAGTTCAAGAGCATCAAATGGAAGAGATTCCAGAAACGATAGCAGGTTAATAGCAGTGCTGTTTTTTACCCAGTGAGGAACTGTTGAGGTGTTTAGGACAGGCAAGAGACTGACCTTGTAGTCTTTACAAGCAGAAGTAACCGTGTTTCTTACCTCTGAAAATATCCATGTGATTATCTCTCCAAGAAAACGACACCCGGAGGGCAAAAAATGCTGCTTTCCTAGCAGACGTTTGTTCGCCGCACAGCTTTGGTCCTGAAAGAATATCATGAGGCTGGTGCACACAATTTTAACATCAGTGTTGTCTAATCAGTGCATGGATTTCCCATTGTACACCCATGTTGTGTAAATGAAAGAACCTCTAACTTAATTCCTGGTATACTTGATGCACACTTAGTGCCTTTATGTACTGTTTACATATTTTTGCAGTGGAAAATACAGGTTTGACTATTTAAAGTGCCTTTTTTTTCCCAGTAAAACAGCCAATGTTGTTGTTGGACTTGTTAAAGTACCAAAGATTTGAGTTCCCCCCACCAGTCCGAGTGTGTGTATCTGCAACGGGTCAGCACAAGTGCTCCTTTTCATGTGAAGAATTCAAAAGGGTTCTGGGTTTTCTGCGATACTCTTTTGTAAATGTCTTTCCATCTGTTAAACTATGTATTTGTGCTGCAGAGCAGGTTTAACCCTGAAGGGATGTGGGGCACATCATGCGCGACAGGAAACGTCCATATAATGGTTTAGAGGTGTGCCTGTTGAGTGAAACAAAGGCTTTACATACGTTATCGTTTGTTATGCCTGCATGCAATGCTTTGACCCTTTGTTCGTTAAAGTACTTGTCCTTTTGTAGATATCTTTTTGTTACTAGTGAGATATGGACACTACATTTGTTGTTGTTTCAAGGGGTGATGTACCTACAAAAAAGTATTTTGTTGTTGCCAGTACAAATAAAATGAAAATCAAGACTCCATTGTTGCTTATTAATGATTCATTATCAGATATGGCTTGCTTAATAATATTAAAATATTCGCATTTAGCACAAAAATCTCACAATTGTCAGCAGTACTTACTGATCCCAGCACAGTTTTGTAACAAAAATGTTTTCTCAAGTAAATATCGAAATCAGTGCACATTAAGTCAGTAGATATTTATTTGACACAACATTTTGAAAATAACAAATATGCTATTTAAAAGAATATTCATAAAAATATGTTAAGCTGCCAAGAAGGAAGTGTTAATGTATCATAAATGCATAAATCTGCATCCAATGGTGCTCGTCCTTGTTTTCTTGTTTGTTTGTTTGTAGGACTATTACTTTAAAAACATTTGTAGAAATAATCTATGAAATTAACACCAAAAGTGATCTTACATTTCTCTGCTCATATTCTTTTCTTATACTGGTGCAACTCTGTAATACATAAAAGTGCTCGAAATTACATACATTGGTCAGAATCAAATCTTAAACAAAAGAAATTAAGATTGCGACTTCACATATGGCCAGATCTTTAAGAGGTCCTCCAACATATAACAGTGGACAATATGATCTATAGCAGACATTGTAAGTGTAATTCAAGCCAGAGTAGAAAGACTAAGCAACCGCACTGAATCTGATCAAATTCTTTCAGTATCAAACTATATGATGTCAAATGGACAATAAAGTTCAGTAACAGCCACCCAATCAAAGTTTATGGATATCAATATCCTTGCACAGAACCATGTTAGATCTACAGCTATAAACACATCTGCAAAGAATATAAAGAGTAATTTTAGTCAAATGTGTTGTCAGACAATGGAAAACAAGTCACCACAAACAGGTCTTCATGAAAGAAAGCCGAAGTACAATGTTTACTTAACGTTATACACCTCACAAATGTTACAAATCCAAATAAGAAACAGTAATAACAAATCAAAGTTAAAACAAATAAAAGTAAACTTTACAGACCCATCGTGGTTTTCCTTTTACATTTTTATTAGCATTGGGAGCTAAAAAACTAAAAAGGGAAGTTGACTTGTATGTCAAGACACCAATAAATCTACCTACCAGGTGACGTTTATGCTGATATCTGTTTAAATATCATTTTTCCTGAGGCAATAAAGTTACAGGAAAATGTTTTAAGTCCTACAAAACAAAACTATGTTGGGGTTGGGATGCTGATATAATAACAAAAATATAAGTTATGAGCATGTGTAAGCCTAACAAATATGGAAACTCAATTTTAAATGTTAACTGTGACATCTCAAAAAGGTCAAGCAGTAAAATAAACAGTCAAAAATGACCAGAGGACAAGTGACAAAGATGTTGAAGGATGCCACCTAGTGGAAATACTGCTGTGAAGTTCATGGAGCCAAGAAAATAAGTGTAAATAATGAACATGAATAAATAAATGAGGTTTGGGTAACTTGCACTCGGATACAACAAAAAGTGACCTCTTTGGAAATTAAAAAAAAATGACCATAAAAATATCGCGACACATTATCACAGAGGAAAATTAAAATAATGCAATGGAAAGTACACCGAAAAGTAAAGGAAAATGTTAAAGTGCAATGAATAGCACTTGAACATCTCTGGATTACAACACCTCTCCATTTCTAAGAAATGACCAACAGTATATAAAATGAACACATAAGAAACAAAAGGATAACAGGCATTAAAACTCAGGCAAGGGATGCTGGCTTCAAAGGACAGGGACGAGGGCTTCATCAGGCAAACAGTGCACCATACCTGTGGAAAGAGCCATCAATCCATCACTGACTGCAAGGACACCAGCCACTGCTTGTCAGGCTAGTAATATCAGAGTCATTGTTTGCAGTTACACTGCAATGATGCGTCTGGCTGACTGTTGGCCCTCCACTAGCAAATACACTGAAACCACATGATTTATGTGGTTTATGTCATTTTTCTGTCACATCTGAATGACGATAAAGCATGTGTGGGTGTTCGCAATGCAGTACTTCCTGGAGAAGTGCTGACAAATAATAAGGGTGCAGTCCGTTTAGTTCCTCACCTCTCTTCATCCATGTTTCCCTCTTCCTCTTCCTCATAGCTGCCTTCATCCAACTCCAGATCCAGTTCAGTGCCGATGCCAGAGTCTCGTGGAGCCATGAAAAGACTAAAGGACCACAAATACAAAAAGTTGTACCTGCTGATTTTTTATAAGATATTTCATAATAACAATATTAATTATAATAATGTAAAATATATCGTATAAATAGACTTCCATTCAAAAGGTCAGTAAGATTTTTTTTTTTTTAAAGAAGCCTGTTATGTTCACTAAGGCTGCATTTATTTGATCAAAAATGCTCTAATGAAAAATTAATACTATGAAATATCACAACAATATAAAATAAGTGTTTTGTTATATATGTATGTATTTATTTTTTAATTGATGCTGAAATCTTTTTTACATTATAAACTAACATAATATACATTATAAAAATTATAAAAAGTAAAGTATAATAATACATTATAAAAAGTATTCTTCCACCCAAACATAATACGCAATCTTTAATAAAGTCATTATCTCTATCATTAAAAAAGATTGTTTTATATGTTTTTTCATCTTTATATGTTGATGCTGAATTGCTTTCTCCCTGACCTACAGATCCTCACCTGACAGAACGGCATGTAAAGAACACAATCCTCTTCAGTCTTTTGTTATAAAAGAAGTAGTTGAAGGACCACAGGTTGCCTTCTTCCCCATAAGGGTCTGAATCCAGGTCTGGATTGTAGCTGTCACAGAATGCAATCAGAACTTTTTAAAAGCATGCTTAATAAATTCAAAATCACTAGGACCAGAACTATTCAAAATCAAAAGGATTCAGCGAATTCTAGGCAGGCATTAATGTATTTTTTTTTAGAATGATTATTTATATTTTTATTTATAAGATTCAGCAAGACTGATCTCCTTGTCTAGGGCCTCCCATAACTGAGGCTGTAGGTGACTGTAGGCCTCCCCAGCAGCAGCAGACAAACTGCTGTTCACTGCATTAAACACCTGTGGAAATCATGAACCAGTTAATAAACCTGGGTTTTAAAATAGTTTAAAATAGCTTATAATAATTATTATTATATATATGTATATTTTATTTATATATCTATTCTCCAAACCACTTATCATCTGGGTCCCAGAAATTCTTATTATTAATAATAAGAATAAGTATAATTTATTTACATTTTTACCGTCAATTGCTAGTTAACATTGTGTTAAATTAGTGCATATGTTGTTTCAGAAATTGTAACCATTATATGTCAAAATTACCCAGTTAACACTGGGCTCCTTGCTGAAATCGTGGCCTCTGGTGCGACTGAAGTCGTAGTCCGGCCGGAAGGATTCATTGAGAGTGGCAATCAGGTAAAAGAGCGTCTTTCTGCTGCACTTGTCAGAAAGTGGACCCTCCCCATCATCCAAACTCTGACTCAGTCTGAAAATAAAACATATTTCAGTGAATGTGCAATGACCTGCTGGAAGATATTTGTGCTGTGTTTATGTAAGGGGGTTGATGACAGTGTCTTTGACTTACTTGTTGGGGCTGATTCCTGAGCTCTGCGGAGGAGACAGAGCCTCCAGCACGTGCGGCTGCCCTTCCTGACAAAACTGCTTAAACATTTGTTTGTCATCACCGGCCATCTTACAGGAGTAGCTCTCAATACTACAGAAACATCACAACAGTGTCAGTAGTCACATTGAGAAAAACAAACAAAAACACTGCACATAACACCAGAACAGTGTGAATAACACGTTCTTTCCTCTTTATGTGATCTGATAGTGTTCAGATATGAATGTCTTAATTTTATCTTATGAAAACAAGCACTGAGCACTTACCGTCCAATTATCTTACAGTCTCCTGTTTCAATTGTGAGCAGACTGTTTATGGCCTCAAAACTTGAGTTTTCCAGGAGCTTCATGGTTTATTCAACTATATTATATATTTATTGACAGAACTGCAATGACTCTTTACCGGCCCTAGATGTCAGTCTCTTTGATAAACAACCATCGGCCAGTTATTCTGCCGTTACACCAAACCAAAACAATGTTTATAGCGCGTTAGTTTGGAGAATAAACGGCACAAACAGAAAATTATCAATAATAAACAACTAGCCAATACTGGGTTATAACCGAATAACCACTAACCTCGATGTCTCCTACAGAAGCCCCTTTAAAAATCTATCAATTTCGACAACAAACGGCTCTCTATTATCTTCAAATGTAAAAATAAAAATATAAATAAATAAGCCTCCCTTGCAGATTCTTACGACCGCGTGAATAATCTTCTCCGGTTGCTTATTGCACTTCTATGTCTAATATATATCTCTTCCTTTTTACTGTGAAATTTCCAATACCTGCCATTAAACAAGCTAAAATTTAGAGGGAAATTATGCATCCCAGCTATTGAATCAGAACTTGAGGAGAACTCCAAGGCTTATAAAAGCCTTAATCCTCGGTTTATGGTTGTCTATTTGTGTGGAAGAATGACAACAGCAGAAGACGAGCGTTTGTGTAGCAGTTTTCAGTCGCGATAATACGCAGTTGTCTTTTTCCTGTTTTTTTTTTCGGTCAGGATGTCAGTGATGCAGGTGTTACATGTTTACTGCCACCTGCTGGCTTGGGGTTTAATAGCGCTTCTCTTTTTCTAAAAATTGAAGAAATACATAATTATACATTTCGAGGCTTCCAATGACAAACCAACCAAACCAAAACCAAGGTAAAATAAAGTATTAATACAGACTATTACTATACTTTTGTATTTCTAAATTTTGGAGTATTGTGAAGCATACAAAGGCTTTTTGTACTGTTCTCATATTGTGGAAATAAATAAACCTGGGGAAAAAAAGTTAATATATTTAAACACACAAAATAAAACATTAAAATATATTATGCGGTCTGAAACACAAAAAAATTTAAAACTACAATGCATAGCAAAGCTTGGTTAACCATGTTAAAAACTGAAACTAGTATTTTCTCATAAAGACTTTTTATTTACATAGATGATTTTGAAGAGGTGCAACTCAAGTGCAGGCAGCGTCGCAGCACAAATAACGCTCACGTTACATACCCTCAATGCATGATGTCACTGAGTTAAGGTGAGTAAAAACAAAGATGAGGAGACATGGGTGTGCAGGACATTTCCAAAGAAAACACAAAAGATACAGGTAAGCAAAGCTGAAGTATTTCCCTGAGAGCACTGCTTCATATTTATGCATTCAGAAGTCTGAGAAGGAACTTCCCTGCTAAAATTATGTGATATTAATTTCTCAAGCTGAAAAGGTGTAGATGGTCCTCAAGGGAATTTCTTTTAGCATGAAATTTGTGACAGAAATTATGAAGAAATGAAAAAGGAAACCATGCCCTTCAGCTATCTGCCAGAACGTTAAACCATAATACCATAAAAAAAATTTGTCGATACTAAATCAAAGGTGAGCGAAATGACCTTTTCAAACAATGTTGATAATGACGGCCAAAGAACATTTAATGGATCATAAATACACATGACTCAAAATGAAGACTAAGTAAGGTGTGGCCTTGATGTGCCGCTCTAATAAAAATAATTTTTTCAGCATACACAGTACACAACTGAAAACTTCCTGTCTCTGTAACACATAATGAGGGATAGTGCTATAACACAACTTCCAACACAATCATTATACCTGAGGCTGTCTTATAATGGCTTGTTAATACCTGCAACAGCCAAATAAGATTTTTCCCTTTTTTTGACAGTTTTAAGAAGTCAACTAAAATAAAACTATTTGAGAAAGAAATCATATTAACATCAACAAGAAAAAAAAAAAAAAGTAAAAAGGAACATTAAAACAGATTTATTAGAGTTTGAAAATATAAGTCTTAATTTAAAATGCAGTGGGTTAAATGATGTCACAGTCCTTTCAAATTCAAAGTGGCAGTGTTTTTGTAAAGTAAAGGGATGACGTCGCTCTTGTCTAACTGTCAATCATCTCTGAGAGTTCTAAAAGAAGGTCGTCCTCTCCTTTGCCCGAATCCAATTCCAAGTCATCCTCAAGCCGGTCATCAGTAAATTCACCTAACAGTTCTTCAAAGTCATCCACTGATGAACTGGTAACAGCAGGAGCACGGCCAGAAGTGGTGCTGGACCGCCGAGAGCGCTGCATGCTTGGTGTTTTGATCACAGGGCTACAAAGGAACATAACAGAAGAGAAAATAAAAATCCCAAAAAGTAATTGTGTGTGTGTGTGTGTATTAAAAGTATAAGTATTAAGTCTGAAATACATAAGAAGATTTCCCATACCTTTGGGGGACCGCATCAATTTCAGGTGATGTAGTACTGGCTGGCTCAACGCAGCTCAGAGGCACCATTTGAATATCCTCTGTGTTGGAAGGCACCCGCTGAGTGTCGGACTGAACATCTTGAGAGGCAGGTGACGCCACCTGAAAGAGTATTTTTACAATACAATGACACCAGACTTGGCTAAAAAAAAAGAAATTACATTTACTTTAGAAATAATTAACTACATTAACTCTCACCTTAAGACGCTTGTTGGGAATAACCAGTGAGGAAGGTGTATGACAGACAGTGTTAAGAGGTTTCACTTCAGCAACAGCAGAATGAGTTTTTGCAGCTTTCCTCTTTTGGGTGGGCTGGGCTGCCAGCTTCACTACTGACGGCTTCACATTCACCTTGGGCTTCACTGAAATGCAGAGAAAAACAGCAAATTGAGTAGAACATTTGGAAGAGAGTTCATTTTAGTTTATAAATACATGAATTTCAGATTATATTTTATTAGTACTGCTGTAAACATTACTGGCATTTGATAATTAATTTCATTTTGTCATCACCATCAATTCATGTTAAATTCATACCCTTGGCCTCTGTTTGAATAGTTCCCTCAGCCAGCTGGATAGGTATCACAGGAGAGCTTGAGGGCTTTGGTGTGTTTGTCGATGGAGACCTGTCTCCAGAGTGCTCTGGGGAGCTTTTCTGGGGCACTACAGCAGCAGGGAGTGGAGAGCTCTTGTGTTTGAGGGCGATCCGCTGTCTCACTGTGGTTTGGGGCTGGCTAGAGGGTTCAGAGGCTGGCGGTGAGGCTGCAGGTGCAGACAGTCCTGCATCCTTCTGGGTGGTGGAGGTGACTTGCTCCTCTTGTAGCTTGCGGAGTCTCTTCTCTCGCATGATCTCCTCAAATGTTTTCACTTTAACAGTCTCACTGGAGGGTTTGCCTTTTCCATTTGTCTGCGAGTTAAACAGTGCAAACAATAATGAATTAATCCAGAAACAATAATATTCTCTTAGGCCTGTTGTTTTGTGTCTTACCTCTGCAGGAGGTTCTAGTTTCTTATCAGGCGCATCTGGTTTCGTCTGACCCACAGTGTATGCAGTTGCTGGAAAGAATTGACAGCTATGTGAACACACTTCTTTTCACATATGTGGCCATTTTTTAGACTAGAAAAACATGAATGTGTCTGACTTACGAGAGCTTTTATTAATGCGTAGAATGCGCTTCTTTGGAGGCCCACTTGCCTCAGCTTCAGTGGAGGTTTGGGTTTTATCGTCTGTGGGCTCTTGAAGCTGTGCCTGCATCCGGGCTGTCTTTTCCCTGCGTATCTCCTCCAGCGTTTTTACTCGTACCTCCCCAACTGTCACAGGAGCCTTGACTGCAGCTCCGGTAGTGGAAGGTCCTTCATTCCTTTCTGGGCTTTTGGCTGTTGTATTCACTTCCTGGCCTTTTTTCTCTTGATTTTTTTTCTTTTCGTGCAGGATTTCAGAAAAGGTCTTAACCTGAAGTCCGCCAGCGGGTCTGACACTTTTTTTGGATGGGCTCAGCTCCTTTGCCGGCACAACTTTACTCGTGTTGAGGTTTCTGGCTGCCTTCTCTTGCCGTATCTCCTCCAGAGTTTTTATATGAATATCTCCAGATGATTTCGGCTCGCTGTCAGTGCTAGGTGGCGCGCCAGTCAATCCAAGTCTTTCACGCACTGGTTTCTGAGCTGAAAATAGTTAGTAACAAATTATTTTAGATTAGATTTTAAACACCTACACAACCACAGCTGGCACTGTGATTAGCAAACTAATCTCTCACCTTTCTGTGGTAGCACGTCTGTGGAAGATTCAACAACTCTACCAAGACGTTCAGCAAGGCGTCGTTTCAATGGTAGGTCTTCCTCCACAGAAGCATCTAAATTAAATATCATCTGTCAGTTTTTATAAAAAGGGACCACAGATACATAAATGTACACCCACAATGTGAAGCAAACCGTTTCCATAAACTTACCTCTTTTCAAAATTCTTTCCCCAAGTCTGTCTGTAATTTTTCTTCTTCCAATGTCATTAACAGATGAATCTGCAACCGATTTTAAAAGGGTTTTTAAATTATTAAATGGTTCAATACTGCAAAAACCAAAGTTCAACCTTATGGACAGCTTACCGATGCTGGCATTGTTAACTTCCAGACGTGAGAGAGATTGAATGTTTTCCTTTTCAATAGCAGTTCCTTTGTTTTGGGCTGAGCTTTGCATGGTGGACTGCCCTGCAAACAAACGAAAGAAGGGAATATTAAAACAATCCTTCAGATGACTTCACAGATTACCCAAAAGAAATAGTGCTGAGGGTTCATTTACCAGATTTCTTTAGACTGGCCATGAGTGCTTTCCTCAGTCTGATCTCCTCTAGTGTCTGGATACCAAAGTTCAGCGAATCATCTGCATGACAGATGATGATTTAACGAAGCTCTCAATAAATAAAAGAAAATATGTACGGAACATAGAAACTGTCTTTACTTTTGCCTGTGATCATTTTCCAGGGTGATCCTCCAAGAGATTCATCTCCTTCCTCTGAGAATTGATCTGCAAATATTGAAATAAAAGGAATTTAGTATTTCTAGAGGGATGCTAAACTCTGCCCTTAAAGGTCCACCTGCAGACCAAAGCTCCAACTCTAATTAAACACCAGAACCAGCTAATCAAGGACGAATTAAGGGTCGGAACCAACAACGAATGGGATTGGACATCCCGTTCTAGTTAAAACATCACAGAAATGTAAGCTTACCATCTTCATCATCGTCATCCACAGGGTTGATAACCACTGGAGGATGGGTGGGGCTGGGGACATTCTCTTGGGTCTCAGTTCTAATGACCCCTCTTAACTGCGGGTTAGTGGGGTTTGCAGTGGGCACAGAGACTTGGTTGACTTGATCCTCGTATGGGGTCTCTTCCTTCTCCTTTCGCACTACTTGCCCTGTTAAAAAGGACAATTTATATTATTTTTATATAAATAAATAATAAAAACCAGTATAGTCCAAAACACTGTTAAGACAGTCAGATACCTTTGTCTGGGGCAAAATAATTCCCATCGATGACGCGTGGCTTCTCATGATGGAAAGCACAGTGAGCTTTCTGGCAGCCAGCTGGCTGGTTCTCCCAATAGCATGCAATTTCTTTGCGGTTTTTCTAAATAAATTAAATAATAATAACAGGGTGGATCATTATTGAGGTCCCATTTCAGAAACAATGGAAAGATCTCAACAGAAAGGGGTTTTGGAAGTGGACACCAACCTTTATTTCCATATGGCGAAACATGCAGATGTTTCGGAAGCACCTTTGCTCTTGCCAAAGGGTGCAGACCGTCTCGCTACCCATGGCAGCCTCGCAGTGTCGAAAAGGGCAGCTGTCACCTTAAAAGGCAAACCACAACACAAAACATTCATTTTTAATTATGATCATTATCATGTGAAAAGTGAAAATGACGTGACATACAGCCAAGTATGGTGACCCATACTCAGAATTTGTGCTCCGCATTTAACGCATCCAAAGTACACACACACACCGTGAACTCACACCTGGAGCAGTGGGCAGCCATTTATGCTGCGGTGCCCGGGGAGCAGCTGGGGGTTCGGTGCCTTGCTCAAGGGCACCTCAGTCGTGGTATTGCCGGCCCGAGACTCTCTAACCATTAGGCCACGACTACCCCACTTGTTTTTTGTTTTGTTTGTTTTTTTACTTAAAAACTCAAAATCAGCTTTCAACAACAGGGAAATTTCAAAATGCACAGCATATATGACTTTTTACACTTACCTTAGTACAGGTGGAATAATAGTAGAAATAGCAGTCATCTCCTTGCATGGTCATTCTGGCACAAGTTGGTAGTCTTCTAGGTGGAGCTCTTCAGTGATGCTGCGATCTCGTCCTGGACGCCTGCGACAGGGTCCACGTGAATCTCCCTATTTAGAGTGTTACAAGCCTATTCATGCTCCTGTAGATCCTTTCACATTTTCACTTTCACATTCTGTCCTGAATGATGCAAAATGGCCGATATTTTAATAGTGGAGAGAGAATGCGTTGCAAGAACTTCATTCACCTGCAGTGGCTGAGACGTTCCCTGGTGATCTCAAGCGCTTCTTGAAGGGTCGCTCCGCACTGTGTGGATCCTGAAGGAACACTTGACTGATGAGTAAAAACTGAACATGGGGAGGATGGGGCAACTTTTGCCTCTCTTAGAGACTTGTTCCCTTCAGACTGCTGTGTTAAAATTGGCAGGTGGTGGAAAATGTCTGTTTTTTTTTTTTTTTGTTTTCTCCAATATTGTTGATAATTGAGTGGTGAGTGGGTTTGGGGGACTTTAAAAATCCTCAAGCAAGACGTTGTCAAAAAAGGAGAGCCGAGGGCAAAACATGGGACTGGATATCTTGGAGATGTTGGAAAGAAAAAACAAAAAGAGGGGATCTCTTCTACGTCTCCTGAAGGCGGGAGGAAAATTTAAAGGGGGGTAGACTGGAACTTTAAAAAAAAAAAAAATGCCCAATAGAGGAAAAACAAAAACCAATGGTGAGATTAAAAAAAGCAGCAATCTTCAGGGAAGCTAAATCATTATCCAAATCCAGTTATCCTCTGGAATGAAGGACAAGATCTTGCATAACCTACATTTCAAAAAAAGAGACAAAAACACTCCCCATGTGCTGAACAAATCGTTATTTGAATAAGGAACACAATATATTTTAATACATGGAAAATATTTTCAGAGGAGACAGAACATGTTTTTAGATTTATATAACATGTGATTTCATAGTACATAAACAACCTGAGATTGTGTAACTAGACAATTCAGTATTTTAACAAATGTTGGTTCTTGGTGTCTTTTAAGAGCATGATGAGCCACATTTCTCAAGTTTTAAAATTGGTATTATCTGAATAAATATTTCGCAGATTTTGCGTCCGCACCTGTAAGTTTAGGGTGCAGTTTACAAAATCCGCGTTTTTAAAACTTAAATATTTTAGAAACATTTTTACAGATGAAAAATATATTATTACATAATCTAAAAGCTTATAAATAACCCCAAGCGAAAGGACAGCAGAAACAATTGTGATTCGAATTACTGAAAAACGCTTTTGTTTCCATTTATTTTTTCAAACGTTCGAATATGACGTAAAGTTACATTTTGAATAAAACCCACTGTTCACAAGATTTTTTTTTCTTCATTCGTCATGTTAGGCCTTAGTGTCGTGTTTGGTCTGACTCGTTTAACAATAAAGGTTGTCAGATTATAAACACTGAGACAAGACACGTTTAAAGAACACATAATTTGTATATTATTAAGCCTAAAAGCTGTGTACGTTAAAATAACACAGCGTTCTATGACTTTCGAATAGCATGTTGATAACTTCGGGTAGCATGTTGTTAACTTGAGCACGACTACTACACTTAACGTTAACTAAAATAAGTAAATGAATGAATAAATACAATGTTCAATTACTTCAAATAAAGCGTATGAATTACCAGTTTATACCGACTGGAATTAAGTATGTTCGGTTTGGTGCATGTAGAGTGGTCGACGCTCCTGGACAGGATGTATCCCTTCTCTGCTTCTCAGGCGAACAAAATGGCGCGCGGCTGTCCAGGCAGGAAAGTGCTCGCGGAGACGTCAGTCTGACGGACAGATTCGTTAAAGGGATATTTCACCAAAAAAATTACCCCTACGACTTTCTGTATTCTACACAAAGAGTGAAATTGAATTCTGACAATTGGGTCAAACCAGACGAAGAGATTGTGTGAGGAATTGCTGAAGACTTATTAAAAATAATATTTATTTTGTGTTAAGCGGAATAAATATATACATATTTGGAAGAAAATGAGAATGAGTAGAATTAATTATAATTAGATTAAGAATTACAAATAAACATGAGTCAGTGTTTAAAAAAAATAGTCCCACTATATAGTAGGCTACTGTGGGATAAAATACTCTAATGAAAAGAATAAAAGCAACATTTTGTATGATGTAACTGATTCTAAAATCACACAGGGGTGCGTTTCCCAAAAGCATTGTTAACCAACTATGGTGGCAAGTTCCACTATTGGTAAGAACAAAACTTGTTACCATGCTTTCAGGAAACACACCCCTGATCAGAATAACAAAAAGGTCACCTATAGACTACAACTGATATAAAATACACAGACAATGTTGCTCTCTTAGATTTTAATGTATTATTTTTAATGACACCACCGATACAATGATTAAAAATACAAAGAAAACTAAAATAATAATTATCTACGTTTTCCCATAGATGCATACTATATATTCTATTTCACATTACATGTGCAAAGGCAATTTGTCAAAACAATTTGTTTTAGGAACAATTTTGTTTTAGCATCCACTCTAAAAAAATTAGTTGCTTGACTATTGACTAAAATAGTAAATTAGGCAAATTTTTAAGAATTAAGAAACAATTTCACAGTAACTACTCACAAATACTCCACATGCATCCATATGTAGGCTACGACCTGTCGTACATTAAGCTAATACAGATTTTTAAAAATTGTGCTGAGCTATCTTTCCATATGTTTTATATTAAATCAGTACATTAAAACAGGCTATGCCACCTGGCAAAGAGACTTGCACTTCCTAATGCAATAAAAATGATCATTTGTGATGGTTGTGCTGCCCCAGAATTATTTGAAATGGAAGTGGTGCACCAGGTGATGTTTGTCATTCCTCCAGTACATCTATAAAACGAGTTAAGGGAATCCATTCTTTGATAAAGTCCATCTGATCTGTTTGCACAGAACTGACTTGTCAATGCTGGAAGAGAGCTGAGAATCTTCACACATGTTGGCGGCGATGAAGTGCCCTTCCCAACTGTTGCAAAAGAGCTTGTAGTCATAGAACCATCCAATTCATCTTTTGCTCCTGTAGCAAATAATCATATATCAGAATCTGAAGATATATAACCATTCTAAAAATCAAAACAATGTACTCATGCAAATCTCACCAAGTATTAACCATTTCTTAAGATGGTTGATTAAAGGGTAATTGCCTTGTCCACAGAAATATCCAGAAAAGTCATCCAGGTCTAAAGCCCATACAAATGCACCCCCAAAGCCATGTTCCTGTAAGTATTTCATTTAACAATAAAAAGCAGAGCTGTTATTTTTCATGTAACATAACCTATGAATTTAAACATGAGAATATGTGACAGAATGTACCTTAATCTCAAAGCTCATCAGATTATCAAAGCCCACCCAGTCACTGCCTTTAATAGAATAAGGAACTTTCTGGTCTTCTATCCACTGTACTACACCACCATTGAGGAAAAGACAAATCTTGAAAAAAGAAAATATTTCTTAACTTGATATCCCCAACAAGCATTTGCAATGAATATGAAAAAATATCAAACTAAATATTTTGTCTAGAAAATGTTTTTCTTTGAGATTTACTTCAAAGTAAGACCACAGGCCCATCTCTTGTGTATAAGGGCCAGGAGAAGCCAGCTTATTAGCTGGGGCTCCAGCTCCCGTCTGAGAGGAGGTGAGGATGAAGGAACGTCCATACGTGGCAAAGCCCATCAACAACTTTTCAGCAGGAGCTCCCTGGACTCTCCAGTATTGCAAAGCAAAATCCTGCATCAAAGATGAAAACATGCAAACTACCCAGTAGCAAATTAAAGTCGAATTAAAGCCTGTGCTCATTAAAGAGTCAGTCTGCTTACGGTGTTTGAGTTAATGTCCTCCTTGTCAAGAATGGCACTGTACAACGGGCTGTGATGTCTTGCAATGCCATCTTTAAATGTATGAAAATCAAATGTCTTGACGCTAATAAGGTCCAGGTACCTAAAAAAAAGTTTTTACATTTTAAAATAATTCGTTTTTCTTGTGTGATTTTTGTAACTAAGACAGCACTGATGCTGAATGACATGCTGCTCTTACTTTGAGATCTCAGGAATATTGTAGCTCCTTTCAATAATTTCCTTCTGTGCTGAAACAGTTGCTGTTAAAATCAGTCTTGCATTTTTGGTTGACTGGCCTTCAGCTAGAAAGGCTTCCAGAAGTTCCTGAAGTTTCACAAAAGTTTATTTAGTGCTTTAGTAAATAGTTTTATTATTATTATTATTATTATTATTATTATTATTATTATTATTATTATTATTATTAATACACAGTTTATTTTATTCTAGCATAAACCTGAAGGATCATGTGACACTGAAGACTGGAGTAATGGCTGCTGAAAGTTCAGCTTTGCCATCACAGGAATAATTAAATTTTTTTAATATAAATTGAAAATGTATTTTAAATATTCACAATATAACTGTTTTCACTGTATTTTTGCTGCCTTGGTAAGCTTAAGAGACTTATACTTCAAAATATATTTAAAAAAAAAAAATCTTAAAAACCCCTAACTTTTGAATGGTATTGTATATATTTACGTGACCTGTCCCACTAAAATTTTACACAGATAAGGTTTCTCTCACATCTTATGATTTAATGGAAAACTTTTGGAGCAACATATTAAAAGGTACTTTTAATTTTAACCTTGCACAGTAGAGTGAATTTCAGCTTTTCCTCTGGACGCGTGTCTGAAGAGCCTTTGTGTTCCCAGTCCAAATCCAGCCCATCAAAGCCATGCTTCCTCAGAAATTCTATAGAAGACTTGATGAATGTCTGACGGTTTGTCCTGTTGGACAGCATAATGGAGAATCTGGTGGAAACAAGTAAATTCATGACTGTTTATTTCACTATAACTGGTAATGTGACTTAGAAATATTTCAGATTAATTGCAAAATACATTCATTTAGGAATAATCATAATCTTTGTTGATAAGCCATGTTTTTGTATAAAACAAACAAAAAAAGTTTTATAAGATATAAAAATGGTATGTTACCAGTAGAGGGCGACATTTATTCAGAAACAGAAAATGAACACTTACTGGTTTGAGTCCTGGTCTCTGATGGACAACAAGGTTATCAACTGAGGATTTCTGAAACAAACATTTATGTCAAGTCTTTGTCACGCAGCAGACATTTGACGAATCAAATATAAATACAAAACTAGAAATAGGTGTCTCTGAGCTACAAGCATCCTTACTGGTTCTTAAGTGCATTGAAGGTTGAGTAAAGGGCCACATCATTCCATTCGCTGCCCGCTATGTTATTGGCATAGTTTATAATGGCAAATGCATAGATCAAATGAGTACACAAGTTTGGGTCCACATTCTCAGGAAGGTATTTAGCAGTTCCTGCTCTGTACTGAGACCAGTTTGTAAAGTAACACACCAGTCTTGAACAGGTTACTGAGCAAAAAGGGAATGAAGATACATACAAACATGTCAGCAGTAATTTGTTTGTAATGTAATTTGAATGAATAATTCTCAATCTCACAATGCAGAAAAAATAAATAAATAAATAAATCTCTTTCATGCAGTGGATAGAAATTCACCTTACCTAACTGAAAGAGCAAATTCAGGCCTGATAAAAATGGGAAAAGATCATTAGTAGATGCTTTTATTTGAGATTAATGTATTTACCCTCCTGTTGTGTTCAGAAACATAGTAAAACTTTTGTATCAGGTGTCACGTTGGTTTCCATGCAATTTGCCCAAAATAAACACTGTGAAAAACACTAAAGATTCATGTAATAACAAAAGACATCTATTGTAATAAAAATATAAAATATGTGAGAAATGTAATAATTCCCATCATTTTTATTGTGTTATTTCTATTGTGTTATGGATCAATTTGACTCACATGTTTTATGTTCAAAAATTATTTGCAAAGGCACAAAATAATGTTCTAATGTTTTTGATGTCTTGACTACTTATAATGAATATTTGCACACTGAGGTGCAAATAACTATAAGTATAAATTATATCTAATATTATTTGTATTTATCTATTGCTGTTTGTTCTTCCGCTGCTTTTTAATTAATTTTTTTTGTTTTTTGTGTGTATTATTATTTGTATTTATCTATTGCTGTTTGTTGCAACAGTTTAGTAATTGAGATCCAAAAAAAAAAACTAACAAGCAAAAACATCCTTTGACAGACTTTTCGACTATGAAATTCAAGCAGATGAAGAAACAGCAAATTTTCCTGCCGTGTTTTAGAACACGTGTCTCAATTTCAAGTAAACTTTCGAGTCTTAAATTTTATAAGTTATCATGCTTTTCATATTTTAGTGTTTACCAAGTTACAGTAAAGTTTTCTCTTTGTTGATTTTTGGCAAATTCCATGGAAAACAATGGGAGTCAATGATTTCTTTCAACACAAAGAAACATTTTTTGGACAGCTTTTCTAAAAACACACATACATAACTGTGCAAAAGTCTTAGGCCATTAGTATTTTACCACACAAAAAATGGTTTTAAGCCTGTTATGTTTATATCTTTTGCTGTAGTGTGTCAGTAGGAAATATCAGGTTACATTTCCAAACATTCCTTTTGCCATTAATTGTAATAATCCAGTTAGATTTTTGTATGCACAAGGAGTCTGACAACAGCCAGTGCTCCACACAGAGATTTGATTTCACCATCATCCAGTTTGCCATTAATTGTAATAATAAAGTTAGGTTTTTGTGTGAGATTGGTTTCAGAAGAACTGTGGCAATGTCTCCAAGACACCTCAAGAAACCTACCTACGAAGAAGCAGTACTGTGGAAAGTTTTAGACACTGTGACTACCCTTTTTGCATTTAAAACAGCTTTTGTCCTAGGTACACTTGCACATAGTTTGCAGGTAGTTTCTTCAAGAATCTTGATTGAGGTGTCTTGGAGTCTGGAATTAATCTGTCTCAGTTTCTTCTGTTTCTTCTTCTAATCTCAGATGGACTGGATGATGGTGAGATCAGATCTCTGTGTGGAGCACCGGCTGTTAATGTGTCTCAGTTTCTTCTGTTGTGGAGCACCGGCTGTTAATAATCTTACTGGATTATTACAATTAATGGCAAATCGAGTGTGGTTCAAATTGACCCCAACACAACAGGAGGGTTAAAGAAACATTTAAATAAAAATAGAAAAAAATACCTGTTAAATGTGTTATTCCCCTATTCATTTTGTTGCTGCTACATGTCCCTTTTGTTTTGTGTGGGGAACTCCGCTTAAAGTAAAATGAGGGGTGGGGAGAGAGAAAGGAAGGGCTACATATGTATAACATGACACTAAATGTCAGCTTTGATTTTTTTCTAGCCTATTAATCAGAAATTTAGTCAGATTTGACCAGTCAAGATTTACCTGATTGTAGTAACAGACCAATCAAGATTTATTTCTTTCCTAATTTATTGTTTTGAATAAAGATTTTTCTTACTTTGACAGACAGTGAAGATTTAGTGTATCTCTTATGGTGGAATCAATGGTGTGGATGTCCATTCCCTTGAGGCTGTTCACAATAGAATGGAATGATACGCTATTCAAAACACTTGAGAATACAATGACAACTGCAAGACACTTTATTTTGAGATTGTGTAGAGATAAATGCTCATGCATTTAAACCTTACACATTTATTTTACTGTAAATAAAAGTCTGCTATTAAATGTGAAGCTCTTCAGATTTAAACACAAACATCATAAATTAATATCCACACATTTTATCTTGTCGGAAAGTCTTCTTGTCTTATCTTAAAAGAAGAAAAACAGATCTGATTTGACCTATTTTCAGTTTTACCTCAAGCTCTGTACCATTATTATTTCTTTTTTTTCTTCTTTTTTTTACTGAAACTAGAAACTCTAGTAGTGTAACTAAACAGCAGTATTGTTGCTGAAGTCACAAAGTTTGTCATCACAAACATGATATGTTTTGGTGACTTCAGGCCTGTAGAAATCTAGCATGTGGACAGACAAAGATTCATCACATTATCTTCAACAGCCTTAGGATGAATCTAAGACACACTGATGCTGTAAGATCACACAGGGACACTATAGATTTCTAAGCTATTATTTATGATAATATATACCCAGTGTTACACAAGAAAGTTACATTTAGTTATTGTTCAGTCAGATAGGGGTACATTTGCCCTTATAGTGTACCTTATTTTCGGTGGCAGGTGCGTTTAATCTAGACAGGGACAAGGGTCAAGGTCAATCCTGTTATAAAAAAAGAAAAAAAGCAATTAATAACACAATCACCTGCACTTGCACTCCAACACATCATCTTTGACGTGTCCAAACACCTCCAACAATATTAGTGAGACATTACAAAGGTATTAATTACTAAAAAAAAATTACTGTATATTTTGATTGTTTGATATTGATTTAGTCAAGTCTTTATATCGTAATGTAATCATAAATCCCTCTTTATTTTAATTTGTGCACTACCAGTCAAAAGGTTGGAATAATTAAGATTTTTAATTGTTGTTAAAAAAGTCTCTTATCTTCATATATAATTTTAGCAGATATTACTCCAGTCTTCAGTGTCACATGATTCTTCAAACATTTATTATATATTTATTTATTGCTCATGTCTTCAGTGTCACATGATTCTTCAATATTTACGCTAATTTCTTCTCTCACAAGTTCACTTGCCCATCCGAAACCAGTATAAATTAGGTTGCTGTTGTTAAAGGATAAGCTTGATTCTGTTTAGAATCTGTTTAGAATTTTGAGTCTGTTTCTGTTTAGACTCTACGCTAACCCGAATAATTCTTAGTGCAGAATTTGATCAAATTAGGATGCTGAAAAGGGAATACCATCTCTACAGCCGTTTATGAGCACTATTCATTCATAGCACACCTTTAAGCTGAGCTTTTAAAAACTCATGGTGTGCACTCCGGTCTTCAGTCTCACAGTGTCCCGGACAACAACATTTTAATGATTCAGAAATGATTCAGTGTGGTCAACTGAGATTTGGTAGCTATGCAGATAAAGGTTGGGATGATTATTTTTTCGCCATCATATCTCATCAGAAATAATAATAATAATAAATAATAATTATTATTATTATTATTATTATTATTAATAATAATAATAATAATAAAAAATATTTTGTCCAGCATTAAGAGCCACCAAGGCCAGCTATCTTGTTTGAGTTTCAGTTTAACTGCAGTTTGAAAAAAAAAAAAGTAACACAGAAAGGGGCATTCTGACCTCATAGTTTCACCATGCAGTCATGAATGAAAACAAGTAGACAAAAATAGTCAGTGCATACAAACACTCATGGTGGTTATATTTAGATTTTAATACCTGAGGAAAAGTGGCCTACCAGTGGGAAGTCCATGCATTAAATGAAGAATTCTCTCCCATAAAACAAGTCAGATGACAAGATTGACAAATGTGTTGGGTGACAACCTAAACTGTGCAATTACATTCATGTTAGCTGTTTGTGAGGGTCTGACCCAGGTTCAGAGCTTGATTCCTTGCTCATCACCATACAGAAATAGGTTGGTGGGCTTTCCAAAAAATAATCTCTTTCCAAAATTAGTAGTTTCTGTAACGCAAGTGACTTGTTTAGGTGTGGTTGAGGTTCTCTTGGGAGTGATATTGAAAGTGGTGGCGGCAGGAGGATAAGCATTTTCAATGATCTAAGGATCTTATCATCCATCCAAGGTCATCCACATCAAGGGTGCCAACAAAATTTTATTAGCCACCCTTGGCAACTTGGTCCAGACTGTTAATTAGGCTCATTAAAACATTCCTAAGTTCAAAAAGTTATTTGTCATCACACTGGTAAAGTCTAATCGATAATTGCCTGGAGACACTTAATGTGTCTTAATTGTTAATTGTGGAGACACTTAATTGTTAAATGTGAGCCAAAATCATCACAATTAAAAGAACCAAAGACTTAAACTACTTCAGTCTGCGTGCATTGAATTTATTTAATACATGAGTTTCACAATTTGAGTTGAATTACTGAAATAAACAAACTTTTCCACAACATTCTAATTTATTGAGATGCACCTGTATATATATATATATATAGATGTTTCTTTTCTCTGACTTTTAGTTTTTATTTTATTACTCCTATTTTTATTAAATATGTCTACAATTTTATGTTTTTAGTTGTTGTTCTGTACTTGTCACAAGTTCACGTTCAAGCTGTTTGGCATGAATAAAGAAAAAAAAAGTTCCAGTTGATTATTAGCCAGTTTATCAAAGTGTATTTGGGTAAATACATGTTTTGGAAAACTAGATTTTTTTGAACCCTATTTAAAGCAAGACCCTGGGATAGGCTCAAGACCCCCGCGACCCTGCAGTGCACACGCAGTATGGAAATGGATGGATGAATGAAATTGTAAATTCTACAAATCTGGTTTGAGCTGAACATTTTACCACATTAAAATGTAAAAACTCAATTGTTAAAAACTATATTAAAATAACAGACATGTTGTCATTCATGGTCGTTTTACTACAGCAGACCCAATTTTTATCTTATCTATGTATTAAGCTTTACACAAATTGTGCTAAGCAGTCCAAAGGTATTTTATTTTCTACGTTATTGTCATTTCAGTTCATAGTTTACTTCAGATACCATATCTTAGACCATCCTCATAAATTCTCACATGATGGCATATAACAAACTCCTATAAAAACCCAGGGGTTTTGATGTTCGTCCTCTCTTTTCTCTTGAGGTTCCCCAGGTAAATAACCACCAGGGATTTCTATATTGAGAATTCCATTTAAAATATTAGTTTTGGCATTTTGTTTATTCTAATTGAAGAAACTATTCTTTATTTCTTATAGAAAATTGGGGGGAAAATGGGGAGACTTACGCTTATAGCAGGTAAGAAATAGTACACACTACAAAGTGCAATCTAAAATACACTAGTGTGTTTTACTAATTCTTTTATATTTGTCATTTACATAATATCATTGTATATTTTAGGATTGGGCTTGGTGCTCTGCCATGTTGGTGAGTCATTGAGTATTTATCAGATCACATTGTCATATCAAACCTCTCTTTTTAATGAAATATCTGTATATGATTGCAATTTTGAGATGAGAGAGACAAGTTTAAGGAGTGCATTTTAGTTTGTAAACGTATTGTCTAAGAGCTTCTTTGTGTATCAATATCCAGCTTTCTCCATGGAAATGGGCTGTTATTTCACCAACTGGTCTCAGTACAGACCTGGAAGTGGAAAGTATACACCTGCAAATGTCGACCCTTTCCTTTGTACACACCTAATCTATGCTTTTTCAATCATCAACCAAAAGAACGAGCTTGTCACCTATGAGTGGAACGATGAGACTCTATACAAGGCCTTCAATGAACTCAAGAACACGTATGTATTAGTTGAAATATTATGTAAAAAAGACGTTGAAATACCAAAAAAGTAACACTGCAGTTAGACATGCTAACATGAAATCATTATATATTGTTATATATTATAAAAATATCCTAAAATATCTCCATCAACCTCACAGAAATCCCACTCTTAAGACTCTTTTGGCTGTTGGTGGATGGAACTTTGGTTCTACACAGTAAGTATTTTCATTAGTTTATCACATTAGTTTGGTGGTCAACTGAAATGCCTCAACATCTAAGATTTTTCCAAAATTTCATCTTAGGTTCTCCATCATGGTGTCCACTACTGAAAACCGTCAAACATTCATCCAGTCTACCATCAAGTTCCTGAGAACTTATGGATTTGATGGTTTGGACTTGGACTGGGAATACCCTGGATCAAGAGGAAGTCCACCTGAAGACAAACGAAGATTCACACTGCTGTGCAAGGTGGGTCTGATTGTAATACAGTGTCTTTTAGGCAGGTATTGTGGAGAACTTATTCTATTTTAATTTTTATTTATCTATGTTTGTCTTTGCAGGAACTTGTTGAGGCCTATGCAGCTGAGGCCAAAGCTACTGGCAGACCTCAGCTGATGCTGACTGCTGCTGTATCAGCTGGCAAAGGGACAATTGATGATGGATACGAGATTGCTGAAATTGCCAAGTAATCCATTCATCCATTTCCCAAATCTCTTGGCCCATGTATGGTCATAGGATACTGTTTTTGATCGCTGATAAAAAACTAATTTTTTATTTTATTTTATTTTTGTCTCAGTTACCTAAACTTCATCAATGTGATGACTTATGACTTCCATGGAACTTGGGAAAGATTCACAGGACACAACAGCCCCCTGTACCAAGGCTCAAAGGATGAGGGAGACTTGATCTATTTCAATGCCGTAAGAATTTATACACTGTAAAATAATTTGCCATGAGATTTTCAAACTTCCCAAATGAATGCATTTTAAAATGACAACTCTCCTCCTCATTTAGGACTATGCTATGCGCTATTGGAGGGACAAAGGTACCCCTGTGGAGAAACTTAGAATGGGATTCGCAACATACGGTCGCACTTTCCGTCTGACATCTTCAGATACTGGCGTCGGAGCCCCAGCTAGTGGACCTGCTTCAGCTGGAAGCTACACTCGCGAGGCTGGATTCTGGTCTTACTATGAGGTGGGAGATTTGAAAAAGTAATTTTCTCCTAAATAATGGAATTTATTCTTTAAAAGTGCCTTTTGAAAATTTCCAATATCTAATAGTCAAAATCTGTATAGATCTGTGGATTTCTAGAGGGAACCACAATCCAGTGGATTGAGGATCAGAAGGTGCCTTATGCCACGAAGAATGGCGAGTGGGTTGGATTTGACACCAAGGAGAGCTTCGAAACTAAGGTGCTTTTGAGATTTGAGACTTTACTGTAGTTAGGTTTCATTGTCAACATTTGTCAGCAACGGACTAGCAGCTCACTACTTTTCTGTCAATTTATAGGTCCGTTATCTGAAAGATCAGAACTTTGGTGGAGCCTTCGTCTGGGCGCTTGATCTGGATGACTTTGCTGGACAGTTCTGTAATCAGGGGAACCATCCTCTCATGGGCCATCTGCGCAATCTTCTGGATATCGGTAAGAATTTTCACGAGATGTCTTTGCAACACTGGTTGTATTTGAAAAATGTATTTGATGTATTTTTGTTGTATTGGATTTGCTTTTTCCAGAGTTGCCTCCAAGGCCTTCAACCACCACCCCCAAACCTGGCCAAACCACAACACCCACCACAACAACCACCACCACCACCACCACTCATGCTCCAGGACCAGGATTCTGTAATGGAAAGCCAGATGGACTCTATCCTCACCCTGAAGACCCTAACAAATATTATAACTGTGCAGGAGGTCATACCTTTTTGGAAAACTGTGGCAAAGGCACCGTGTTTGATGACAGCTGTAAATGCTGTGTTTGGCCCAAGCCCTAAGGGATCACCTTCTGAGAGACAACTGCAAACAGTGAAACAGTGCACAAATGACACCAAGCATCAATTGTTTTATGTAAAGTAACATTAGTGTAAACTGAACGTTTCTTGGTCATTTTCTCCTCTCTTTAAAGAAATTAATAAACTGACTTGTCATCTGTGGAAATTGTGTGTGTGTGTGTGTGTGTGTGTGTGTGTCTATATATATATATAGAGAGAGAGAGACTGGTGCAAGTAAACTGCTCCACATCCACAATCTCACTCAGATGAAAAACAACACTCCAAAGCAACCAATTTTCAAAGCAAAACAGAAAATACTACTACTAAATAAATAAATAAAAATAGGCTACATAAGGAACAGCCAAATTTAGAAACAGAAGTCTGAAGTCTGATTATCATTTGATGGCTCAAGTAACTGACAAAACTATTCAGAATCATTTATTATGTAGGAAAGATAGTAAATCTGTTGCATGTGCAAAAGATGAAATCACATTAATAAGGTCCATAACTGGAAGCATGACAGGATCAAATAATAATAATAACAATGAATAAAAACATTGTTCAATTTGTGTGAAGTGCAGTTTTATCACTAATGGTGGCTTTACAGTGATAAGCTGGATGCTCCAAATATAATCTACCATACATATTTTTATGGTCTACCTATAAGTAGTCCAATGAGAATATTATATTAAATTATATTATATTATATTATATTATATTATATTATATTATATTATATTATATTATATTATATTATATTGAGAATATTATATTAAATTATATTATATTATATTATATTATATTATATTATATTATATTATATTATATTTAGTGGTGTCAAAATTAGCGCGTTAACGCAGGCGATTCATTTTTTTCAGCTTAACGCGTTAAAAATATTTAACGCAATTAACACAGGGGCGGGGCTAGAGTTGGCCACCCCACTCACAATGGCTGCTTCTGACACTTTTTCTCTTGACAAGAAGTCATTTATTGCATTCATTCAGTCGTAGAATGACTGAGAACGGGAGACTTTTTAGACGTGCACTCCAACTTCTATGGCAAGCCAAAGTATTCATAAACGCCTGCTCGGGCGTCTGATTGCACACTGACACCTCAAAAGCGTGCGATTTAACAGCAAAACGCGTGTCCTTGACAGACGATTTATTACCGTTCGCCCAAACAGGCGAAAGGAACGTGCTCTCTCATAGTGTTTTCAAAATGGCACATTGAAAGCGTGTGCTCACTTCATAGGGCAGGAGTCTGTACTTTGTCCGCTATATATGGGGTATTACGGTAAGGCATTGCTGCTGCATACATATTATTATATAATCATATCATATAATTTCTTAATTCAAAATAAAACATTAATGAATCCAACTCTGACAATCCCGTGTTGCTATGGTCACGCAGGTTTGTTTACGCATGAAACTCGTGGCCATGAGGAAAATATGTCATTCCCTCAACATAAGAAGTTGTGGCCACGAGAAATGGATATCGTTGCCTCAACATAACATCTGGAGGCCATGACATAAGGATGTCGTTACCTCGACAAAATGATCTCATGGCCACGACATAATATCACATTCCCGCGAGTTATGATGTCGTGGCCATGGTGGTCATCTAGGTGCTACATGGTGCTACAGAGGTAACATTAGATAGCAGCTAAAATGAACAACAACTTACATCATGTAAACTGTACCACACCACTGATCTATAATAGAGAGTGTATCAGACCCATTTCTTTAATGAAGCTTAACCACATAAAATTAAAATGTGTCGTTTAAATGACATAACATCCCTCATTTTGACCGAGTGGAAAAAAATAATATGTATGCGGCAGCATGCCTTACCGTAATACCCCATATATTGCGGACAAAGCATTACAGACTCCTGCCCTATTAAGTGAGCACACGCTTTCGACGTGCCATTTTGAAAACACTACGAGAGAGCACGTTCCTTTCACCTGTTTGGGTACTTAAAAAGATGTTTGCACTGCCAGTTTGGTTTACCCGTTTACATGTTCAAAACATGTGTTTTGTCCGACTCAAAACACACGTATTGGACGGCCGTTTCTATTATGATAAAAACACGTCAAAAACGTGCGTTTTCAGTGACTCCAAAGCACGCGTCAAGAACGCTCGTTTTTACAGCAAATCACACGTCGGGGAGGCACGTTTTGATATACAAAAACGCACGTTTCTCATGTGCGTTTTTTGCAAATCCCAAAGTGCACGCTAAGAACGCGTGTTTTTATGGCAAATCGTTTTGCTGTTAAATCGCACGCTTTTGACGTGTCAGTGTGAAATCAGACAACCGAGCAGGCATTTATGAATACTTTGGCTTGCCATACACTTCAGCGCCAGGCACGAATTAAAGCAGCGCGTGCTCTTCAAATGCACTTACAAAGTCGCCGGCGCACTGTAGACTGTATCCTTTTATATCAAAGCGTGAAATAAACTACGTGCATAATGTAGTGGTTAGTTAAGTCATGAAGTTACCAAAAAGGCGATTAAAGCTGCTTTAAAACTGTGCATGCATGTAATGTATTTTATATGAGTCACATTTAAGAACATGTTTCCAAAATGGTTTTCAAACCTGTCCTGGAGCAGCCCAGCTCCATCTCACTCATCTAACACACCCTATTTAACTGGTCAGCTCATTAATAGAGACTTTATGACTTGAAGTGGGTCAGAAAAGGTTAAAAGAGTTGAGAGAAAATATGATGCCTGTCAGATCAGCGTCATGTTCAGCACAGGTGTCCTGACATTTTTTCCTACCCCTCAGATTTTCCTACCAGGGTTTACTGCGCATGCGCACAGGTAGCGTTTTTCGTTGTCGTATTGTACTACCCACTGTTTTAATGGGAGGTAGCAAAATCTGACAGGGTAGCACAAATCGACAGAACACCGGCAGCTCTTAAAGAAATAGCAGCCAAAACAACCAAATAAACAGCTGCTGTAATGTCTATTAATCAAAGGACAAGGAAACAAAAAAAAGAGGAAAAATAACTTTTATAGCTTTAAGGATTCAGCTATATTTATTTTAGAATTTAGTGTTTGATAACTTCAATATCAGTTTCTGTATATTTCTGCTAAAGGTCACAGGCAAATATGACATTTATTATAATGGGTTTATGTGAAGATTGTTTTAGGTTCACTTAAAGGCACAGTATGTAAGATTTTTTTATTAAAATATCCAAAAACCACTAGAACAGTGTTATATATTTTGCTGACTCATGTGCTTACATTATCCCAAACGTTTCGAAGAATCTTTAAATCAGGAGAAATAAGCAATTTTAACTAGTGACAAGGACCATGTCCATAGTGTTATTGTGTCGCCTGCCAATGACGCCATAACCCCTCGATTTCCTTGATTTTTTTGTATAAAACATATGGAAACACCAAAGACGCTTTAATATGTTGTGCGTTTTAATAGACCAGTGTTGACCACACAGAGTAGCATTATAACAGAACTCTCAAAAGTATCTAGTATGATAAAACTCCGCTGCTTTCGAGCTGTCGCACTCGTTCAGTGGCCTCGTTTCGCTTCAACGGCTTTCAGCCTCACCCTGCTCAGTTCTACTACGGTAATAAATCATAAGCTCATCCATGAACATGATTTCTGCCTGAGTCCCATAAGATTGCATCGGCTGTGGGGATGAAGGCGACAACTCCCATGATTCCACACTCAGTCACGGCGTCATCAAACTGCGCTACCTGGTCTTTGTTTATTTTTAATACGTGCCCTCTAGTGGCGAAAAATTACATATAGTGCCTTTAAATTAAAAGTTATTTTTTTAAGTCTAATAAATGTTACAATTGATAGTTCTCAGTTATACTGTGATGTTGAATGGCTATAGTCAATGGTTAAATATTGGGGGGGGGGGATTTTTATAGAGAAATCAGTATTGGTATAATTGATACTGGCCTTCAGTCATAAAAAAAGATGCCATTAAACAAATATTAAAAAATATACTGTATGTTGTTTGTACATTAATTTGAAGATTGAGTGTAAAATTATTGCAATATAAAAGTATATTTAAAAACTTTAATGTTAGGTGGGATTAATCACGATTAATTTCAGAAAAAATGTGCAATTAATTAGTTAATTTTTTTTAATTGATTGACAGCGCTAATTATATTATATTATATTATACTTGTTGAAATCTAACATTAAAATAAAAAAAGAACATATAAATAACTACATATGTAACATTATTATTAAATGTATAGAAATGGACTGAAACTTATAAAATGCTGTATAAATATTGATCATTGCTATTTAATTTGTTGCATTATTTCATCTTTTACAAAACAAAATGTCATCTTTCATCTCATGTTGCCTGCAATACATAACAAATACAGACATTATTTAGTTGCAAAAAGAACAACATGAGAGTGTGTAAATAAAGACATACTGGCTACCAGTTCTGTATTGATTATAAAATATTGCTGTTTACTTTTAAAGCCTTAATGGTCTAGCTCTTTTGTAGTCAGTCAATCTTCTACCACACTACAATCCATCATGCTCTGTCAAAAAAACGTTAAAAGTAATACCATCTAAGTCTACTAAAGGATGTAGAGGTTTTTGTATTTTGCTCCTTAACTCTGAAAAAGCCTTTCTGATAATGCCCGGGGCTCAGTCACACTCTCTCTGTTTAAATCTAACGTAACACATCTCACAGCTTTGTACTCCAATTATATCTGGTTAAATTTGTGCATCTGATTAAACCTTTTTGTTTTCCTGTTTCTATGTACATGCTACATGATGTTACTAACGATATTACTTGTATTATCTCATAGCAGTCTATTACTACCATATGGATATTACTTTGACAGTAGTAACCCATCTCTGACTGATAACAGAATACTTCCTTATTATAACACTGAAACATGCTTTATCTGTGAATGTGCTTTGAAACGATATGCTCTGTGAAATTAAAACTGAATTGAACATAATTGTAAAAAAAAAAAAAGAAAGAAAAAAAAGAAAGAATAATTTATACATTTGAAGATTAATTTATTGCAATTAAATGACTTTGATATGGGTGACGAGCATCAATTCTTTAATATATTTTAGACTACACTAAAATGTCTAATTAACTCAGAAACCTCAATTCATAACATCCATTTGCTGCTTTAGATTAAACCTGATTAAATTCTTCATTCACATCACTTCATAAGTATATTTTTTTCGCAATGGAAGGTGACATTAATATGGATATAATTTACTCAGTGAAGACATGAAGGGATCATTATAAGTGAACAATGGTTATTACATAGGATAAGCTGATATAAGGCAATCAGTAGGTCAATAAAAGTAACACACAGTAGGTAAATGATCAAAGGTCTTAGTCACCAGATAAATAGCGTGTTTCTGCATAAGACATAAACTGGAGATGTAACAGGCAATAAATTAATCTCACTAGGGTGCTTATTACTTCAAATTTGTGAGGGTCAGCTTGGCCCATTTAGCAAACTAGGTTTATGACATAAAGTCTTTTGATATTTATCAGCAGTCTAAATATCAGCAAGTATAGTAGGGAGTTTTAGGAGGTTGTTGGGTGCTTTGGATTTTAGTTTCTTTGCATGCTGTTTCTGTTTATCTGTGTTCTAATAGTGCTGTTCAGTAAACTAACTACATGTGGTGAGGTTTTTTTTCATGCTTGAAGTATAGTTTAAGTATGACTGTTTGTAATGGACCACATTTCTGGAGTTCTCAGAAGCAGAAATTGTCATAGTTTGGTAAACTTCTATAGTGGTGAGTGGAAACTACAACAGATATAATTTTTGCATTCCAATTTGCTCCAAGAGCAAAAGAAAAAAAAAATCATAATAGCAATTCTATGCCTTACCAAAAGAGGAAAAAATATCAAGAGATTGATCACAGTGGCCAGAAGAGAGAAATATGTCAAATTTGTTGTATAAGAAACACTCATGCAACAGCATTAACTAGTTTTCTGAAAGTTATTGCCAGTAATATAACACAAAACATAGTGTTATGAATGTGTAATACAATCTTTTTAATAATGAAAATATAAAAAACGTGATAACTCTGGAAACTCATTTGTGAAAAGGGTCTATTTATGTGAAATGTCAAAGTCTTTTCAAGTAATAACAGAAACATAAACAAAAACAGAAATTCTATCAATGATTTCCGCAGAGTTTGACTGTTTTGCTATTGCAGGGGATTTTAATATTCACATAGATAATACAGAAAACAAAACTACAAAATACATTTTTGACCTGATCCAGCATGTGCATGGACCCACACACAAACGTGGACATACTCTAGATTTAATCATCAATAGAGGTCTAAATATTTCATCCATTGTTATTAAGGACGTAGCACTATCTGATCACTTCTGTATACATTGATCTCTGCTACCACTGAATCTAGATCGGTCTCTTTTAGAAAGAGATGCATTAACGAAAACACTAGTGTGCTGTTTATGGAGGCTATATCTCTAAAACCAGGCATTTCTGCAGACTATGTTGATCTTCTCCTTGACTCCTTTAACTCAAAAGTTAAAAATGTTATTAATGACATTGCTCCTGTGAAAGTCAGCAAGAAGACTGGCAGACAGAAATCATCTTGGAGAAAATCAACAGCAGTACAGAGTATGAAAAGACAATGCAGAAAAGCTGAGCAAATGTGGCGGAAGACAAAACTCACTATAGCATCTACAAAGACAGCCTTTATGTTTTTAATGTAAAACTAGCCACAGCTAGACAGACTTTCTTCTCAAACCTTAGAAACAGTCATTTAAACAACACTAGCACTCTTTTTGCTACTGTTGAGAGACTGACAACCCCCCAAGTCAGATTCCTAGTGAAATGCTCTCCACTACAAATGCAGTGGGTTTGCTTCCTTCTTTTCTGAGAAGATCAATAACACAAGGGAGGCGATTAGCACATCCTCAAGTTACGCAGAGGTCAGACAGATTCAACCGCAATATTACAGAAAAAGATACTATGTCTGCTTTTGAAGAAATTGATAGGAAAATTTGGGAAGATTATTGAAAAGGTAGTCTTTAATCAGCTGAACAAATACTTAAACTCAAATGGATACCTGGACAATTTTCAATCTGGTTTCCGACCGCATTACAGCACAGAGACAGTGCTCATTAAGATAATAAATGATATTTGCTTAAATTCTGATTCTGGAAAATTATCAGTGCTGGTACTACTAGATCTTAGTGCTGCATTTGACCCTGTTGATCATAACATACTACTAGAGAGACTGGAAAACTGGATCGGGCTTTCTGGGATTGTAATCAAATGGTTCAGGTCATACATAGAAGGGAGAGGTTATTATGTGAGTATAGGAGAGCATAAGTCTAATTGGATGTCCATGACATGCGGAGTCCCACAAGGCTCAATTCTTGCACTGCTCTTGTTTAGCCTGTATATGCTCCCACTAAGTCAAATAATGAGAAAGAACCAAAATTGCCTATCACAGCTATGCTGAAGATACACAGATTTACCTAGCCTTATCGCCAAATGACTACAGCCCCATTGACTCCCTCTGCCAATGCATTAATGAAATTAACAGTTGGATGTGCCAGAACTTTCTTCAGTTAAATAAGGAGAAAACTGAAGTCATTACATTTGGAAACAAAGATGAAGTTCTCGAGGTGAATGCATACCTTGACTCTAGGGGTCTAACAACTAAAAATCAAGTCAAGAATCTTGTAGTCATGTCAAAGCAGTAACTAAATCAGCATACTATCATCTAAAAAACATTGAAAGAATTAGATGTTTTGTTTCCAGTCAAGACTTGGAGAAACTTGTTATGCCTTTATCACCAGCAGGGTGGACTACTGTAATGGTCTTCTCACCGGCCTTCCCAACAAGACCATTAGACAGCTGCAGCTCATCCAGAACGCTGCTGCCAGGATTCTGACTAGAACCAGTTATATTCAGGATTGATTTTAAAGTACTTTTGATTGTTTATTAATCACTCAATGGCCTAGGACCTAAATACATAGCAGATATGTTCACTGAATATAAACCTAACAGAGCATTCAGATCATTAGGATCGAGTCAGTTAGAAATACCAAGGGTTCACACAAAACAATCTGCTTTTAGTTATTATGCCGCCCGCAGTTGGAACCAGCTTCCAGAAGAGATCAGATGTGCTAAAATGCAGACCCAAAACTCATCTGTTTAGCTGTGTATTTATTGAATGAGCACTGTGCAATGTCCAAACTGATTGCACTATATGTTTAATCATTTTCTATTCTTAACTGTTTTAAATTCAATTTAAGTCAATTTTTAAATCATTTTCAAAGTTTTTAAATTCCTTGTTTTACTGTTGTGATTATTTTTTATTATTTTCTTTTCTTTTATGTAAAGCACTTTGAATTACCATTGTGTATGAAATGTGCTATACAAATAAATATGCCTTGCCTTGCCTTGCCTTGCCTAATAGTATGACAGACTTGACAGACTTAAGTCCAAAATTGCCATTTTAAAAACCAGTAGGAAATTCCAGAGGAAACCTACGGCTGGACAACACTGATTCCATTCCTGGTTTTTGGACTACAAAATAAACAACTGTTCTTCCCCTCTCCTAAAATTTGCTTCAATTTAGCATATCGAGAAAAATATGAAAAATGCACTCTTACTAAATTTCCTGGTTTTTGGACTACAAAATAAACAACGAAGAGCAGTAGGCCTACTGTTTACACAACTCAAGTTCACTTCCCACGCTTGAATCAATGAATGAGCGATATCACATGTGGTTCTATTTTTAGTTTGTGATTTCACTTGGTTAACTTGACTTCAAACATGAACTTACATCTGTTCTTCACATAATCTCATCATGAACTGTTAACATTACCAGAATGTTACCAAAAATTCAGCAGAAAGGTAAACTTAAAGATAATTAATGCATGAACAGTCATAATGAACCAACTAAAATTTGCTTCAATTTAGCATATCGAGAAAAATATGAAAAATGCACTCTTACTAAATTGATTTGCCATTTTAATCCTCTTATATGTATGATGATGTAACCAGATGTAAAGAAAATCTCTTTTAATGATGGTTGCATGTTGTTTTATTCATATGAGTTTTTAAATCTTTTTAAGTGGTGAACACTGTTTATAAATGATGCGCTGTAGAGCAGTTGTACTAACACCAATCACATGAATATATATACTGGGGATTTATTCAAAAAACAAGAATTATACAGTTTCAAAATACACTCAAATGGGAAAAAAGCACATTAAGAAATTATGTTCAGTCCACACTAATTTCCTTTAAATAAAATAGTCATAGCTGAAGATGTTTAGTTTTGATTCTTCTTGTGTGCTTATGCAAATATGCAGTGTCCTGTTCCACTTTTTTCACATTAGTGATCCCTTAGTGTTTAGGCCAGTCACAGCACTTACAGCTGTAATCAAACACGGTGCCTGGGCCACAGTTATCCATGTAAGTATAGCCTCCTGCACAGTTATAGAATTTGCTGGGGTCTTCAGGGTGAGGGTAGAGTCCATCTGGCTTTCCATTACAGAATCCTGGTACTGGAGCATGAGTGGTGGTGGTGGTAGTTGTGGTGGTTTTCGTTGTTGTTTGTCCGGGTTTGAGGGTGGTGGTTGGAGGCAGAGGAGGCAATTCTGATAAAAAAATAAATAAAGGCATTTTAGCATTAGCCACGGAGCTTTTAAATTTTTCTTTTGCTTAAAACTTCAACAGAGCTGTGTTTTACTGAATCCCAACATGGCTTGTGTAATTGCCATCTTGTAATCTAAGTTTGTCTGTGAAGCCTGGTGGCACTGCCTCATACTGGTTCTACAAAGCATATATATATATATATATATATATAATATATATATATATATATATATATATATATATATATATATATATATATATATTATATTATTATTATTATTTTTTTTTTTTTATATATACAACTTTCCATAAATTCAGCCTGGTCTAAAGATTCCTTGATTTATGTATTAACTGAAGAGTACAATGCTGACAATTTTACCAACATCAGCCATAATAGGTCTACTTGTCTGCCGTTTTGAATTTTACCACAAGCTACCTGAGCAGATTGAGGTGAACAGCACCACCTAGTGATTAGCAAAGACTTACCGATATCCAGAAGATTGCGCAGATGGCCCATGAGAGGATGGTTCCCCTGATTACAGAACTGTCCAGCAAAGTCATCCAGATCAAGCGCCCAGACAAATGCTCCACCAAACTTCTTGTCTTTCAGATAACGGACCTATAAATTGAATGAAAAAGAGTGAGTTGCTAGTCAGTTGCTGAAAAATGCTGACAATAAAACCCAACTACAGTAAAGTCTCAAAAGTCCGAATTACCTTAGTTTCGAAGCTCTCCTTGGTGTCAAATCCAACCCACTCGCCATTCTTCGTGGCATAAGGCACCTTCTGATCCTCAATCCATTGGGTTGATGTTCCCTCTAGGAATCCACAGATCTATACCGATATTGACATTAATTGTCAGCATTGTTAGGTTTTAATGAATATATTCCATTAGTTTTACTTGTCATTTCGGACAAAATGGCTTTTTTAAAGCTCCCACCTCATAGTAAGACCAGAATCCAGCCTCGCGAGTGTAGCTTCCAGCTGAAGCAGGTCCACTAGCTGGGGCTCCGACGCCAGTATCTGAAGATGTCAGACGGAAAGTGCGACCGTATGTCGCGAATCCCATTCTGAGTTTCTCCACAGGGGCACCGTTGTCCCTCCAATAGCGCATAGCATAGTCCTAAATGAGGAGGAGAGTTGTCAATTTAAAATGAATTAATTTGGGAGGTTTGAAAAGCTTGTGGTAAATTATGTTACAGTATTCAATTCTTACGGTATTAAAGTAGATCAGGTCTCCCTCATCCTTTGAGCCTTGGTACAGGGGGCTGTTGTGTCCTGTGAATCTTTCCCAAGTTCCATGGAAGTCATAAGTCATCACATTGATGAAGTCCAAGTACCTGGGTAAAAATAATTACACAAATCAAGAGGGGTCTAAACCATCTCATGCAAGTGTTTATTTTCACCTCAATTTTCTGCCAATTTGTAAATGGCATGATTCAGTGTCATCATACTTACTTGGCAACTTCTGCAATCTCGTATCCATCATCAATTGTCCCTTTACCAGCTGATACAGCAGCAGTCAGCATCAGTCTGGCTCTGCCAGTAGCTTTGCCCTCAGCCTCATAGGCCTCAGTAAGTTCCTGCGAAGACAAACATAGATAAATATACATCAAAAGAAGTTAAATGAATCAACACTGAACTGACTTGAGCTGAATAATGACACTACTGTCTTCAGCTGAGCTGCCCATCGCTGAACTGATTTAACACCTAACTGACTGGAGCTGAAATGCAATGTATAAACTATTGTATAAGGTTCTATATAAATAAGGGTTACTTGACTCGCACCACTATACTTGTTTAAAAAGACACTGTATTACAGTCAGACCCACCTTCAACAGCAGTGTGAATCTTTTTTTGTCTTCAGGTGGGCTTCCTCTTGATCCAGGGTATTCCCAGTCCAAGTCCAAACCATCAAATCCGTAAGTTCTCAGGAACTTGATGGAAGACTGAATGAACTTCTGACGGTTTTCAGCAGTGGACACCGTGATGGAGAACCTGAGATGGATTTAATGAACAATCTTAGATGTTTTTGTAGTTCATTATATCATTATATCATTTTCAGCATACTTACTGTGTTGAACCAAAGTTCCATCCACCAACAGCCAAGAGAGTTTTAAGATGAGGGTTTCTGTGAGGATAATAGAGATATTATAGGATTTTATGATATATAGTCATGACAATATATTGATTTTAGGTTAGCATGTGTAACTGCATTTTTATTTATTTATTTCATTTTTAAACTTGGTAAATTACCTCAAAGTCTCACCAAAAAATCATAAATGATTTGAGAAATTGAGCATCTGAAGTGTTAAACAATATTCTGTAACTAATACATACCTGTTCTTGAGTTCATTGAAGGACTTGTATAGAGTCTCATCGTTCCACTCATAGGTGACAAGCTCGTTGGCATAGTTGACCATTGCAAAAGCATATAAAAGGTGTGTACAAAGGAAAGGGTCGACATTTGAGGGCATATACTTTCCAGCTCCAGGTCTGTACTGAGACCAGTTGGTGAAATAACAGCCCATTTCCATGGAGAAGGCTGGATATGGATACACAAAGAAGCTTTTAGACAAGACATTTTGAATTTCCATGTACAGTGATAGCCATCTTTTTGATTTGAACATCAGTTATTAATAGTTTATTAAAATGAATGCAATACAATTATATGATGCAATGAACACTCAGTGACTCACCAATGTGGCAGAGCACCAAGCCCAAACCTATAGAAAATGCAATGATATCATATAAATAACTTGTATGAAAGAATGAATAAAACACACTAGTATTTCACTTATTATTTCAACATATTACCTGCAACAAGTGTAAGCTTCCCCATTTTTTTTATTTCCAATTCCTCTGCAAATAACAAAGGAGAGCTTTATTAATTACATTTAAACTAAAAGCAGAAATAAAGATTTTAAGCTGAATTATGATCGGACATACCTGGGGTACCTCCAGCTAGAAAAATGTACAGAGGAACTCCAGAACCCCTTGGTTTTTATAGCAACTGGGTGTTGTTTAAGCCATATGGGATGATTTATTAGGATGGTGTAAGATATGGTATCTCTTGTAAACTATGGACTGAATTGACAATAATGTGCAAGTAAAATACCTTTGCCCTTTTCAGCACACTTTGCGTGAATCTAAAATCATAGATAAGATGAAAAATTGGGCCTGCTGCAATAAAATCTGTGCAACATGCCAATATGTTTGCTACACTTGTATGAAATTAGCAGGGGATCTATTAACTTATACATATTGAAGAATATTTAGCTGTTGCCAGATATGCATTTACTTTTGTAAAAAGTAATTGTAAAGGGAAATGACAATGTGCAATAAATATAAGGGACAATAACTATTCTATAACTGCTCCTCTGAGCCAATACTTTAATAAAAGTATAAAGAGTTCTGCATCTATATGTTAGCCCTTGTATGAAGGCATTGCTAAATATAAGTATTTCTATTAATAGTAATTATTATCCTAACTATTCAAAATGTTACTTAAGCAGTGATATCTAATACATATTTGGTATCTGCATGAAAGGTTTCCGTGCAGTTTTCAGCACACCAAACGTTTATGGGGTCATTATTATTTAAAGAGGATTATATAATTTATCTTTACAAGGATATCTTGTCTTATATAAGATTTTTGTGCTATCAGTGCACATAATAAAGTGCTGTGATGCCTTCAAGCTTATCACTTCAGAATCACCATAATATTCCCACCAAACAGACAGTTATGCCCTTATCGATAAACTTTCGCAGTGTCACATTTGTCCTCATATCGTCATAAACCAGGAATGTATTAAACTGTGTACAATCTTACCATTAAATTAAAAATATCAATGAAGTGAATAAAAATAGAGTCAAATATTTATAATAAGAACTAAGATGTGAAGATGTTAAAAGAGAACATCAGTGTTGTATAGCTCATATCTTATCACTGCTATATTGCCATGTGATGACTTCAGTGTGAAAAAGAAGAAAGAACATTACAGAAGACAGAAGATATACAGAAAATATGCCATAAAACAACGCTTTGTGACAGTATGAAAGAAATCTTTAAAATTAATACTTTAAAAAGTTATTTTAGATTAAAAAGCTTTCCATATTATACTTTTATTCAGCAAGAAAACATTAAAATGATCAAAAGTGACATTAAGGACATTTATAGTGAAATACTGGTCTTTTCATGAAAGAACCCACTAAAGATTGAAGGGATTGCATCTGAAAATTCAGCTTTACCATTACAGGAATAAATTATATATTAAAATATATTAAAAAAGAAAACAGTTATTTTTAAATTAATAATAATAATATTTCACAATATAACTCCTTCATTGTATTTTTGATTAAATAAATGCAGCCCTGATGACCATTAGAGACTTTCAAAATGCTAGTGTATGTTTATTAATTGTTTATTTCAGTGGTAAAATTACATTAAACCTTACATGTATAGCTAACAATAAATGCATACTTTTAATAATGAAATGCATATTCTTTATTAAACTATTTTACTGTTTTGTCACTGATATATCAAAGACACTTGAACTGGATTTACTGAAAAATCTGATTAAAAAAAAGGCCAAAGGTTTCTACACCACGTATGTATTACAGTTAAAAAAAATCTATCTAAACTAGTGCCAAATCAGGTGTCCCAGATATCTGCCGGTAGTTTATCAGCTCAGGGTGTAATATAAGAATAATAATAAAAAATAATAATATTTCACAATATAACCCCTTCACTGTATTTTTGATTAAATAAATGCAGCCCTGAATTTGTCACTGAAATATCAAAGACACTTTGTGCATTAGGAATTACTGAAAAATCAGATAAAAAAAAGTTTCTACACCACATATGTATTTACAGTTAAAAAATCAAAACTTATGCCAACTTAGGTGTCCCAGATATCTGCCAGTAGTTTATCAGCTCAGCTGTGTAATATAAGAATAAAAAATCTAGGTCCTTGTGTAACATTATCAGAACAGTAAGTCATTATGACGTGGCAGGCTAATTTGTAATTTTATAACTGTGGTCTTCAAGTTCTTTTGGCAAGCAGAATTACACCAGAGGGCACAACAGGACCTTATAAATTTGAGAAGGATACACAGTTCACTGAACATTGTATTGTTTGGAGTACTAATTGAGAATACTGTATGAAGATGTGGCCTGATGGGTGGGGCTCATAATATGATGGCTCTTCTTCATATCTTTCAAGTTTATAAGTATCCTTTACTATGTGTGAAACCTCACAGTTTCATAAAGCAAGTCATACATTAGGATTGTCACTATGTTTACTTTATTTTATTTTCAGATGATCAGTTTAAGGAAAAGGAAATAAGTCAGACTGCTATAAATATTTTTATTGAAAGTGAAAAGATAAAAAGGGGACACTGCTTTTGCTGCACAACGAGAAGAGAAAACTAGACTGTACTGAACAGGACATTATGATTTTTCATTAACTAAATGTGAGGGAAAATATGACCAGAACCTTAACAAGACACAACTCTATACTGTTATGCATAAAATAAAAATGTCTGTCACTTTATTTTATTTATTTTTTCAAATGATGAGCTTGGATAGCAGAGGTAATACATCACAAAAATAGGAGACTGGACAGCTGTATTGAACAGGAGGAGTGGATTTGAACTTCCGTTCAAGGCCAATCACAACATTTACAAGCATCAGAATAGACCAGACCAGGCTGGCATTTATGCAGGTATGTGTTTCCACGGAAACATTGGAAGTAAGTGGTTCCGTCAGAAGGGTTGGGGTACAGCCCATCTGGTTTGCCAACACAGAAAGAGGCAATGGGGTCAGCAGTAGTGGTGGGACGTGGCGTAGTGGTGGGCTTGGGTGGGAAACCTGTGAATAGAGATTCAATTAATGCATATAATAGAAGACAGAATAATTTTTGTGTTTTTTTCTGCATTATAATCACAAAGTGTTTACCTAGTGCGTTGCGCAAATGGTTGACAAGAGGATAAGCTCCATTGTAACAAAAACGGCCAGAAAAATCATCGAAATCTAAGGTCCACACAGAGGCTCCGCCCAAGCTCAAGGAGTTCAGCCACTGCGCCTGTTAAAGCAATTAGGAAAAGTCTGTTGGAAATTCATCAAACATCTCACTGCGTTCTGGAAACCAGCAGCTGATTTACCTTAGCAGTAAAACTTTCACGGTTGTCAAATCCGACCCAAGCCCTTCCTTGAACTGCATAGGGCACCATCTGCTCATTGATCCATTCAATAGTGACACTTGATTCCATGGGGCAAATCTGTGAACCAAAAACAATCATCAACCTTCATCACCCAAAGCTTACATAGATTATGCAAACCACAGTGTGTTTTCTGAGAGCATAAAATCCTACAAATTTGAGATACATTTACAAACCAAACACTCATCATATTGCAGTTACTTTTTCTATTTTTGTTATTCCAATGAAATTAGTTCCACAAAACCAAAACGGAACTGCAGTCTCTAACCAACAATGTAACGTATTCCTGAATGATTTTTTTTTAGCCTGTATGATTCAGTGCCTCACTTATAAAGGTGGTTACTTGTCGCCACCTAGTGGCGAATCAATGCAACATGCAGAAAAAGTCTCTGACTAAAGAATCACAATAGTTTAATAACTGTTGTATAATAAACATTGAACCTTGATAGTAGTGATTTACATAATGCGGTCTGAATAGATGTTATATAGTAATAGTTCATAAATATATATAATTTTTTGCATATAATGTACCACTTGATGTCTAATGGAAGACCTATTTTTTAAAGCAAAACCAGTTGAGAACACTTGTTTTAGATCATATGTATAAGTAGCGTGTTAAAACCTCATAATAGGACCAGAATCCTGCTTCGCGTGTGTAAGGGCCGGCGTCAGCAGGGCCATTGGCTGGCGCCCCGAGACCTGTTTGCGATGTGGAGAGCAAGAATGTGCGTCCGTATGTGGGGAAGCCAAGAAGCAGCCTCTCAGCATGGGCTCCACTGCTCAGCCAGAATTCCACAGATGAGTTCTGGAGAAAAGAAACATTAATGTGCTAGGAGATCTTGCAAATGACACTTTGAATTTCTGACACTAGTTTTGATCTTACGATATTGTGGTGAATTATGTTTCCAGTGTCCAAGGAGCTGCGGAAAAGGGGGCTGTTGTGCCCTGTCACAGGGTCCCAGTGGCCATGGTAGTCATAAGACATGATGGTCAAGAAGTCCAACAGACTATAATGACAGAAAGGAGGAGAAAGTAAAAAATAGGCAGATATATGTTACTGTAGCTGGATTGTAATACAGCAATACTTACCCTGAAATTTCAGCAACCTCATAAGCATGCTCAATAGTGTACTTGATGCCAGAAACTTTGCAGGAAAGAATCAGAGGAGTTTTCTTTGTGTCTATGGCATCCAGTTCAACAGCTTCTCTCAGTTCCTGAGAATTTTCATACAATAGGAACACAGTCAGACCCCAAGTCATATTTTAATGGAAATGAACATGCCAGATTTTAACACTCTTTGCTCACCTTGAGGAATGTAGTAAACCTCTGTTTGTCTTCTGGTGGGCTTCCATTGTGACCTGGGTACTGCCAGTCAATGTCCATACCATCAAATTCATGGAGACGCAGGAACAGCAATGCAGAACGGATGAAAGTCTTGCGGGTTTCTGGAGTCGACACCATTCTGATGTATCTGAAGTCCAAATAAAGGCATACAGTACATGTGTTATATGATTCAGTAAATCTTGTTTAATGTGTTGGCAGCCCAAGACTTATACGATTTAAATGACAGTTTATATATAATTTGTGTATGTTTTTCATATTATAGTGTAAAGTTTATGTAACATATTTATGACTTGCACAGATATATGTTTCACTTACGGACTGACGCCATTGACCAATCCTCCAACAGACAGCATGGTCTTCAATGTAGGATTTCTATAAAAATAAATAAATAAATAAATAAATAAAATCAATACGAAAAATCAATGTGTCAAATTTTTCAATCAGTGTAAAAAAGTGCATTATCAAAAGGTCTGATTTAAATTGTGTAATTAATCAAGGTTTATAACACACTGTGTTGATTGTATTGCTATAGAAACAGCTTTTGATCAAGGTTTATAACACACTGTGTTGCACACAGAGAGGAGCTTACAAAGCCCTCCCCCTCCCCCCACCTCGGTGCCTCAGACCACATCACTGTCATGCTAATGCCTGCATACAGACCGCTCGTTAAAGTCGCCAAACCAGTTCAGAAACAGATTCAAGTGTGGCCAGAAGGATCGTCTGAGGCTCTTCAGGACTGCTTTGATACAACTGACTGGAATATTTTTTTTGTGTTTGTGACTTATAATAACTCCACTGACCTCCAGGAGTACTCGGAGACTGTCACTGCCTACATCACCAAGTGTATTGAGGATGTAACAGTCACAAAAAACCATTACTGTCCGGGCCAACCAGAAGCCGTGGATGACAGGGGAAGTCTACAGACTCCTGGAGACGCGGAACGCTGCCTTCAGAGCTGGAGACGAGGGGGGCCTGAGAACAGCCAGGGCCAACCTATCCCGCGGCATCAGAGAGGCTAAGAGACAGTACTCCAGGAGGATAGCCCATCAATTCAGCGACAGCAGAGACACTCGGAGCCTGTGGCAGGGGATACAGACCATTACGGACTACAAGCCCCCACAGCGGACCTGTGACAGCAACATCTCTCTGCTGAACGAGCTGAACACCTTCTTCGCTCGCTTTGAGGCACAAAACAGCTCCACTGCACAGAAGACATCTGTTCCTCCCAGTGACCAGGTGATGATGCTGACCCCGGACAGCGTGAGGAGATCCTTCAGCAGGATCAATGCACGCAAAGCTCCGGGTCCTGACAACATTCCTGGGCGTGTACTGAGAGACTGTGCAGCAGAACTCACTGATGTCTTCACAGACATTTTCAACATCTCACTTAGTCAAGCTGTTGTTCCCACATGCTTCAAAGCTACCACCATCATTCCAGTCCCGAAGAAGCCATCTCCATCATGCTTCAATGACTACCGTCCTGTTGCACTTACTCCCATCCTCATGAAGTGCTTCGAACGGCTAGTCATGCACCACATCAAGTCTGCCCTCCCCCCCTCCCTGGACCCATTCCAGTTTGCATATCGGTCCAACCGGTCGACCGATGATGCCATCTCAACTACCCTCCACTCAGCACTCACACATCTAGAGGAAAAAAGACTCATACGTCAGAATGCTGTTCATAGGCTTCAGTTCAGAATTCAACACAATCATCCCTCAACAGCTCATTCACAAACTGGTCGAGCTGGGGCTCAACACTTCGCTGTGCAACTGGGCTGTTGGACTTTCTGACTGGAAGACCTCAGGCAGTACGTGTCGGCAGCAACACATCTAGCACCATCACATTGAACACTGGGGCCCCCCAAGGTTGTGTGCTGAGCCCCCTCCTCTTCACTCTGCTGACCCACGACTGCACACCGTCACACAACTCCAACCTCTTCATTAAGTTTGCGGATGACACGACTGTGGTGGGTCTCATTAGCAACAGAGATGAGACAAACTACAGGAGCGAGGTGAGCCGCCTGGCCGGGTGGGTGCAGTGACAACAATCTCTCTCTGAACGTGGAGAAGACGAAGGAGATTGTTGTGGACTTCAGGAGAGCGCACACTCAGCATGTTCCTCTGACCATCAACGGTGCGACTGTGGAGAGAGTGAGCAGCACCAAGTTCCTGGGTGTGCACATCACAGAGGACCTCTCCTGGACCGACAACACTGCAGCACTGGCCAAGAAATCACAGCAGCGTCTCTACTTCCTCCGCAAAACTGACGAGAGCCAGAGCCCCACCCCCCATCATGTACACCTTCTACAGAGGCACCATCGAGAGCATTCTGACTAGCTGCATCACTGTGTGGTATGGCGCCTGCAACGCGTCCTGCCGGAAGACTCTGCAACGCATAGTGAGAGCAGCTGAGAAGATCATTGGTGTCTCTCTCCCCTCCCTCCAGGACATTTATGGAACCCGTCTCACTCGAAAAAGCCCTCTGCATTGCAGGTGATCCCACTCACCCGTCACACAGCTTCTTCAGTCTGCTGCCATCAGGGAGGAGACTGCGAAGTCTCCAGGCCAGGACCAGCAGACTGAAGGACAGCTTCATCCATCAGGCTGTCAGGAAGCTGAACTCGCTCCCGAACTTACCCCCCCGTCCCTCTTCTGCCTCAGGCACCACTGAACTATGAACCCCCCCTCCCTCTAACATACGAATGTCATGCACCAGTCACTTTGTGCAGCAGTGGTCTGCTCACTACCTCATTCACCATGGATCTGACATCATTCTACCTCCTCATCAGTCAGTTTAATAAAATAACTGCTCTGAGCCCTTTGTCACTTTGTCACTTTTAATCAGACTGAATAAGCTATTTTTTTATGCACTAAAAATCTTTTTATCTGCACTGTTTGTTCACTGGTTTGCACTCTATCTGCCATGTGCCTTGCGCTGCTTTTATTTAACCTTATTTTTTATTTTATTTTTTCTATTATGTTTTTTTTACGTTCCCTTATTGTAAAGTTTTTATCTTATATTTTTATATTTGATCTAGATTTTTAGGCTCTACTGTTAGTGTTATCTGTATGCACCGGGGGTCTGAGAGTAACGCAATTTCGATTCTCTGTATGTATGTACTGTACATGTGGAAGAATTGACAATAAAGCAGACTAGACTTTATATTTGATGACTTGAAAACAGCTTACACTTTTTTCAGGTCATTCAGTGACTTGTACAGCACGTCGTCATTCCATTCGATGGTAGTGATTTGATTATCATAGCTGATGGATGCCAGAGCATAAACCACATGTGTGCAGAGGAATGGATCAATGTTTTCTGGCAGGAACTTTCCATTGCCAGGTCTGTACTGAGACCAGTTGGTCATGTAGCACACCAGCTTTGTAGAAGCCACTATCAGAAATTCAGATATTATTAACAGCTCACAAATACACTTATATATAGATTTTTTTCGCATCATCTTGGAATATTTATTATGAATGTTGATGCATTTATTTTATAGACTATATATCTGACATATACTGTATTTTGGGTAATAAAAAAGTTATTGAATGTTCTTACCAATCTGCACTGTAAGCAAGATGCCCAGTGCTATGGAAAAGACAACATGGTTATGCATAAAAATAAACTACAATATTTATTGATAGTAAATAAATCAAATTCAATTAACAAAAATATATGAAAAATACCTGCTAAAAGAGTCAATTTAGTCATTTTGGTCTTTGGAGCTGGAAAACAAAACAAATAATACAATTAGCAATTTCACCAGCATGGCTTAGCAAGTTTTTCTCTAGTCAAAGCCTTTCCATAACAGAAATGGTTAAAAAATTAAAAGTAAAAAATTTATAAAAATACTAAAGAATGAAAGAGAAGCTGAGAAGCTGCTGTCTTTACCTGTATCAGCTGCACTCAGAATGCCCAGTTTGGTGAAAATCTGTTCATGATCATGTATACTTATACATTATTAATAGTTCCAAAGTACAGGTGATAAGTGCTAATCTCACCAGAATTGGGCAATAAGATTAATAACGAGTTATGTAAATGGCATGTTATGGTCAGGTTTTATTATATTTGAGATTATGACATTATGAGCTAACAGTCAGAATTATTATCATAAAGTGAAATCCCTCAATTACACTACAATTCCATAAAAATATTCACGTGAACAGTTTTGTTTCTTATATTAAAACAATCTTTTCTAATATTAGAAATAAATGCATACCCATGATAAACATACCCAGCATGATAGTTAGGAATCTGTGCATTTCAATATAAATATACATGGAGGTTTTTATTAATATTTCATGCCATTGCACTCGATGTATGATTCATATTACCTTATATATTCCATATGCATAAATACAAGGTGCATTTTAGCCAGCTGTGTACCTCTGTATGTATGTGTGCATTATCTTAATCACTGACAACTGAACATAGTTTCAAATACAGTTGAAATGTTTTTTATTAATTTTTTTATTGAAGAATATTTACAAGTGCTGCGTTATTCACATTCAGTCCACAGTGGACAGGCTCAACCCTTACAACAATTGGGGTACATGGTATTTCGAAGAGACAACTTGACATCACAACCTGAGTGCCCTTCAGAGTGAAACTACTAGTGTGCCATTCGATTCCTGCAAACGTACATACAGCCACTTCGGAAAGCTGTTAGCGGCTATCGGTGTTGAGTTGTGACTGACGAAGCCCTGATTCAACACAAGAGGGCAAACTAGACAATGTGACACAGCTGAACAACTGCAGAATTAAATAAATGATTAGAGAAATGAAAGTTGTGGAATTATATATAGTGCACTAAAAATGTAATGCAAGGACAAGAGGACACTAGTTTTGGTTTTGTAGTCCTAATATGACTTATGAGTGCTTCTACATTTAGAAAGTGTAACATTTACTTGACTGCTACTAGGGTTTGGGACTAGAACCACTAAAGAGCTACTGATGATGCTGTTATGTGTTTTTGGCTAACACTGTTTTAAATGCCACTGAGTGATCACGAAATGTAATTTACAGTTAACATCCCTATGACAAAATATGAAATTACTGGATATAATTTTAAGGAACTCAAACAATCAAGCACTCCTCACAAAAAAATGCGATATATTTACAGTAAGAACTTGATAAGAACAGTAGGTTAAATAGAAAATTAAACATTAAATACAAACATTAAATAGAAAAAATAAATAATTCCAATGAAATCATCCCATCGAACAGGCACAAATGAAAAGCAATGCGGGGAAGAGAAAATAAATGTTCAAAAATTCATTTTGATCTGAAGGTACGAGTGTCAGACTGAAATCCGATGCAAAAAGTCTGCGTGCACATCAAATGAATACTGTCAGATTTCACCTGCTACACTGAAAGTGCAATTTCAGTTTGCATTTCATTAGTTGATGTCATAGTTCTGAGAAACAATATGTAAAAAGCACAGCAGAGCATCTCTGAAATGTTTAATTTTGTCCTCATAAATAAAATAATAACATAAAAAAAAAAATTAAAAGGATAACAAAAATATATCTATTTTTTTTTAAATCTATAATTGTTTTTAAACCACAAATGGCAGGTTTAGGCTTTTGTCCAGGACAAGTGTCCTGGGGCCTGTTAGGGCCCTCCAAGCAGACAGCGTGATGCGAGAGCCCCAGAACCCTCACAATCTTATGGTAGCCATCCAAAAAACATGTCTCCTAATTCTTTCAGCCAAATGGCCCTTGTCACTTAAAGTATGATAAGGTGTACACATTTAGGGAAAGTTTCCAAAGACTGGACCATGAGTCAGTCCTTGAAAGAAAACTATACCTCATAATAAATGATGATATTATAGGATAATGATTAACTTATTTGTGCATGAATGTTATCTTCAGTATTGTTCAATGTCCAGTGTCTCGCTCTTGTAGTGTGCCAAGAAAGAAAGTAACAACCCATGGGAGACAATTTCATGTAATCCATGAGGAAAAAAAGACAAAGCAATAATAATGAGATAATGAGAGAATGAGATAATGAGAAGATAATAGTGTAATAAAACGTTGGCAAGCCAAGCCCACTTCAACAACCACACAAGAATCACCTTCTGTTGTACCGCTGCTTTCCTGAGACCTTTCATCTTTAAAAACTAGAACACTGAGGGAGGCAGAATGTTAAAATCATTCAACACAGATACAAAACACTGTTAATAAAAATCATGATCTGCTTTTGCTTCTAATTACATTATCATGAAAAAACTAAAAGATTAAATAAAAAAGGTAAACATTCATTTGGATCATTCTGCAGTCCACATGCTGCCATGAAGTAGCAACAAAGTATTAAAAAAAGTTTTGTTTTATCCATTATGGAAATGTCACCAATACATCCATGTGTATTTACACCAAATCAACAAGTCAGAGCTGTTGCTGAATTTTAGAAACTACAACCAAATGCTGACATGACCACCGCTCAAGTTTGAGTTTCCGTAAGGCAAGCGTCTAAAATGATAACGATCAAAAAATCTCCCACAATGACTCTCTTTGACCAGTCATCCTTGTAAAAAAGCCTTTTTATACAAAAGAATCTTCCACTCCAGATTTCCAAAACTTTACACCCCAAGCATCCATTCCAAAGTCCCTCATCAAAAACCCCCACCACCCACAGCCCTGCCCATTCTGAGGAAAACCTGTTCAATTCTCTATGATGTTAATAAGAAATGCCTCATCAGTGGCTAACATCACAGTCCCGATGAGCCAATGAGAACGAGTGCAGTGAACGCCAGAACAGATGTGCAGAAGGATCCAGAAGTGCCAGCGCTCTTCTGGACCATCATTCCAGTGCCTGTGGATCAAACACACAGATATTCAGAGACAACATTTAGCACTTAAACACTGGTTCTTTAGTTACTTTTCTAAAACCAGTACTCCTAGCTACTTTTAGTAGCACATACCTGAGTCTCGAGACACTATGGTCTCATGGGCTGCTCCATCTCCTCCATCTCCCCAAGAGCGGACTTCCAGAACCACATAACCATTGTCCTTGGGTAACGGCAGAATTACGGAGTTCTTGCTTTTGTCCAGTATTTTCAAAGCAGACTGCCCTTCATGTTTGTAAAGGACCTACACAATTAATAGAGAATACATTTGTGTTAAAAATTACATTATCGCCCTACTACACAATTAATTTATGTATGCGGGATATACTGTATGTATGCAGAAAAGTTGACAAAACCAGTCAGTTCTCACTATGGACTACATTTCCCACAAGCCCTGTATCTGGAACTAATTACACGCACACCTGTTCTCCATCAGGAGCACTATAAATGCTGCTTTCTCATACACACTCACTGCGAAGTATTGTTTGCTACTGCTACTTACCTAGTGTTTCTTTGCATTCTAGTTTAGTCTGTTCCAATGTTTTGACTCACTGCCTGTGTTTGGATTACTCTTTTGTCTTGCCCTCCTGTTACTGTTCGCTGGTGATTGACCCTTGCCTGTGTTTGACTACACTGATACAATAAAGCTGCATTTGGATCCTACCCTGCCTACACGACCCTCATCGTTACATATACATAACTTTACAGGTGATTTTCTGACAGATGTTACTTTGTCAATTTTTTTTTGTCCTGGAGGGTTTCCCGAACTGTGGTTTGTGAGGAAACTACAGCGGTTTTGAACATACTATAAAGATTAACAAATATATTTTACAAAATAAAAAATACAAATATGAAACAAATACAAATAAAATATTATTATTATTATTCCGATATTATTATTATAAATATTATAATTTTATAATATTTGTTTACCTACATTTGACCATTAACCAATTTCACACAGAACAGTGACCATACAAATGTGTTGTTAAATTCTTTTGAAATTTTTACTTAAAAAAATGAACTAAAACAAGTTCAGAAATCCCTAATGAAATTTGGCAGACGTGTTTTGAAAGCAACTTGCATTTTATCACCGTGCATTTTATCTGTTTCTGAGAATCAGCATATGTTATCTTGATAGCCATCTTGACAAAAGATGACCTTGATCCTATAGCAGGTCAGATATGAGATATAAACAACTGGTTAAAATGTTTATTCACTGTTAACGGGCTCAGAAGGTCGTTGGCCTGGTTTTCCATAAGGGACGACACATGTTCTCTTCTCACACGACATTAGGCCGCTCATTTATTAAAGTCTTACCTCAGAGGTATGAAAAGATATGATATCTTTGACTTAAATGACTGAATCTAAGCAAATATTCTGGTGACATACAGATGGGAATAGTTAATCCAACACAAACACACATCTTAAGAGACAGCCGTAGTGTTGGGTGGCAGAGTGTGTCACTCACTTTGTAACCGAGAACAGTAGACTCATTGTCCATGGATTTAACATGATCCCACCTCACAGTAACCCAAGAACCATCAACCTTCCATGAGATGTTACCTGGAGGACGGCTGGGGGCTAGTAATGAAGATACAAGCAAAGGTAAGTCCACAAAGTACACTGGCCTTCACACCATTCTCAGTGACAAAGACAGGAATTGCGAATGTGCATGTAAGACTGTTGGTGGCATTTGAACTGTAATGGAAGTGACAGAATGTTCTAGTTATATTTAGTAGCAAAATCAAAAGTATGTACATTAATGTTACAATATTATAAATGTTATAAGTAGGTACATAATTTACATAAGTATATAACCTATTTGTACACATCAAGAAACAGTTTATTTTTTCCATGAAGGAGAATGAAAATGAATGTAAGTGGTTTTGAACCAACAGCAAAGATGGTGGATTGAAATTATTTTTTTTTTTGTTAGAAAATCTTTACCCAAAGCAATTGAAATAAAAGTTATCACAAAGTTATCTTGTAAAATATCATGACAATGTGATGACGCAACAAGATCTTTTATATCTCTCAACTCTTCCGCCCTTAGGCTACCAACTAACGCAAGTTGGACATAAATCAGCCTTTGTTGTTTCATGTAACAACATTCTTATCAACCAAAAACTGCTCTCTGATTCAAAGAGTACCCAGCTGGCATTTCAATGTTTTTTTCCCATAGGTGAATCAATGTCATGGATCGAGGTTCAATTTTAAATTTTGCGAATTGAATCAATGTTGATATCAATCTGTATCTTTTTCATGCAGATTTTTAAAAGTTCAGCAATCATTTATGTTTTTTGTTAACCTTTTTACATTAAACATTCTTTGAACATTGTTTCAGCATTTTTTTTTCAACGTTAAAAACCACTGACATTCTTTCAATCACCTTTTAACAGTAAAGTTTGATCATGTGATCATTTGGAGTAGGAGTTTGGGTGAGGATTGGTGGGAAAATTATTCTAGAATTGCAAGAAGCATGTTTTGCTCATGTAAATCACTTTTTAGCTAGGCTACCAGCACTCCCTGAGCCCGAAAATGAGGTCTTACGAGGTTTCTTGGTGATGACAGTGGTTCTTGGGGAGGGTGGCCCAGTGCCTGCACTGTTGTAGGCCAATATGGTGACGTGATAGAGAGTGTTAGGCCTCAGACCAGTGACTCGTGCCGTGTTCTCCAGCCCTGCCGTTCTTACTCGGTCCGCAGCTGCCTCACGTTCATGTTGTCGCCAATAACGAATCTGAAACAAGAGGACAGCTTGTTCATTCTGAAAACAACCAGAATGTGAACTCTGTATTGAGAAAAATTAAAATGTTCACACTTCATTTTAAGTTCAAATTCTCAATATTCACTAACTACGAACTATGACTTTTGCCTCAATAAACTGCTAATTTGCTGCTTGCTAATAGTTAGTAATATGTGCTTTATAAGTACTAATAAACAGCCAATATACTATTATAATAAGCAACTAGTTAATAGTGGTCCCTAAACTAAAGTGTTACCATTCAAATAAAAATGGGTAAACAAATAATGGATTTTTTTTTTGCTTCTGAAAGACACAAAATTATGAATTGTTTTAGCATATTCAATTAAATACAATCTGCAATAAACACCCTTTGATACCAATTAATTTTAAAGCATGGTTTTATCTAAAAGGAGGCGCCTTATCTAAATAATGTGTTCCGTGTTCCTTGATATGATCTAGACATTCTGTTTATAAAAATGAACTAATGAGATAACAGCCCCTATATTAGTTCATCATCCAACGGGGCAAAGCTCACATATCCTCAGTGGCCAACAATGACCCAGAATGGTCAACAAAACAACCATCAACTCTGTCATGCCATTCACATTTATCAATCCACATAGCAAATACAAAAAGAGACGTAACAGATATTAAAAGAAGAATGGGCCTGACCTCGTAACCCCGAAGAACTCCATTTATGATCAAATGTTGAATGGGGTCCCAGGACACCTGAATCTCAAAAGCTGTCAAGGCAGTGGCATTAATCCTTCTTGGGGATATGGTAGGTTCTAAGGTAGACCGGAAAACATAAAGATCAATGTCAGTTAAGAAGAATGAGGGATTAAAGAGGTAACACAATACATTTGTTTATCATTTCATCTTTTTATTTCATTTTAGATGGCTGGTAAAATTTTCATGTCAAATAAAAAGTCATAAAAGTCACAATCCCTCTGGAGTTTCTCCACTGTCTTCCCTCTAGTGGTTAAAAAATGTCTAATCAGAATATAATGAAAATTATAATCTTTCATAATGTTTCTCACCCTCTTCTGCAGAATGCACCACAGCAATCTGGCTGAAGGGACCTTCTCCTTTCTTGTTGTAGGCCTTGATTCTGACCTCAAAAGGGCAGTAGGCTGACAGACTCTCATTGCTGTAGACATATCGTGATGACTCCACGTGTGGCACCCTCACCACCGTCCATGTTGGCATGCCTTGCTTTCTGAATGCCAGGATATAACCAAAGCCATCTCCATTCTGATACTCCCTGGCCATGGGCTGCAGTTCATACCAGGATAAAAAGTTTTTTTTGTCTCATTATGTAACAGAAAGTGAAGGTTGAGAAATAACGACACATTGATCGCCCATCTGTAAGCAAATCTATATACTGATTAAAAGGAATAAGGCAAATCTAATATGCAATTAAATCAATAGAGGTACATGGCACTTACAGTCCATGTAATGATAAGTTCATTACGGTTTCCTCCACCTCCGCCAAGTCCGCTGGGAGCCACAGTGGGTGCTATAAGGCAAAATAATAACACGCTTATATAAAGGGGGAAAAATCTACTATTAACCAAACATATTTCTATGTGCAACCACACTTATATTTTATGGCAATTTGATTTTCATTTGGTTTTATTTGTCTTCAACACTTACAACTTTGTAATGGTTCTGACCTGCTTGCTTGGTTCGTACAGACTGGGAGGCCATGCTTGGTTCTCCACTACCCAAAATGTTACTGGCAATGACCTGGAATTCATAATCCATCCAGGGTCGAAGATCTATCACACGTGCAGACTCAGCATTTCCTTCTATGTTCGCAGGGTCTGAAGGAACCCATGAGAGGTACATTTTGAATCATTGAGAATAACATAATGTATGATGCTCTAATACAGCAGTTCCCAAACTGATTTTGATCTGTGTGCAAACATGCATGTCCATCCACCTCACAAAACAAAATATAGGAAGTAATATTCTTTTTTACGGTGCCCATAAGGTGACATGTTCAGTTCACTTAGTTTTGTCGTGGCCATGACATAATGACTAGTGGGAGCGTGATATTATGTCGTGACCACGAGATCATTTTGTCGAGGTAATTACATCCTTATGTCGTGGCCTCGAGACGCTGTGTTGAGGGAACGCCATCCATTTCTTCAATTTAATGCGTAAACAAACCTGCCTGGATTATCAGAGTTGGATTCATTAATATTTTATTTTGAATTGAGAAATTATTATATTATTTATCATAGAAATTATTTCATTATTAAATAATTATATTAACCATAGGCCTTGGTTTCCGGGCTGTATTACGTGCCATAGTCAGCATTCAAATGAAGTTTATCATGAATAAATGTTACATAAAGTGCATAATAGAAAATAGGATTTTTTGCTGCAATGCAGTTTAAATTTAACATATATTTCATTTTATTTCGGCTAATTAATAGACCATAATTATAAATACTATAGTGTTTCGTTGAGGAATTAATCATTCACGTAGATTCATTTGTAGATTCATTTTTTATCACACATGGCGTAAATGCAATCATAAAGTCAAAACTTTATTAGCATAATTGTCAGATAAATGATAAATGAGCGTGTTGTGTTTTCATTTACAAATGAATCTACGTGAATGATTAATTCCTCAACGAAACACTGTAGTATTTATAATTATGGTCTATTAATTAGCCTAAATAAAATGAATTATATGTTAAATTTAAACTGTTAAATTAAAAAAATTAAAGCTTTACTGGAATGTTGAGCATTTACAGTAGGCTATTATTTACAAAAGTATTCAGAACGTTAAGTAAAGAGATCGAAAAGAAGGGAAAAAATTAATATAAATGAATATAAAAATATAACCAATAATAATAGGCTAATAATAATAATAATAATATACAGATATTAAGCTAATAATAATAATAATAATATACAGTTATTGTTGGTATGATGGGTTAGGTTAATTTTGTTTTAGTCATGATTTATATTATGCACTTTATGTAACATTTATTCATGATAAACTTAATTTGAATGCTGAATATCGCACGTAATACAGCCGAGTACAGCCAAGGCCTATGGTTAATATAATAAATTATGAAATAATTTCTATAATAAATAATATAATAATTTCTTAATTCAAAATAAAATATTAATTAATCCATCTCTGATAATCCAGGGTTGCTATGCTCACACAGGTTTGTTTACGCATTAAACTCATCGTTCCCTCAACATGAGAAGTCATGGCCACGAGAAATATGTAATTACCTCGACAAAATGATCTTATGGTCACGACATAATATCACGTTTCCACGAGTTAATATGATGTTTTCACAAATTAATATCTCGTGGCCACGACATATTATCACGTTTCCACAAGTTATTATGTCGTGGCCACGACAAAACTAAGTGAACCGACCATGTCCCGGGCACCGTACTTTTTTATTTATAACTGAAATTTTAATGTCTTGTAATATACAGTCAGGGCTTAACACCACTCACCAACCTTCCAAATGCGGGTCGACTTCATCAGTGGCAGGTAACACGGTCACTGCCTCTAGCTACTTTAGTGGGATGAATTTTATATACAGTAACAGAGCTTGCCATTAATGCCTGTCTGGGACAAGTGGATTTTTTGAAGGGGCACGTGAAAGGGAATTTTACTTGCTCGACCAGACAACTGACCTGATTAAAACATCTAACTAGGGTAGCACCGAAAAATGGCAAGAATTATTAATTTTTTGTTATTACTGATTTAATTTGCTTGGTAACAGCCCTATAGTGTCATATATTAAGTAAAATTATTAATAAAATGTAAGAATTTTATATGATGTTTGTTGTGTGGTTTTTATGGATTTCATCTTATTTGTAATTTATATAGGGTGTAATTGTATTTTAAGTGAGTTTATTAATATTTTATTGTTTATATGTTTTTTTTGTGTTTAATGTAATTTTCCAGCAACAAAATTGTGGCCAGTGAAGATACTGAGTGGATAGTAATTTTGGAAAAGCACTAGCCACAGTGGCTGGTGAGCAAAATAGTTAATGTCAAGCCCTGTATACAGTGAATATTTGTATTTAGTTATTGCAGTTAAAAATGTGGTGTTTAACCGGAGTAAGGTGGTGGGGGTGCCTGACACATGTCAAACGATAGAAAGGGGTGAACGCTGCAAAACATTTGGTAACCACTGCTCTCATACATATAGATTTCTCAAACCTTAGGTCCTGGGTGCCTTTTCTCAAATAGCAAGGGCTGGGGTACATTATGAATTCTTAAAACATTATTAAATGAAAAATTACATATTATACATTAAAAATGACATTTATTATAATATATTATAAATAATCAAAAATATTCCACTAATATAAAAAAGCTTATGCTTAGAATGCAAGATTGCAAAGTTGATTAACAATGTAGCAAGAGTGATTTAAATGTTTCATTTACAATGTTTAATTTAAGATGCTTCATTAGCTTTATGCAAACGGGGGACTGTGAACAAATTCAGGGTTATGAATACAAAAACATTATAGAAACCCTGCTATAATATATATATATATATATATTCATTATTTTCAATACTTTTCATTATAAGCATATTCGTAATAATATTGATGCAAGAATGTTAATTCTAGCATTATGCGGGAAGTTGTGTTTGTATGACACCAAAATGAAGCATAACCTCACCTGTCCTCATCCTCTTCCAGTCGTGAGTCTGTGAGGATCTGCCCAGGATGACATACTTGCCAATAGGACTGTGGTTGTCATATCCATGGCTCCATCTCAACTCAACCGATGTGTCATCAACATTAGTCACCACTAAACCTCCAGGAGGTCCTGGTGGGCCTGTAAAGAGAGAAACCATCGACTTTATGAAGAATCTACAAGAGTTTTTTTTTTTTTCATAAGTTCATATTTTTCCCCATACATTCATATTCAAGCACACACAGCAAAAAACATTATTAAAGTGGTTTGGCTGGGCTGCTTTCTTTACAAAATCTGTATCAAACAGGCTTATGGGACCCAAACCCCAAGGATACAGATCTACTAAATTTAGATTTCATGACTCTACATTTCATTCATTCTCACAGAGCTGAGTTTTGAGAGTAGTCTGTATAAAAAAACGATCAAGCTGAGGTAAAACACAAGAACGCTGCTGTGGAACAGCCAAAGGCTGCAAGCTGGTAACCTAATCTTTAATAAGTTCTCTGTCATTGCTCAGCCAGATGGAAGCCCTCACCCCTCACGACCAGTTTGGCCGAGGCCACCGCGCTGTCCACCACCGTCTGGGCCGTGCAGGTGTATGTGCCAGCGTGACTGAGCTGTCCATTCACTATCACCAGGTCACCAATCGTCTCTTTCTATATAAAATGACAATGAAAAGAAAAGTAAACTTTATTAAAAAGGAGTATTAGCCCACTTCAACTTCATAGGAGCATTATCATGTTTTTTATTACATGCTTAATCTGGCGAGGTTTCAAATTTGGGATTTTAAAATTGACTATATATAATATGTCTAAAAGGGATTTACTTTGAAGTGAATCCTATTAAAGCTAATCTCAGAGTGTGTGAGGAGCCTGCTGCTATTGGAATACAAATTCAGATGGTTTTACTAATCTTGCTGATTTTAAATATTAAGAACATAACTAGATTTTCACATTTTTTTTGAAGAAAGTGTAAGTGGTATTTGGTTGCATGCTAGAGTGTTGTGGGTGGTTGTGAGGTTGACAAGTTGTTTTTAGCATACTGCTATGCTGTTGCTATGGCACAGCAAAGTGACAAATCTTTATGACCTTGGAGAGCATAAGAGACTTCTTTAATAAACATTTTTATATTTTTTACTGAATGATAATGTAAAATAACAGAATTAATGTATTAATGTTTGTGCTTTTTAAACACCCTTTCACGTCAAGTGCTTACCCCCTCCATACGCCGATAGTGTCCATTTGGTTCCTCTAGGTCCAACGGAACTCCATTGAGGGACCAGGTGAAAGTGAGATCCATTGTAGGGTCATGTGACGCATGGCACTGCAGACTGGCATTTTCACCCTGATTGATATCAGCATTAGAGGGTGCTAATGTGATTTTTGTGGCATCTGTTTGAGAGAACAAGGTGTAAAACATAACTTTGATACACTGATTTTATACATAGATTTCATACACAAAGCATTTGCGCCCACAATAAAATGCTGATGACTACTAAAATTAGCATTTTAGAGATTTACACTACATGCAGATCAATAAGCCAAAAATGCACTAAGGCTTGAAACTGAAACATAACAGAAGATATGTGCACAATGAACATACAGCTAGAGAGTTGATAAAGGTGTTTACATGCAAAGCAAGCTAGGCTAAAAAGTCTGTAGGTGTGTCGAGAAAAGTCCAGTTTGTGCTTAACCGTTAATGACTTTTGTTTATGGGTTTTACGTGATCTTACACTTTCAAGCGTAATCTGTGTAAAACTACATGTAAACACTCACACTGCTGTTACAATATTTAGTGCTAAACAGATAACCTGAGACCTTTAAACTAGATAAACAAAGAATTAGGTTTTGTTACCTCTGACAGACAGGTGTCCTGTGCTGTTGGCTTTGCCAAGGTAATTTTCTGCAAAGCAGGTGTACTTTCCCTCATCAGAACGACTGATGTTATAGATCCACAGAACCCCATCTGGAGTGACTGTTATCCTGGAGAGAGTTCATTACATTGACTTTTTGATATCACTGTAAGCATCTACAAAACAGGTAAACAGCTCCCCGTACCTCACCAAACAGCTTTAAACAAACTCACAAGGCCATTTTTCATTACTGGATTACCTGGTACTATTGGTGAGTAGCTCTGTGCCACGGCTCCAGAAGAGAGTTGGTTTAGGAGCTGCCCGAGGTTTACACTCCATTTTCACCTGTCCGCCACGTGCAGCAGGAACCAGCCTCCGCACTGGATTTAACCTAAAGTCTGGGGCCTGGACTGAAATAGGGTGACAGGATGGGAGATAGGAAACCACACAGAGGATTTAAAAATAATCATACAATAACTGGGGTTCAGGCATGACTGGGTAGGCAGACGGGGATATGAAGTACATTAAGGTAGATAACAATAGAAACATGTCAATGTTTATGCAGTGATATTCTGATTTATTTTCATGTCCAGATTCAGTTGTGCTTACCTTGAACTCTGAGCTCAGCGTTTGAGTAAATGGTGCCGTGTTTGTTTTCGGCCACACACTGATACATCCCGGAATCCTCCAGGGCGAGGTTACTGATCCTCAGTCGGCCGTTATTCACTTCCACACGGTCCTGCACACAGGTAAGTGTCAGACTTTGTAAGAGACATAATGCACATGCACATTAACACCAGCAGAGGGCTACACAACATTTCTCTTGTCAATCTACCTCCAGCTGAAAAAAATAATGAGCAGGTTATTCACTGTCACATCTCACTGCCTCTAAGACATGAATAGTTTTCTAAAATTGAGTAAGCATATGAGTTTAGTCTGAGTCTTGACAGCTAGAGGTCCTGTTTATTTCTGATAACACACACATTGTCAGATGACAATCCAGCTACAGTTGTGTGTGTGTGTAAGTGTGTGTTTGTGTGTGTGTGTGTGTATGTGTGTGTGTGTGCACGTATATGGCTGACCTGTGTGATGAGGGGCTGTCCGTTACGGAGCCAGTGAATGGTGGGTCTTGGTTTGCCTGCAGCAGCACAGCTCCACTGCAGCTCCGAACTGATTTCCACCTCAGAGTCACTCATGACCTGAAGCCACTCAGGCTGGGCTGGGGAGCCAGAAGACATACAAACCAGCAGATTTTTCTTTTTCAGTTAAATTTTATAGGTTTCAGTCTATTTCTCATACTTTCATGAATATTCTTATGTATTTTATGTTGCATATTTTATTTTATTTCAGCTTTACTCTAATAAACAATTGTAAATAATTTTAGTTAACAATAACAACACAAAGTTTTATGTCACATCAAACTTCTACCAAAGGTAACAACAGGAAAATCTTGTAGAAAATATCATTCTAGTGCTGTCGTTATCTTACCTTGCACAGAGATGCGTCCCTGATGTGTCTCACGGCCTTCTGAGTTGTAAACCTCACACTCATACATGCCCTCGTCATCAAAATTCAGTTCAGGAATAATCAGGATGGGTCCTTCTGCACTTGCTCCGACCTTAGGTGGTAAAATCCCACCCACTTTCCTCCAGTGGATTTTAGGAATGGGACTTTGGGAGGAAAGTAAAGAGCTTTGCTAGAAAAAATGTTCAATTTTTATAGCTGACTGAGTTATGGATTATGTTCTACCGATGTAGAAGTGATCTCTGAAGGGGAGTGGGGAGCTAAGGGGGACTTACTTGCCATAGGCAAAGCATTCTAGCTGTGCAGTTTGTCCCGTTAATGCGTACGTCTCAGCGGGAAAACGCACTCTGATATTTGGACTGGCTTTCCTTGGGTTTGCTGTGGAACCAAAGGGGGTAAGAACAAAATATAAGATTACTATTTTTTATATATATAAAATATTATTTTGATAGCAGTATGTACTTGAGCTTGTTTCTTGATTTTGAGGGAAACTAACAAACCATCAGGGTAAACAGTAAGCTGGACAGCTTTGCTGAAGATGCTTTTGGTGCTGATGTCCATGTTGATGGTGGTGAAGCAGAAATAGTTGCCTGTGTCATTGGCTTTTGCGTTAGCAAGGTATAAGTTACCCGTCACCTGAGAAACAAACCATCTGCCGGCCTCTGGCTGGATGAAGTTGGGGAACTCATTGATGAACCAGCGGTAGGACAAAGCTGATGGCAGCAAATGAATGCAAGATATTAACATTTGGGGAAATAGATATAATGATCAGGTCAAATACAGAGTGAAATGTTTTGCTAACTGATTGTGTGTAAGCATACCTGGGTAATGAGCTGGTGGCTGGCAGGCAAGAAAGGTTCCTGTACCCTCATGGACCGTCTGAGGGCTTCTACTCTCAGGGGGGAAATCATGGAGGTCTAGAATGCAAACAAACATTAATCCGTAGCAGTAGAGTGTGATTTCAGCTGCTGCTGCTTTTATTCAGAAAGGCCTAATTTTCACACTTTGACAACAAAATAGTTTGGTTTGTACTCACAGCCAAATTTGAGGTTAGCCACTCGGCTAACAATGGTGCCACAGCGGTTGATGGCGAGACACTGGTACGACCCACCATCTCGCCCATTCTGTGGGTTATTGATCACAAGGTTTCCAGCGACCTGTGTGTATTGCGAATCCTCAGCAAATGCTATTTCAGTGCCATTCACACGCCACCTGTGAGAAATCACATACAAGATCTAACTTTAACAGATTCTAACTGCAAAAAAGTGCATAATTAATGATTAATTTAATTTAGTTTAGATAAAAGTAGTCTACTTTTTATTGGGACAACATGCATTATGTATTTCAAATGATTCCATTTTTGCCTAGTTTTCCTGTAAAACTATGTTTAACCTCCTTTAAATTAAATTTTTAAATGCTTGTGAAGCAAAACTGTATATTGAAACATGTTTTCAGAGAATATACAGTATCTAAAAGTTTATTTTTCATGCCACAATGACAAAGTGTTTTTCTAATTATAAATACAACTAATTTTAGTGAAATGAATGTATATAACTAGAAAAGTCTTATTATCTTAAAGACTTGCATTATTGTTGAAAAGTTTGGGGTCAGTTAATATATTCAGCAAGGATACATCAAATTTAGCAAAATTACAATAAATACATTTATAATATTAAAAAAAGATTTCTATCAAAGAATCCTGAAAATATTATCGTGGTTTCCTCAAAAACATAAGGCAGCACTTTACAATATTGATAAGAAGAAGAAATATTTATTGAGAAATTAAAACAGAAACAGAAAACAGTTTTTTTAAATTGCAATAATATTTCACAGTATTAATGATTTTACTGTATTTTTGACCAAATAAATGCGAAATTAAAAATAAGAGATTTTTTTACAAAAATCTTACCGGCCCCAAACATTTGAACTGTAGTGTATTTATCTTACAGAAATTATCTTATCTTGTTTTTGGGATGTTTACATTTTTTAAATCATTTATATTTTGTAAAAATATTTTTAACAATGTTTGTGTTTAAGGATAGGTCATACCAATTAAACTAAGGTCCTGTATTGCTCGATAAGGTGTAAGTGCCAAAAACCTGATCTGAGTACCGGTAAATAGTAGCAGGGATGGCGCGAGCCTGGCAGCTCAGGGTCACCTTGCCTTCTGGCATCCCCTCCGGGTAAATCAGACTAGACGGCTGCTCCTCAAACACAGGCCCACTGTCGTGACCTGACACACACACATCCCCACCTACAAAAATGTGCCCACCATTACTGTCTGTGAGAAACATTTCAATAAAGATTGTCACAAAATGCTTTTGAGTCAAAAAATGGTTATTTATTTATCTAATGAGAGTCTTAATGCATTAATTTTAACATGGTGACCCCCTGAATCACTCATCAAAGGGTTTGAACCAACAGCCTTCTGGTAACCAGATGATTACCTACTAGACAACAGCACACTAAATGAAAGTCAAGGTTATGGTAAAGTGTCTGTGAGGTAATGTAGTTGCAGTAGTCTTGTCATGCTCAGGTCTTTTGTACTGTCTCCTTTGACAGCTAGTGTATTGTGCAAAACAGACAGATACGGGGGGGTCGTGCGTGCCTAACAACTACAGCGTATTTGCACTCAGATTGGGAGTGTACTCCACCCAGGGGAAAGTCAGCAGGGGATACAAGCTGTCAGATATAATAGCATGCACTCAGATATTTTGACAGAACAGAGGGGAACAGGGGAGTTTGAATACCGTAAAGTCTCGCGAACGCATATGATGCATTACGAGTTGGGTCAAGAATGAGTTTGGATTATATGGGACCGTGTGTGTATTTGTGTCAGTGTGTGCATCTGTGACTAGGATTTTGCTTTTCTACTTTCATATAAATTGGTGTTTCTAATGGACTGTGTATTAAAATGCAATTTGTGATGGATAAGAATACGGTAAAAAAAAAAATCAGTATTAATCAGTTGTTGTTTTTTAGTCGTGTTTTCCAGTAAAAATATCTAAACATTCTTAAACAAGACACACTAATTTAAGAGTAGATATACTGAACTGAAGAGAATATACTGTACTGAATTAAGTTTAATTTTCTTCCCCATTGGTATGTAGTGATTAAACAAGTAAACAATTCTTGAGAAGAAAAATTAAGCAAATTCAAGATATATTCTCTAAAAATAAGTTTTATTATCTTATGCATATCATCTTGTTTTCCAGTAAAAATATAAAAATACACAAAAATACTGATTAATAATTAATTTTTTTCAGTGTCGTGTATGTGCCGACTTTTTGTTTGATTTTTGAATTTGTAATTTAGAATTCACTGGGGTTCTGCATGCACAGGCGTGTATATATATTCATGTATGTGTACAAATCAGTGCGTGTATGCCGTTCTGGTGAGAGCCACAAGAATCTGGGTCAATATGAGAGAGGCAGGGGAGGAGAGATGAGTTGAGAAGGGGAGCCGGCTCCCCGGGAGGTTTTCTGCTCTGAGATTACAGTGAATTTCAGTGGTGTGTTGGCTGCTTCCAGTAATGGGGATAAACAGCTCCAAACTGCCACTTAAGTTCTTTTTTTCCACTAAAGTCTCTATGTATATTTACTTCTGTGTACTAGACTAGAGAAACAGTAATTGTTTAGTTAGCCAACTCCTTCTCAATGCCTGTGATGATACTGTACATCCAAACCTGGACAATGAATATGAGAATTGTATCTCAAACCATTTGTTCCTTTCCTTGTCCATGTTTTTCTGTTTACACATTAGAGATTTTTGAAAGAAATTACATTCATTAAATTGAATAAAAGACAATAAAGGCATTTATAATGTTACAAAATATTATAAATTGTGTTGTTTTGAACCTTCTATCAACTGAAAGAATCCAGAAAAAAAAATTTAGTACAGTTTCCACAAAAATATTAAGCAGCACAATTGTTTTCAACATTGATAATAATAAAAAAATGTTTCTTAAGCACCAAATCAGCATACTGTATTGACTTCTGAAGGATCTTGTCACACTAAAGACTGGATAAATGGCTTATAAAAATTCAGCTTTGCCATGACAGTAATAAAGTACATTTTAAAATATATATTAAAATAGAAAAGTCCAAAGTTCAATATTGCTGTATTTTTTATTAAATAAATGAGCAAACAATGAGCAATGCAGGTCTAGGAAACACCGGGCAGAAACTGTACTCTGATTGGCTGGCTGCACCTGTCTGTCTTGAAACAAAGTCTGATTTAAAAGAAGGCACATTTGAAGAAGTGAACAGATTTGCTGAAGATCAAATATCTGTGAAATAACTTGGTACTTATAATTTTTGTATAAACTTTAATTCTGATTACAAAGTCTACAAACATTTCTGCATCTTCATTGTTTCGTATGCAGGCAGTTGCATACCAAAATTGCTGGGGCATTATTTTGCTTGGTCACTTATGTGGGTCTGATGGTGGCTCCTGGCCAGAATTTGCTGCAAAGTGGACCAGATTTTATGCCTGTGAGACTAGTACAACTTTTACTAGAGTACCATTTGCCAAGTTAATAGCTCTATGGACAAAAGCACATTTTTATCAATGTTTAATGGAGCCTGGATTACTTCAGCCATCAAAAACACCTCTCAAGTAAATCAAATCCCTTCTGCCCACTGAACTAAGATAACACAATAAATAATTAATCTGAATTTGTGAAACCCCCCAACCCAAAACCACACATCCCAGACATGATCAAAGTGACAATGTACATTTCAATTATGTTTCAACAAGAAAATGCTGGAGCAGAGGGAATACAGAAAAAAACAACAACCACGGGTGAGTGGTAACGAAGTTTCACTAATGGGGGAAGGGCTGAGCGAAACTTACTAAGTATATTTGCAAATGGGATCTTGAATGAGATGAGATGATGGGAGACATCAGATCAGATAATACTTACCCAATGCGTAGCTCAGAGCCAGAGAGCTGAGAGAAAGCAGACACAACAGAATCCTCATCCTCCTACTGCAACCACACCCAGACGAGAGACGGAGGCCTTTCAGCTCCTGATGAAAAACGAAAATCCAGATGACTTACAAAAAAAAAAAAAAAAAAAAAAAAATCATTCAGTTCTCACTATTAACTCTGACTTTTGCACTGGTAAACTCTTAATTTGCTGCTTATTAATAGTTATTAAGATAGTTGTTAGGTTTAGGTATGGGGTAGGATCAGTGAATCTAAAATATGGTCATGCAGTATAAGGCATTTATACATGCTTTTTAAGTATTAATAAACAGCCAATATGCTAGTCATATGTATGCTTACATACATATGACATATGCCCTACCCAACCCAACCAATGTGCAGAGACAAGGCTGTGTGTTTTCAATTGGCAACAAATTCTGAGTTATTCTGACTGTATTCCTCTGACAGCCTGAAAATCTACTAAAATCTATCGTCATATTCACCGCTCCCTCGCCCTTATGTGTCACCTGCTGATGCACGGCTCAGAGCCAGGTCTAATAAAACAGAGGTACGTGAATCCAATAGTCTTGTGACTAAATTGACAAGAGAGTGCTGGGGAGCAGCTGTTTTGCACCGTTCGCCATCCTGTCCTCACATCTGCTTTGAGTGTGCAGGATTGTTTCCTTCACTGTGCAGCATAACTCACCCTCAGTTCTGTAATGGCAATTGCACATATTTTTCCTGAACCCAAATAACGAAAATTTGCAGCAAAGGCCACTGTTCTACAGTTCCTGGTATGACTGCAGGAGAAGCTAACCACAGATGTGCTATTGCGATGAGAACGGCACTTTGGAAGTTTGTAGAGGTTTGAAAAAGACAGAAAGGGGCTTTCAACAGATAATTTTTTTAATTACACCAAACAAGACTCAGATTGCCACCTGACTACACTCAAATCCTTGTTTTATCAGCACTGCTCCGGTGTGTTGTCACAGTCTTTTCAACTGCACTCTACTTAGCACGGTATAATGTGCTGGCTGCCAGAATGTAGCTGACAGGATTTTTCCTCACGCTGCAGTAGATGTACTGTATGTATGAATTTGAGAGGGCTGTTTGTCAAGGAACACACAAATCATCAATGCTACAAATTTACAGTGAGTTCTGTTATGCTTTGATTTATCGTATAAGGACTCAAATACATAAATAGCTAATAACATTTCTTCGTAGTTGATCTACCATTCTCTATCATCAGGGATAGTCTGGGATTCATGTCACAAAATTCAAACTTGTTAAATACATAGATTTTACCTATACTGTTTTAAATAAAATATTTATTAAGTTATTTTTAGTACTTATACATTATTTATTTATTTTTTAATATTGCAAGAGCAACACTTTAAATAACAAAATATATAGGACTACTGATGTTAACTATATTATTTCACATTTATACAGTACATTTTAAATAAATGTTTTTCTCAAATTGTTGTTTTCACATTGCAAAAGCAACCCTTTAATTAACAAAATTATACACAACATTTTGATTGCACAAGATCTTTGTGTATTTTTCAGGTTCACAGCTTTTTACAGTGAATCATGCTTCTTCAAACACTGTTCTGTTAAAACCCCTTGTTTTGCTGTGTCCATTTCAAACGTCAGAGCTGAGGAGAATCATAACAACTCGTCCAGCCGGTATGAGGGCATACAGCTGAGTGATTTCTGTTGGCGACAAATTCTACAATTATCTGTACTATCAGCCTATTTAGTTCTGTCCAGGTTAAAGCAATAATAACGCATTAACGCAGCACCGTTCACGCAAGTTCTATTTGACCCCATGAACCAACTGTAGTTCAAGCCACCGTTTTTGTTTTTTCTATTTTAACGCATTAATCAACTGTAATTGCAGCTGTAATTGGTTTCTATGTGTTTTTTTGGTGTGTTGTTATGTGGTGTATCTTTTTGGGATGAAAGCAAATTTTGCATGTCATTAGAATCAAGGTGCCAGAGTCTGGAGGAAGACTGGGGAGAAGGAAATGCCAAAATGCCTGAAGTCCAGTGTCAAGTACCCACAGTCAGTGATGGTCTGGGGTGCCATGTCAGCTGCTGGTGTTGGTCCACTGTGTGTTTTATCAAGGGCAGGGTCAATGCAGCTAGCTATCAGGAGATTTTGGAGCACTTCATGCTTCCATCTGCTGAAAAAGCTTTATGGAGATGAAGATTTCGTTTTTTCAGCACGACCTGGCACCTGCTCACAGTGCCAAAACCACTGGTAAAATGGTTTACTGACCATGGTATTACTGTGCTCAATTGGCCTGCCCACTCTCCTGACCTGAACCCCCCATAGAGAATCTGTGGGATTTTTTTTGTATTAAAAAACACTTTTCTTTTATTGGTCAGATGAAATATGCTAATTTTTTGAGATAGGAATTTTGGGTTTTCATGAGCGGTATGCCAAAATCATCAGTATTAAAACAATAAAAAGACCTGAAATATTTCAGTTGGTGTGCAATGAATCTAAAATATATGAAAGTTTAATTTTTATCATTACATTATGGAAAATAATGAACTTTCTTCCACAATATGCTAAATTTTTTGAGAAGGAACCTATATATATATATATATATATATATATATATATATATATATATATATATATATATATATATATATTTATTTATTTTATTTATTTTATTTTTTAACATCCTGTGCAATTTTGTCCAATAAAACAATGTTCATATTAAAGGCAATGAAGACAAATATAGTGAAAGTAGGCTATGCTATCGATTATGAGCAAAAAGGGGGCTAAAATCACATTACATTGTAACATTAAAATATAAAAACAAAAATACTGCTTTTTAATGCAGAAATTCAGTTCACTAAACTAAAAATGAAAGTAAATAAACAAGAGCATAGCTTAATTGCATTTTATTATTGATTACCCTATTACTGCTATCTGCTATCATTAAATACACTTACTTGTAGGTTTAAAATTCTACATATGACACATATTCCGCTCATATTCTATTGCATTCTGTCTGTTTGGCACAGCACATGAGTCTGTCAGAGCATCTGACGGGGCGAGCTGCTTTAAACTAGACATGTTAACTATATCTTACCAGATATTTTAAAGCCCATAATATAAAGTATGTCTTATGTTTAGGATAAATTGGATTATGCACTTACCCCACAGAAGTTCACTCTATGTCCACTGCTATTATTCAGATGTGCTCATATCAAACTATACTGTATATCGATATAGGCGGTATTGCCTCCTTCCATATAGCCTTTTAAAAATATATCGATATATCGTGCAAACTTGATATACCGCCCAGACATAATTGCTAGGTCCATGATTTTCCCTGCACAAAACATTATCTGTAATGTGCCTCGAATCCATTTATCACAAAGACCTTTGTGCTTTGTGACTTCTGATAAGAAACAAAGTCTCAGCTTTTAAATCCTGTAAATTTTATCACAAAATTCAAACAAAAAAATGTTGTTTAGACAGTCTTAGATGTGGCGTGATAGATCACTGTAAAAGCTTAAGTTCAATCACCAGCGTGGACTGCAAGTCTGTTCCACTTTAATACAATTTATAGCATGAAATATACTTGAACATAAGAAAGGTATAGATGCAGTACAACTTACCGAAATGTATCATGTCTCATATAATCTCAGCATTTCAACCAAAAGAAAGATGTCAAATAAAACAGCTTGTGAACTAGGGGTGGGTGATATGACCAAAATCTTATTTCATGGTATGAGATATTTTTTCACAATAACAATATGTACCTCGATATAGCTATTTTTATTTTATTTTTGTTATTAAAATTAAGAAAAAGAAGCAAATTACAAGCACAACAGAACAAATAAATATGAAATAAACTTTTAATTTATTTAGCTACAGTAGGCTAGGTTTATTTAACGTAGTACTATATATTACAGAAATTGAATAATGTGTAAAAATAAAACACTGCATAGTCTTCACTGTATCAATCAAACATGATTAACATTAATAATGACAGACAGCAGCAGGTAAATAAGGCTGCTGTCCTTTTAAGACCGACTGCACAGGTCCAATATACTGAAACACATCTGGTTTTCACCTAATTGGTTTACATTTATTTAAATGTTAACCGACTGTGTTTACTCCACACAATGACTCAAAAGGTGTATAACATTTAAGCAGTACTGTGCTAAGCAGATATATTTGCATATCGCAGAATACACAATATAGCAAATTCTCCAACAATAGTGCTTTATTTCGCGGCAAGGATATATACCGTCATATTGCCCAGCCCTATTGTGAAAGATGTCACTTAACATTGCATTTACCTCAGGAAAATTATCCACTGTTCACAGTTGGTTAGTTAGTTATAAGAACAGTAAAGGATGCTTATTTACAGTTAATTATATATGTATGTTTAAAAAAAAAATCTGTCACGAAGACGTTTTTTTATGAAAACTTTTTTTTGAGTGTGATTATTTTATTTGAAAATAAATAGCATTGAATATAATAATGTGTTGTTTATTTTAACTTCTAATGTATCAAATACTAGCGATATCGGTATCGGCTGAGGAATTTTGTATCAGTGCATTTCTAATAAAGTACTTTTTATTTTTTTCTAAGTAACTAAGTAACAGGATTGCATTTAATTAACTGGATTTATATCACCTCTACTTCATTTTGTGCAGGGAGATGCTGCCATCATTGTGGCTTAGATGGGCCAGTCTGTGAACTTTTCCCTCCCATTATACCAGATTAGCCTATATATTTGCTTTGTATTGGTTTGGACATTCAACACAAGAGGGCCCATCATAATAAAGTCAGAATAGTGTTTCCTATGGCCATTTCATTCCTGCCTAGTGCTTACCATCATACATTCATCTCTGAGTTCTTCCCTTTCTTTATAGAAAGTCATGTTTCTTGTAGGACTCAAGGACTGCCTAGGGCAATGACGCTTTACTGCTGCCCTGACATCTACTAATGGGACTAAGTCCCCCAGAATGGATCTTTCCCAGCAGGTGGCCTGTTTAAGTCAGGTGTCCATGTAGAGGCTTCACAAAAAACATATCTAAGGAATTTTTATCAACCTAGATACCTTCATCTACATACCTTCAGGTTCTGTTGGACACCCACTTAAAAATGAAGGGTACTGCATCTTCAGAAAAATGCTTTGGTCTACAAACTAAAAATCAAATTCCTATACTTTACAGCTGATACAGCAAGAAACATCTTGCGGGTCTGAATATTCCTAAAGTGAATCAAATTGGTATTCACTGAACCGATCCAAACCTGATCTAAAATGTATGGCTTAGTGTCCCCAAGTCATGGCTTTGACACTGAATAAATATTCAGTGTTTGCAATCTGAGTTTGCTGATAAAGTTAGCACTTGATAGCCAGAGCTAAAACAGCAGCAGTGGGGAGGAATTATAATGATTATTCATGCAAAAAAGGCACATCTATATGTTCTTGCAAAAAACACGTCAACAACGCTTATTTGAAAACTACAAATAAGTTTCTGGTTTACGGCTTTGCATTTGCAAGTGCCAGAACTGTCTTATGAGTCATCCCACAGCAAATCTAAGTACAGGTCTGTGGATTCAACACCATGTGCATCCTTTAATGAGTATTCATGCCATGACTAGCTATTTGTTGTGATTGTTTGCCATTCTACATGTTTGCTCAGAGCAGTGAATCATCTCCTCAGTGTTTGAACAATGACACAAAGCTTGAGGTTACTGTTTCCAGACTGAAAGTCTTGGGTACATTAAAACCAATCATTATAATGACTATGCCATTACGCCTAGAATCTATGAACCGTGACAATAAAGAAGAGCAGAAAGCATGATTAAAGCGTAAATGGCAATGTGTAATTAACAGATACTACTGAAAGCTTTCAGTGGCATTATTATGTTTCTATCCAGCCATGTACTGAAATGAAGCACAAGGGCAGCAGGCTGTTTATTAGGTCATTTTGAACTTCCTCAATGGGATACATGAAAGCTAATTTTGTGTCCATCATTGTCTGTTCATATTCAGATTTATATTTCACATTTTAACCATAACAATCACTTAAGCACTTTCAATAAAGCCTTTAGTTTTGTTATTTTTCATAGTGGTTCCCAACGTAGGCCTAAGTCTTGCCTTTCATGATATTTCACAAAGCTGCCATTCACTGAGGCAGCAATAATCAAATGTCAAAGACCAGATGATTTTTTATTACGTCCTGATATGGAAAACCATGGAATTCAATAGGGTGCCCTTTCTCTTTCACATGACAGTATGAGTGTGGTAGATTTTATTCAGAATACTATACCAGGAATTTCATTTTGCTTGTATAAAACATTGTGTGGTTGTCCATGGCCCATATATTGAGTGGTCACCTACATTCTCCTGTAATACACCTCAGGACTACTGTCACACTAATTCTAATTGGTGCCACCACAATAGACAGGAAAGAACAGATGCTGGGAAAAGTGCTGAGGCTGGGTACAGCCTGACCTTAGACAGCAGCTTGTGTGGATATCTGAAACCAGATCTCTGTTCAAATTGGAATGGCTCAAATTTCACAGATCCAAAGACCTGTGCTAAAGTCTATACAATGGTATCTTTCATTTGGGTTAAGCAAAGCTTGAGTCCTCCAAATTGTGTTTAAGCTGCACTGTGGCGCCTCTAAATTTGAATATATTGTGAGAAGTCTTTCTAATGTATACTGCAGATTTCAAATGCTAAAGACAGGATGCATATTCAAGACTGGGTGATTCAATTCGGACTCCTACATTGATTTTATATAAGAATTATTATTTTTTTAAACATTCTAGTTTTAAAGGATATTTTATATTAGCATTCAATATTTAATTCTAATATTTTTGTTTTTTTAAACATTCTAGTTTTAAAGGATATTTTATATTAGCATAATACTTTATATTTTAGATCACACTGGTGGTTGGAAGTTGCAAGAAATGTCATTAATTTTGAGATTTCTACATGATGATCTGAGAGTAGCTTTATTTATTGTTATAAATTTGATCATCTCATTTTAATTAAGCTTTATATTTTATTATTTTTAAAAGGATATTTTATATTAGCATTCAATATTTAATTCTAATATAATATGCAGGATGCATACATTCAGTACATAAATCTAATGCAGCAGCTTGTGCACCACCAGTTTCAATTGTCCTTATGCATTCACACATTTAACTGAAAAACAGCCAGAAACTCTTGTGTGAAACCTTCAAAATCATCCAAACAAGGTGCGTAGACCAAAAAGATTTCCAAAGGGTAAAATACATAAAAAAAGTCTGCACACTCCACCAGAAATCAAATGCAAAAAGTTTACTGAAAGAAACAGGGCCCTGTTTCTGGTGGAGTGTGCAGACTTTTTTCATGTATTCCACACATTTAACAAAACCTCATTGCCTCCCTGTGCCCTAGAGATGTAGCTATCCAACTCACAAGAGAAAGTGTGTGAGGGTGAGAGACCCAAGAAGACAAACTGCCTCATGTGGACCCACTAGCCCTCCTATAACTGAAATATCAACATGATAGTCTTTGAGAATTGAAAGCCTGCCAGGATGAAATGTCCTGTAATAGCTTTGGCTCACTTCACAGAGGACGATGATATACTTGTCCTTTTTGAAGAGGAAACAATCTGAAATCTGGTGACCTTCAAAAGGTAGATTATAATCTTTTTTCCTTTCTCATATCTAAAAAGGAGAATTCTTTGACCATTTTAATTCAAGGAATAAAATGTTAAACACTGATAGATATCAATCTCGATTTGTTACTCTTAATCATGTGTACCCACTACTACTGTATCAGTTTTTTTTTTTTTTATGTATACTTGTTGGTCAGTGGTGGATATTTAACTGTGAATGCTTATGTCCCCAATTTTATATTTTGATTACCTTTGCCTCATCTAAAACTCACTTAAAAAACACTTTAAAACCACTAATAATTTAATTACATTGTTTAGTGTACCTAAAGTAAATATTAAAAAATATTTTTTTCATACTGTATTTTTTAATTTTGTGATGCCTAAATTCACTGTAGCATTTACAACAGTGTTCCTCAAATAGTTTTCGCTGGGGTCCGAATTCTGCCAACGATACCAAGCCAAGGGCCACTGACCTATATATATATATATATATCATACTGTATATATATATATATATATATATATATATATATATATTTTTTTTTTTTTTTTTTTTTTTTTTTTATTATTATTATTATTATTATTACAATTATTATATTATTGTTGCTTTTGTTAAAATAATCAAAAGATGGTCACAAGATAAATATTCAGATTTTTCCCCCAGTAGTCTGTTTTATTCAAACAATGGCGGCGCGCCACATTGAGTGCAGACAGCATCACTGATTATAATGGGCCTGTTTTATTTTGTTGCTCGCTGCTCACGTCCGGTGTAGACACGATGTAAGTTAATGTCACTTTCTGATGCTGCGTTTGAATTTTCATGCAACTTTATTTGAAATTAGCGCGGGCCAAACATTTTTATCTCGCAGGCCGGATATGGCCTGCAGGCCACCTATTGAGTAACCCTGATTTACAATGTCTGATTTTAAAATTTGTTCATTTTTTTTAGATAAAATTGAATGTTATGTTAATATCAGCCTTTAATAATAATTAATCAGTTATCACAGGAAAATAAATTATCAGCTTATACACAATAAAACAGTAAAGGCCCCGATATACGCGAAGAATGAACTGATATGACGTCATTTCAAACAAAATCAGGCCTAAACGATGTTTGTTTTGAGTTTGTTTCGGCAGTTCGAAACAGCTGACCAAAGCGAACTTTCTGGGGGGGTTTGTTTTCACTCCTAAACACCTTTGAGCTTCCATTGGTCCGTGACAGTTACACAATCGCTGGGTGTGTTCTGAAACTCCACCTTCTTTGACGTGCGATTTTTTTCCCCGTTTTTGTTTCTCATTCACTCATACAGAGGTCCGAGAGGAAAACAACATCTCCTGAATACACTAGAGTGTCGAATAGCTGAGCTGGCACAAATATATCCGCACCTGTACAATCGCGGAGAGACTTTAAAGATTCAGAGAAAGCATTTAATTCCTAGAAAGAAATTGCAACGAAGCTTGGTGTCAATGACCCGGGGTTATGCAAAAAGCGACGTAGAGAAACATCCAAGACCAGTTTTCCAAAGCCATGAAAAGAATGAAAGGATAGAGTAAAGATAAGGTAGCAAGAACCAAATACATGTGTTTTAAATAAATGTTACACTATACTGCTGCTGTTGTTGTTCTTTCAATAAGCGAATTTAAAGGGTAGGCTAAACAATAAATGAATTGCCAAACAAACATACAATAATAAACATTTGTTTTTATCAAAAGTAAATCATGACACCACATAAAATATAAAAAGGTGTAACAATTTATCCAGTTTAATAAAATAAATGAACATAATAAAATAAAGTAACAAACTAACTCCAACATTTTTTTCCACATCATTCTAAAGTTTTCAGACTATGAGCCATTCACACTTCCCATAAAGGACTGATTATGGAAATAGAATGGTTCTTTTGTATTGCAAACATGATACTTGACTCTGAACTGCTGCTAATCATAATTATTTTGTCTATATTATTCTGACCACTGGTGCTCATCTCACACCTAGATTGCCTACACTTCATCATTTCATCGTTGTTTTGTTTAGGGGATACGCGAGAGTGTCGCGACACACGTTTACATTAATCTACACCCCGCCTCCAGCAGAGTGGGGGTGTTGGAAAGATCGGAAACAGTATACCGTTGCTCTGCCTTTTCAAACTTCTTTTTCCCCTTAAACAAAGAACAAAAACAAACTTCGTTTGAAGTATACTGGGGCCTTAATACTATGAAATATTATTATCATTTAAAATAACTCTTCTATTTTAATGTTTGCTATTTTACATTTCCTAAACATTTTAAATATATTTTAATGCATTCATTTATTTTAATTTATTATTTGTATTTGTAATTTATATACTGTGATGGCAAAGCTGAACTTTAGCCATTACTCCTTCAGAAGTAACATTTTGTATTATTATCAATGTTGATAAAAATTGCTTAATATTTTTGTGAAAAACAAACATATTGCTTTAATGAATAGAAAGTTCAAATGAACTCTACTGAACTGTAAATGCTTTTACTGTTACTTTAGATTAATTTCATCCTCCCTGTGTGCTTGCTGGATGAAAGTATTAATTTCTTAAAAAAAAAAAAACTTACTATCCCACAACTTTTGAACAGCATATAATCTTGTATAATATATTTTAATCAATTCACGTCCCTTGATTTCATTAATATTATAGCTGACTGTTCCACTATTCTTTTGACTGAAACAAATGTTACTGATGTCTTAGTGAAGAGACCAGCAGAGACTCCACATAGAACTCTCTCTGTTACACATTTACTGTGATAAGACCCATTAAAACATGACACAGTGCCGGATGGCCGTACCGAGGGAGAGACTGGAATTACGATGCCCAGTGACTTCAATTGGAGCATGGCATGTTATCACTGACAGATACAGCATCTGCAGCAGCAATGCCTGGAGTAGAACAATGACCGCTCTATGTCCCAGATGTGCTCATTGCAGAACACAAAACAGAAGCTCATCTGTACTTGAGCACTTCACAGCAGAGATCAGAGAACCGAGAAACGCCCCACTCTTCCTCTTTTATCACCTCCGCCCTCAAAAACAGACCCATCCATTCTCTCGAATGGCCGTATCTCAACAAGACCCACATAACCCAACAGATGTGGTGGTCCTTGACCTTTATCACCCTCTGACATAGACATCTGAACTGTGGTCTCTGACCTTCCCAGTGAACTATCTGATCAGACATTTTTATTAGCACTCCAAGTGAAAGGTTGAACTGCTGAAGGCACTCATGACCTGGATGTGTGCAGATCAGGGTTAAGTGAGTACATGCTCTTATGGATGAATGAGTCGTTCAAATATATGTGACGCTTCAGTTCATATTCAATTGGCTTCAATTAAAACTTCCCTTCAGTAAGCACATCATCCTGAGTTCATGGCTTCAATGCTCTCTATAGGATCATTTTTCAGAAGCTGGACAGGAATGCATTTCAGCTCCCATACTAATCTAATTTCATCTCACATTAACATAGATCCTCATAGCGCTGTGGATGCATCTCATTCTCACTTCATCCATGACCTTTGAGAGGATTACTGGGTCACTTTAAATTTCTAGAAGTGTCTTTTAGCTATATACTGAAATGTGAATATGGAAAGAAGCATTAATGAAATTATATTTAAAGCAAAAGTGTATAATTAATTAATTATTAAAACAGAAGAGTGTTCATGAAACCAGTTTGAAAACAGCCATGCGTGGCCTTGCTGAGCTATTTTCTATAAATTTTGCCATCTTAAAAAATACTTTTATTGATGTAACTTACATCAATTCTGTCATCTGAAATAAATGATTTGACTTGAATAAAAACAGTTTAATCAGATGTTATCATTTGAAATACATTTTGAGGTTATTTGAAAAAACATATCGGTTTGAGCCATGAGTCATTCAAACAATTGTATTTACTCACTTCACAGCATAAACAAATTAATCATGTGGACTAGCTACAAGTTTGCCCACTGCCCAGATTCAGAAATAGGTTTATTGATCGGAGCTGAATCACAAGTCCTAACCTTGACATTCCAGTAACAAGGCAGCATAGAAACCATAACGTTCTGAGGCACAGAATCTGCCTCATTTCCTTCAAGCTCTTGGGAGTAAACAGCATGCAGTGTAGCAATAGATATGATGGAGACCACTGCTTAAAGCCTACAAGTAGAGCCTGACTATTAAAGTGTAAAGAGTAAGTGGATGATTTAGGGATCAATTACTAGGGCCCTATGATTTCCACGATGGATTGAATAGCGCAATTCAGTCATAAAAATGAAATTTGCCAAATTTTGGAATAATAAATCAAAAGTAGCTCAGTACAAATATGGATTAGTGTCTGTGAATATTAAGCCGCAACAATACTACTTAAATATGAATTTTTGTTAAACTTTTAATAAATTGTTCTTAAATTTTGTAAGTTTCTAAGTTTCGTGATTTAAACACCATTGGCTAGTACATTTTTTAGTTTACTCGCCAGACTGATATATATATATATATATATATATATATATATATATATAAAATAAATGTTTGTAAAATGGCACAGTTTTTAAATACCTGAAAGTACACTCTTAACATCAGTCAGTCAAACATTATATTAATCAAATATTATTTAATAGAACTTTAGTAATTAGACATAAACTTAATAACCATGTTTGAATGCATATTAGTCATTTTAACTGAACATTTTAATTGTACTGGTGGTGGTGCTTTTTTTGGTCATTCAGTGTTTCTGTAAAAAAAAAAATAATTAAAAATGGGAAAAAACACTAATGAAAATACTGATAAGATGATGATACGAATTCTACTAATAAGAACTAAAGGATTACACTAAGGATTACTAAGGATTATTGAGCTGCTGGATTCATGAATATTAATCAGGTTTTGTGCGTTCGCTCAAACTGATTTGCTGAAATCAAAACAGGGACGATAATACGTGAGCGCCAGCCAATGAGATTGCCGTTTGTGCATTAGCTCCACCCACTACCGGAAAACCCAGCAGTTCTTAAAAGATGAAGAATTCCAAAGGAATGCCGTTATTTTGACAGGAAAATAGAACTAAGAATATTGTTTACATGTAGCATGTCAATTCTCTCTCTCTCTGTATGTGTGTGAGACAAAGCAATGGCGAGTTGTGCGCTTTCACACTATAGTTTACAGTACGTCAAATACAGGTGCGTTGCACATCCATTGAGATGAACTAAAAAATTAGCACAGATCGCTTGATGGAGAGTGAAACTCTGAAGCACTCAGTTACGTGTTCGGCGAGTTAACATTTAACTTTCAATAAAAAATCAAATGTTTAGGGCCAGTAAGTTTTTTTTTTTTTTTTTTTTTAATTAATACTTTTATTCAGCAATGATCCAATAAATTGATCAAAAGTGACAGCAAAGACATGTACTGTACATAGTTAAACTAAATGCTGGAGAATCCTGAAAAAAGGTATAATTTCCACAAAAAATATTAAGGAATATTAAGCAGCACAACTGATTTCGACATTGATAATAATAAGAAATGCTTCTTCAGCATCAAATCAGCATATTAGAATGATTTCTGAAGGATCATCTGACTGAAGACTGGAATCTGACTGAAGACTGGAATAACGGCTGCTGAAAATTCAGTTTTGCCATCACAGGAATACATTACATTTTAAAATATATTAAAATAGGAATTGTTTTAAATTGCAATAATATTTTATCTTTAAACATTTTAATCACATAATTCCAGCCTTACATATTATTAAATTACATATTAATAGTTATAAATATATGTATTGTTTTTAAAAGGGTAATCCAAAATCATAAACAGTCCAGGCAGGGGTCAAAACCAAACATAAACAGTCCGAAACACGAAACACGAACATCCACTAGGGAACCAGGAAAAAGCAGGGTGACATGCAACAAGGACTCCGTAACAATGACAGAACAACCAGGGTATTTATACACAGGTGCAAACAATGTAAGTGGTGACAGCTGAATACAATGAACAGTGATCAGCAGATAAGGCTATTGGGAAATGTAGTTCTGAAGGGGGTGACAATAAGGGGAAGTGAGACCTCTAATGGACACCCAGGGATACACAAAACAAGGACACCGTGACCTTTAAACATTTTAATCACATAATTCCAGCCTTACATATTATAAATTGGATGTATAATTTTTTATAAGAGATAGATGCCCCCACATGAACAACACCCATCAAAAAAGAACTGGACCACTAGTCCTATCCAATCGCTCACCCTCATCTGCTTTTGAAAGCATAGGGGTTTTGTGAATGTTTTATGAGGCTAGTGGATATAGCACACGCCCTCATTCCAGTAGATTGTGAAGCTATATTTACATGAATTATTTTATAAAAGTTCTAGGTCATAAATCTGCCAAAATCAGAGTCTGCCAGAATCAGCAGCATCTTGTCCAAGTTCTTGCGTACTACTGTTTTTTCTTTCTCAGTCTCTCACGGTTTCTTATTTTTGGTTCTAGCCACACACCTGAGCACACTGATGGGGCTGCTGCAGGCCGGCATTAGCAGTCCGTGATGTACTTTTCCACAGTGCTTCACTGAGCTTTAATTTGCTGCCGCTGCCTGGTCTGTCACTATCAGGTTTAACCCTTGGCCATGGCTGTCCCCAGCCTCCAAAATGCCTTCGAAATGCTCTCTCTCCCTACAAATGCCACCAATAAACCTGAGTCACTGACCATTTATATAGGCCTACCTTTATTGTTTTGCGCAAATTACGTTTTCCAGTTTTCTAAATGTGGTTGGGCTAAAATCCAGAATCATTTATGATGTGAAAAACCAGTCAAGTTCAGTTTTTTGTCATGTTCATCAGATCTAACTTCTCAACAATACTTCTGGTGATTCAGATAGCATGAAAGAGGCAGGAAGAGATTAAAGAGCTCAAAGCGCCTACAAAGAGTGCAAAACTGAGTGAAGACTGATCACAAAACTCAAAGGGAAACCCACTGAAAGGCATGGTGCAAAAAAATGCACACATTAATAACAGATAGGACTGTGACAAGCATAATTCAAAGTTTTGTATACAAGTGTCATAACAGTAATAGTTGCAAATTGTTTTATTTAAACTATAAGTCTATGGAAATTCACAAATTACCTTAAAGGCCATACACAGCGTTTCCTTTAGATTGTCAGGTTTGAGCACAGGAAAATACAGTTTATGCATTCAGTTAATTAATTTTGTGTTGGGCGATGGACCTTGTTGGGAAACCAAATGGTACTACATGGCCGATCTGAAGCCATCTCCATTCATGTCACCCATCCGCGTTTTTACAAGTGTCTTCAAGTTCCCATGATCGCAAATGCTTGGCTGGTCAGGTTTGGTGTTGAGGCTGAGTAATTCGTGGGATAATTTTATTTTTATGTTAGGATTTATTGTGGCTGGGATTACTATTTAGAGGAGTTAACGTGCAGACGAGGAGTTAATGCGCCCACTTGCTTGGCAGCAGAACAGTGAACCGTGTCTAAACCGGACGCGACACTGCTGCGTCGCAGCAGGTTTAGTCTGTCTAGTGTCTACACAGGACATTTGAACTATGTGTCAGTACCTCATAAATAGGACGAGCCAGTTTACTGTCGGAGTTCTATAGTATTTTGTCACACATTTGCACGCAATAAACACGCACATTTGTTTATATATGTTTATGACTGAAATATATTTTTTTTATTTTTGTTTATAGATGATTGAGCTTCGTTTATTATTTGTGTTTCAAAACTTATTTTATATATATATATATATATATATATATATATAAATTATAATTTTTTATACAGAAATTATATAATTGTATATAAACTGTATATAGGCTATATCAACACTGCGCCACCGCCACAGCCCTCATAACAGAGATGATTCAGTGGCTGATTCAACTAAATGATTCAGTCGCTTCTCAGTAACAAGACAGCTTTTCTAAAGTCCTACAGATTAAACTGATAAGAACGGAATAAAACCCAACACATGAGGCGAGAATTTCGTTCCACAGGGCTGAGTCACAGAACAAGGCTGTTAGTGCTGGGGCATACTGACCTTGGTGAGCTTTTGTGTATGATGAGAATTTATGAACTGAAGCAGTTTGTTCAGACTCGGGTCTGCATTCTTTACAACATGTTGCTGAAGATGACTTAATTGAAAATTCCTTTATTGGTATCCTTTTAATATTTCAACTTAATGAACAATGCTTCAAGGTTAGTACATTCCTCTATAAAGAAATGTTCTATTTAAACGTATTGCTTATTTAAGGGTTAATTTTTTAGTATTAAATTTATAGACACACCTTATAAACAAACACAAACATAATTCATAAAAAAAAAATGTTTTGGCCAACAAATATCATAATAAATAAATACATTTATAATATTTAGATTAAACTGTGTGACAGCTTGCCCCAATAGTAATTTGCCAACATAAGCAGTTTCACATAATGTGCGTGAAACCAACATACAAAACATCTGCTAGAAAAAACACACATCTGTCTAACAGGACCTTTGACTCTAAACTTATCTTGTGACAACTAGCCCCAGTCTCCTCAATATACAGTATGAGTAGGTCATAGGCTCCTCTTTAATGCATTATAAAACGTACAACGAATCTCTCCTATAACATCACTTCTGGTGTAGCCTATAACAGACTTCTCAAAAAGTAATTTATGTCTGTCTTTGGCCAGCAGTTTGCACAGGTGTTTAAGGGAAGACTCGCGCTTATCTATCAGTCGCTATGATTTCAGTGAGGGTCGTCACCTCGCGTAAACAAAACTCCGTTATGCCGTTCACACCAGAACGTCCCACTATTTGATAACAGACGTGTTTATTTCATATAGGCCTCCTAATAACTACAGTGTTGCATAGTTAACCGAAATATTCCTAAATATATTTCCGCTAGACTGTATTGCGCAATCCCTTTCTAAGAGATGGGACGCTTCAATTCTCAAAGCAGAATATAAACACAGCGCGTGTCGTCCGAGACTGTGTCACAAAAACAGGCAAATTGCGAAGAGAATGCCATATAAATGAAATTGTGAAGTGGATCATTAAGTTTCGGAAGATGAAGGTTTAAAAGCGCTCTCTTACCTTTGTAAAACAGCTTTGAGTGAGGACGTGCTCGCGTCTCTCTGCCTCCTCCAATGACGCTGCAGGTGCCGCGCGCGCTCTGCGTCAATAACCTTTTCTAATTTTACGAGATTTTTTCTCTCTTTAAGCAACTGCAGCTCCCTGTCGCAATAAGGATGTTGTCGTCTGCACGACACGATCCCTCTCCCTTACTCTCTCTATATCTTCCTCTCATAATAGCCTCAATCATTCCCCTCCTTCCTCCTCCCACTCCCCCTCACTCTCTCTCTACCTTCCTCTCTCCTCCCTCAATCTACATTTGATACAAATGAGGGAATACGATTAATGCAATGCATTTAACACAGTGAATGTACACAAAGAAGGTAGGTTTCCTCAAAGGAGGTAAAGTGTGTACCCTTCCCCCACTAGTCCACACACAAAAATACACACCCCATTCACACCTCTCTAATGAAACACCAATGGCACAATATATGCACACCCTCACATCTCAAACCACAGCGTCTTTGTTCACGTCGTTATTCCCTCCACCACTGATTCATAAAGACTGGGAATGATGTTTGAGCAAACTACAAAACTCTGCTGCATACAATGTTTCTCTCTGAAAGTAGTAAACCACAAAAAGGCAGGCCATAGCCTACTTATTTAATTTAATTTTCTTCCCATATGACAGAAAAATCACAAATGAGATTCCTTTAATGTGTCAATCAAGCTAATCTCATGAGAAAATGTTTTGGGATGTGGCAGTTTTGTATGAATTTGTACAATGTGAATCATACGAAAAAGTGTGATTTTTAGAGAGAAAAAAAGGTAAGCATGATGGTCCACCATCATAAAAGTGTATCATAAGAGATCTTTACAGTGTCTTTGCAATAAAAATCATGATATCTCAATATTAAGACCAAACAATCGATTAATTTAATAGTTCTAAACTTTTATTGTGTGGAATTCAAGGAGAAACATTTGAAATAAAGCTGATTTTCTTGAAACTTCTTAAAAAAAGCAATAACTTCTTAACATTTTTATTGGTAATAGCCTAATTGTAGTCAAGTGAGATCTATAGGAAAATATATATTATTAATTGGAAAAATTAATGACTGAGAGAACATTTCTTTTGAAGGACTTTGTTTTGGCTTAATAAATCTACTCAAAACTTTAGACTAAAAAGCCAAACTTAGACTATCACTCATTTTATTAAATGCCAAAGGATAGTTTCTTTAGAACAGAGATACACAGCATATATATGACATCCAATTTCTTCCTTTTTTAATAATTGCTTGTGAAAAATTGGACAGTAGAGCACAAATATACAAGACATAATATGATTACAAAACTAGTTTCAGGCTAAATTTGCTCAAGGGCCTAATTCAGTAATAAACTAATCTTGAAATTGAAGTTTGTATGCGAACACAAAATGCAATGAGAGATGCCTGGCACAGATGAAGACAAAGAGATTTGTTAATTGATCTCGTTGTCTCAGCATGAAGTCATGAAAGTATAGATTAAATGGCTGTCAGGCCGTGGCAAATGATGCTGGAACTCAATGGTTTAAAATTCATTTATTCTACAAGATTCCAGGAAGTTCCAGACTCCTCATTCTCTCCTCTCTCTCTTGTACCCAGACAAGAGGATGTGATCATTTTTCAGTGCCCTTGTCCCCAGAGACTGACACTGCCCATCTAAACCGGACCTCACTAGGCCAGTACTAAGGGCCTAGACCCTGACTGACTATGCGTGCCGGTCCCTGCTGTCGTATTAATTTTCATTTTGACTGCTGGAGTCACTACAAATCTCATCAGTGCTGTCACAGACTGTGGCAGCGTGCATGTGAATCAGGCACTGAGCCTGTGTGTGTGTGTGTGTGTGTGTGTGTGTGTGCGCCTGCCTGATGTTATACGTATTCTGATTCTCTTTGCTCAGGCCATGTAATGAATAGCTATTGATGTAAGAAGAAAACCTGTCACTCAGTGAATGTTTACGTGTTGCTGAAAGAACAGAAAAGGCACAGCTCTTTATGACCCTTTGTCAAAATAAAACTTGAGTTTTAGGCTGCTAAACACAAAACAAAGACTAAATCTTGTCTTAAAGATACACAGTTTAAAAAAAAAGTTGTGACATTTTAGAAAAGTATAATTTTGACCTCCTTTTGATACATAAAAAGGCATTTTCTTAAATCACTATATATATATATATATATAATTTTTATTAAATCACATGATTTGCTGAATGAAACCTTTATTAACATCGTGGCGAGGTGAGGAACTACACGACAACCGATGGACAGAGAAAATCCCCGAAGGGTGGATTTATTGATGACTTTGTGCTCCGAGTGAAGACAGTGCTCTCCGTAGTGCTCCAACTCCCTCGTGCTCTCTGGGTCTTGAGTGGTGGATCCCGTGCGGTGCTCTCCTGGTTGGGGCTGACGGTCACACGCTGCTCTCTGTGACAGAGGAGGAAAGAGTTAGGCTCTGTGTCGGGAGACATTGCTCACCATACTGCTTTCCTCCCCGGCTGAAGTAGACGCCTCTTCATGAGCTGCAGGTGCGGCCGCCCAGCCCGTGACGAGCTAGTGCCGGTGATTTCACTGTGTTGCCAGGGCGACGCTGACGAGCGCTCGGGACACACGTCACATAATTTTTATTAAATCACATGATTTGCTGAATGAAACCTTTATACTTATATATATATATTTACTTACTTAGTTTTAACTTTGATTTTTTTGTTTATATTTTTCATGGTTGACATACTGCAATTGCACCAAAAATGTCTGCTTTTCCATGATGCTTCATGCACGCCAATAGTCGTATCCACCTGCAACATAACAAAAACCAACTTAAAAAAGCCAGATGAATTGAATATTATGCCGATTGTGTTTCTGTCTGGTCATTCCTGGCTTACTGTATCAGCTGGCTCCAAACCCTCCATCTGTTGCTTTCAGAAGGATCAATAGTTGTGATTTCTAATGATGTCTAAAAGCTCTGGGTAACTTGAGCATTCTGCCCAAGGCCCCATTGCTTGCCTTCAGCTGCCACTGAAGAACAACCCTCGTGCCCATCGTGAGGTCACCCAATCTACTAGACTGATTAAATGCTCAGTTCTGATTGTGTATTGCTAATATGGGAGATTATAGAGTCATTCCCAAGTGTTAACTCCAGTGCAAATCGACTGTATACAAAATTTCAAATATATCTAAAATAACATAAAAAAAATTAAACATCCCAGGTGTTTCTTGATGTTTAGCTTTCTATAATTCCTGTTCACATTCTTGTCAATATGCAAACAATCACGTTAATAATTATTACGTGTAAGTGCCTGAGCTTGACTAAAGCATAATTCTGAAAGTCTGGCATTAAAAAATAATAATAACTTGATAACAAAGTGTTCTGTCCTGTATACATCCAGTCGATGGAGCCCTTTTGTTCTGTTTCCCTTTCCTCATCTCCAGGCAAAAGGGACAATTAGCATTTAGATAGGGCGTACTCTCATATAGCCCAGACACTGCATGGCTGGCCTTTTCTTGAAAACTCTTCATACCCTGGGGACACAGAATCAGTGGCGACAGCCTAAAACAGCACTGCCACTCTTACCTGAAGGATGGCACCTGCACACAATCCTCTAGGGACTGTCTGTCATATCTCTTAAATTGGCTTCATGGCCCCCAGCTGTATACTGTATGTACATGTGAGTGTGTGTGTGTGTGTGTGTGTGTGTGTGTGTGTGTGTGTGCGCACATGACTTGAGCATAAACAGACTGAGTTGATCAGAGGTCCGGCTGGGCTCTGCCTGTCAGCCTGCAGCAGTCTGTAAACACATTCCCTGAGCAGCTAGACATGCACACCAAAAAACATGGTTCATTAGTCGTACTAAGAGTATCATTGAAGAGAGGCAGATTTGTTTTTTCTTTTTTTTCTTTTTTTTTCTTTATATATTATTATAATTATAATAATAGATATATGATGTTATATATTTATAAAAAATATTTACTTATCATTTATTTATATTTTTTTATAATGTTTCTATATTTGAATATGTGAAATAATATTTGAAAATATATATTGTAATAATTTATACATTTATAATTATTTTAACAACACATAATAAATTAATAAATTGAATAGAATACAAATATCAAATGATATAAAATAATACATAATATAAATATAAACTGTGTGTGTGTATTAGTTGTTCACCATGGAGTTTGACTATTAAATAAAATTTTTATTTTAAGTTTAAACAATGACTGATGACTTCAACAAAAGCATACATCATCGATTAATTATAACTTCGGAGCTCATGGTAGGTCTGTCTTAAATACCACACATGAAAGTGGCACAACAGTTTACTGAATTACCCCCATAGAGTTTAACTGTGCTGCTGAGATATTTGGGCTTCAGAATAAGACATAAATATGTCTGACATGAATCCACCAGTGATCACCAGTTGGTTTTTGTACATCTTGCTCTTGAGTTGTACACTGTGCTCTATTTCTTGAACACAACATCATTCTTACAGCACACATCAGAGGGGTGAGGGCAAGCTTGCCAGTGAAGAGCTGTTTATCCCTGCCACCCAGGGACAAAAGGAAAACAAAAACATAAAGCTCAGAGCAGTTGCAGCGTCTTTACCTTTAGAAAGTGTCAGGCCAGGCTGCCTGCTATAGAGCAGCAAATCCCTGGACTGGGAATTGAGGATGTGCGGCAGCAGTCGTAATGCCATCTGCCTGAGGGGCATATTGTGACGGCTCGCCGGGGCGCTGCCAGTGTGGAGCATGTGATGTGACGTGGACTCAGAACACACCTGCGTTAAAACAGCTGGGATGTACAGCAATAATTTGGGTTCTACTAACAGGCACACACGTGGTACTCTAATGCATTTATACTGACATATTGACAAGTGCTCATTGCTGTTGTGCAGAGTGTCTTGGATACAGACAAGTTACGGGATTTTGTATTTAGGGCATTTAAGGTAAATATTCCTTCATATAAAAAAACTTTTCAATAAGTTTTCAAAATCATACTAATTGAATTTAAATCAAATAAATTGTTTTAAGTAAGCAACCAAAATTAGATCTAAAATAATTTAACAAGCTTGTTTACTTGACATGGCTGTAATTTTAATAATAATAATAATGATAATAAGAAGCAGCAGCAGCAGAAGAAGAATATAATTTCTTATAGAATATATATTCTGTTTTTTTTTTGTCACTTACCGTGCAAGCCTAATATTTGTTTTTACTCTGAATCGTAATAGAAATTATAAAATGGTTTGATTTACTTTAATTCTGTGAAAAGTAATGTTTGTATAATTATTTAAATATATACGCACAATATATTCATGGATATATTAGACTCTGCTAAACTCCATGGCACACTTGGCTTTCTTCATTTTACCACTGGCTCCAGGAAACACAATGGATTATAATCAAAATCTTCTGTAGAGAAATGTGTGTTCATACTGAGCTCTAGATAGATTAGAAAATTAGCCATGCAAACAGAATTAATCTTTGTCATTTGAAGCAGCATGTGCAGATGGTTGCATATGTAATTTGAGTCTGATTAATTCTTCAGTCCTGGTGTGCGTATTGAAAATGTAATAAAATTCTGACATGAAAAGGATGACAGTTCAGTGATGTCCACAAGTGCAGTAGACCTGCAACAAATGAGCCACCTGGACCCTAAAAAGACCACGGCCCTCGGCTCTTATCACAGTGGATGAATCCCACAGGACACGACCCATTAAACCCATTATCTAGATAGAGAGAATATGAGAGAGCAGGACCATTGATCCATCAAAGGAGGGGGGAGGAGAGATGGCTATCATCTCTTGTCTGCTGGCTGATCTTCCTGGGGAGGCTGACATTTTTGGAGGTCCTCAGAAGTCTGGAGGTGACACCGCTTTGTATAAGACAGCTGCTTTGTGTCCATCTGACGTGGGGCTTGGCCAAAACCTCGGAGCATCGACCATTTCTCAAATGAACATCGACTTTAACCGGGCCAGATGCCCTTTTCCTGATCTCCACCACTAAAGAGAAGACTTTTAATTGTAGAATGAGATGAAGTTCCTTTAAGCATGGTGCCATGCGAGAAGCTTTCCAAATGAAAGTGATGTGCAAGCTCCATGAACTGTGTATTCGGAGGAGAGATGTGGTTCAGATGCCGAGATAAAAGAATCCCTCTGCGTGGCGATTAGTGAGATTGACAGAACTGCTTTCCATGCACATTACTTCAATTCACAACTTCTCTCTAGAAAGAGTAAAGCTGGTGAATGAGTTAACCTGCAATTTTTCCTCATACTTTATTACTGTACTTTGGTACATTACCATTCAAAAATGAAAGGCTAGAGTTTTTGAAAGAGATTAATACTTTTATTCAGCGAGGATGCATTAAATTGATCAAAATGTCAGTAAAGACATTAATAATGTTACAAAAGATTTCCATTTCAAATAAATGCTGTTCTTTTAAACTTTCTATTAATCAAACAGTCCTGAAAAAAAAAGTATCACGGTTTCCAAAAAATTATCAACATCGACAATTGTTTGAAATGATTCTTGAGCACCAAATCAGCATATTAGAATGAAAGGATCGTGTGACACTAAAGACTGAAGCAATGGCTGCTGAAATTCAGCTTTGCCATCACAGAAATAAATTATGTTTTAAAATATATTAAAATAGAAAGGAGTTATTTTTTAATTCTAATCCCTAGTAAAAAGGTAATATTTTTTAAATACATTTATTTCATAATGAGTATAATTCAAATCTATTAATATATTTACTGACGTTAATATACTTTGTGACATACTGATATCATACTGATATATTTAAACTTTATTTGGAGTACAACTTGTGTACAATACATAAATATTAAGCCTAAAATGTGTATTAATGTCCCTACTGATGAGGATTGTATGATCTTTGAATAATATCGGGCTTTAAATGCAAGATATTTAAAGTGCACCCTGAAGTATACTTGCAATAGTTCAGTACTTCAGTATATCTTTAGTTGCACTTCAGCACTACTTTAAATAAACGTTCATTAACAACTAAATTAGTTGTTCCAATTTAGCAGACTTTCAGTTTACTAAAAGTACAATTATTTTTATTGGTATTTTTATTAAGTACATAAATATGTTAATGAAATTGTAGTATACTAAGCCTGAAATAAATGTATTTATTTTTCATTAGGGATATTATTTCACAATATTTCAGTTTTTACTGTAATTTTGGCCAAATAAATTCAGTCCTGTTATAATATTATATTACTATATTTACTATGGCACAAATAAATCCAAAGATGAATTTGCCTTCATGTCTTACTATCTTCAGATACTTCCTGATAAAGTGTAATTTTAATGTTTCAGATCCACCGTACACCATTGCTCTTCTAAAATTGTTCAAGTGATCTATTACCCAATTTGTATTGCCTACATTTTGTAACAGTCTATAAAAATAATTCACTGATAATAATTAAAACAATTTAATGTGCAGTTTAAAAGTGAAACAGGTAGAATAAATGGCCCGGCTCACGTCAGAAAACCCAATTATCTGCTGACTTAGAAAACACCAGATGACAGCAGAAGTAATGAAATGCGTATCTGAAAGATTAATATCTCTGACTTTGAGGACCTTAAATGAATTATTAATAGCATATGTATTTATTTAGACCCCCTTCCCTTCAGTGGGGCGATTAGCTACTCTTCATTTCTTCATGCTCAGTGGCGATGGCACCACAGTGTCAAGAATGTGAAGAGTGAAGAAAGGTGTGTGTCTGTGACATGCGAGCTAATTGACTTCCAGTGGCATCCACCCATTGTGCCAGCTGGGGCTGTTCAGTCTGATCTGCTTTCATTTGGCCTCAGGGTGCAGAAACCCCCCTCTTCTGTCCTCCTTTGGACGGATGGACAGAAGGATGGAAAACATCGTTCCGTTGCAGTCTTCCACCGCGCATAGCATTAGCGTTATATTGGTCTACTGCTCTGTTCAGATGCCTTAAGTGGCATTAATTATTGAGAGCTTGATGAGTGATGGAAGCTGTAGCTTTTAAGCACAGAGTGCCGTCTGTAATTCAGACCAGGCCCGTTTGACAAATGAACAGTAATAAGATTACTCACGACTGCTTTTTGTTTTTCCTCCTTGATTAATGATCAGTGGGTGACAAATTTTACATGTCTCTGATTAATGTTGAAAGGCAGAAAGACACATTTATCACAACACAGTATCACTAGAATCTCTGGCAGTTTCGGAATGTCTTTATTTATTCTTCTTTGTTTGTATACATAAAGGTGGAAAAACCATGATTCAGCGGTTTAATGGTAAGAAGTAGAAAGTAGAAAATGATTAGAAATCTAATCTTTGTGCTCATGTTGTATTTTTTTTTTACATATTAAAAAACACCATCAAGCTGAAAGTGTTTCCTTTGCACATTTAATATACTTTAATGCACATAAAAACGTTTAATCATGTCTTTCAAGATGTTCATATCTGTTTGTTTGTTTGAATCATGCAATGAATATAATAAATATGCATTTGAGCTACTCCATTTGACCAGAACTATGTTGTCTTTTAATAGAGGGGTATATATATATGTATGTATATGTATATGTATATGTATGTATATATATATGTATGTATGTATATATATATTAGATAAATAAACAAGATTATACAATTTGCAGTTTTAGGCATGATTTACAAAAAAATATTTTTTAACAAAAAAAAAAATTATAGTAGGCTATAATATAATATTTGAGTACTATTACTATTATATAATAACAAAAACAAATAAACATAAGATGTTTGTTCAAGTCATTGTGTAAATTACATTTTTTATGTAGCTTTAGTTTTGGGCAAAAATGACTGACTGTGATGTCATTGACCCATATATGTATCGAATATATCTAAAGTGACATTGTGTTTGATGTATGTCATACCTGTACACACACAAAAGCAGGCATTTCATTTAGTGGACGGAGAATGCCTGATTGCATATGGTGCACTCAGAAAGATTGAGTCTGGAACAGATGTCACACGACAGACAACTGTATGTCCATCAGCGAGGATCAATACTGGTCATGTATTTTAAGAGGGACAGAAGGAGAACAAGGCATGTTTATAGCCTTTCCAGTATAGACAACAAAAACTAGACATTATCACCAATAACTGTTTTTCAGTCAGGACCACTCTGTTTGATTAAGATTATTGTAGAGGACTTGGAATGTTTTTTTTTTTTTTTTTTTTGTGGCAGACTTTGCTCTGAAGGGTTTAGATTCTGAGCTGTCCACAAGCAAACCTCACTGAGGTTTGAAACCCCAACACAATTATGTAGTTTGTTCAATTCTAAGATCAATGGGGGAGTGTAGAATGGTTTATTATTTAAAGGGAGTAGCGCCATTCTCTACCTCTGTCCCTTATCAGTGACCACTATACTCACAACTTGGGTAAACTGCTGCACTTCCTCAATCAGCTGTCCTCGAACCGTGAGTGGAACATTGGTCTGTGCACCTCCTACTGGATCAGTCTTTGTCTAGGGCCTACAGATTCTCTTAACTTTTGTGGATGTTTCTTGTCTCAGCACAGTGGAGATATATTTCAATTATAATTGGGAATCCTGTTCTCTGGTATGCGATTGGTGACGGTATGAACAGAAAACGGATTTGTTTGAAAATTTTGAATAGAGTCCATGAGAGCGAAGAATAATGCTCAATTCATTATTTGTCACTCAAACAACATTTCTCTAATACTGAAAAAAACTTTTAGTTTCACAGAGAGACTCTTACCTCATTTCTGTGATCATTCACCCTTACCATTCACCACATTAATTCTATTTGTTAGTTTTTAATTGCAGAAATTTGTGATGGGGGTTATGTGTTTGTATTCTGAATTTGAATATGTTTGATGTATTTTAGCATGTGTATTTTGATTTTTTTTTTATACATGTGGACCTGTCATCATGTGATATTTGGTCATGGGTATTTAGGGGCTTCTAAATACTAATTTAGTAATTTAGTCATTATTTTAATTTCATGATTTAATTATTTTATTCTTTGTCATTATCACTAAATTGTTTTAGTGAAGAGATTCTTGCACTTCTCTGTGGTGTGAATCAACTTAAGAATGGTTTCAGTTGCAATTCAATTCCATTATTAAACATTCTAAAAAATGCCACGACAAAACTGAATGAATCAGTCGGGATTTTGGCCATGGTTTCTCAAGTATAGCCCCTTGCTGGAGGGAAAACTAAATGGGGAAGTGAGTTGAAATGCAGGGAGAAGTGTGTGAGCACTCTGAATGATTAAACCAGGCTGGAAGATCAGCACAGGGTCAAATGTGACGACTGCCATGAGTTTCTATCACAGGAGCATCCACCTGCATTTATCCTAATTATCTCAGAGACCTTCATCGTAATCTTTTGATATCTCTCTTAGGGTTCTAATAATGAAGATTCTGAGCATCCTTTTGGTTTCCTGAAACTATGAAATGAGCTACATTGATTCTAAAGGGAAGCTCAGACATGATTGACATGTGCTTAAAATGTTGTCAGCTTAAAGGAATAGTTCACCTAAAAATTACAATTTGCTGAACATTTTCTTAGCCTTAGACTATCCAAGATGTAGATGAGTTTGTTTCTTCAGTTGTTTGAACTCTCATTCTGACGGCACCCATTTACTGCAGAGAATCCATGTAATGCTACATTTCTCTAAATATTTTCTGATGAAGAACATCTTGGATGGCCTGAGGGTGAATATTCAGCTAATTTGTAATTTTTTTGGTTGACTATTTTCTTAAATTGAAAAAAAAAAAAAAAAAAAATAATAATAATAAAAAAAACAACAACTCTGTTTTCATTTGCAAACTACCAATTTAAACCAGTCTCAGGTTAATGTTGCGCCACGCTTTCATATGAATCATTTGATTGAACTTTGTCACTGCATTCGGAGAGTAACATTAAGAGAGTAAATTAACCCCTTATAAAGAAGTAATTACAGGATCCTATCTGGTACTGAGAGGTGGCTTGAAGCTCTGGCCGTGGATATTTTAGTTAATGGTGTCCCTGAGAGATATATGTGACAGTCCTGGCTTTTCTCTCAGATGGCGGAAGGCAGAGGGCATTAATATTTACCAGTCCCAGGGGAGTCAAGGCAAAATTTATTCATCTCTCCTAAATAAAATATGTCTATGGTGCACAACAGATTTATTGTCACTGGCTTGTTATTTATTTCACCACTTGTTTTTGTGTCTCTTGCCACATGGGTAAAAGAAAGTCGTTGTATCGGCTACATTAAGCTGTGGAAGTCATTGTAGTCACCCGGATATGGGCAAAATCAATGCGGAGAACTGTGCTGATGTACTTCAGTTCAAGTTTGAATCTGCCTGTTTTCTACGTAAATTCAAATTCAAGAACTGAACTGCAAAAGCATTCTCAATCCAATTCTGAATAGTTAACACTTTCTCTTTCCTTTTATAAAATCATCAAAATATTCAAATGTCTTCCTATATAAAGATGAATCAATGGGAATGTGTAAAGTTCACAAACTAAAACAGCAGGTGTTTAAAAAGTGGAACTATTTTGTAATCAGAGGCAAGGAGAGATCAGAAGTTTGAGAAAATGACACAGCTTTACTATAAACAAAGACGTCTCGAGCAGATTAAGTTGCAGCATCTTGTCATACACGCATACAATAATGATTGACCATTTCTATGGCCAGATTTGCAGAAAAACAAAACAAAAAAAAAACATTAACCTGCATGATAAGCATTTAAAAAAGCTGCTCCGATGCACAAATGGCTAAAAATACAATAATGATGGATGATGATAATAATCAATGTATGAAAAAAATCAAACGTGTCATGAGAACAGCTGTGGGAATTATTGTACTTTTTGTTTTATGCATGGTAACTAGATTATGCATGTTACCAGTTCACAAGAACACAGATGATCCGACATCGGGAGAAAGACAGAATTAGCAGTTTACCAACAAATATATAGTTGTATATATTTTATGAACATCACGAGCCCAGTACAACTCATGGACAAGGGAACAATCTGTGAAGACAATACAAGTGGCTGCAGAAGTTCAAGGCAAGACTGGACAAAATAAGTTCAAGCCGACTCTGAATTGCCATGATGTTAAACTGTGTGACTCACAAAGCTACAGCAATGCAACGTGTTCTAAAGAGTTGTCTGTGCATGTAAGTCTCTACAAAAACTGGTAGACTATGCTTACTGTGCAGAAAGCAGAACAGAGAAAGGCAAACGAGGAAAGTATTGCTTTGAGGTACTGGAGAGAAAGCAGATCTGATGGATCCATTGAATTTCATTAACATGTATTTCTTTCCTGCAAAGGCATCATATATGACACTGCATACCTATCAGGAACTTACGACCTGATATTCAGCCCTTTCAAAGAGCATGATAGATCAGATGGGCCGTGTCACAGGTGAAAGGCATTATGGGAGCCTGTGGTGAAGTAATACATGAACAGGAAATGACAAACCATTTTCTCTGGCATAACACAATTCAAAAGTTTACAAAAAAGGTATCCTCGGTGCAGAATGCTACAATGGTACAGCTTTTAACATCATCGGTAATGGTGTCAGCCAGGTGAAATTGAAACGTGAGTGGCAAACTGTCACAATTAAAATGAGAAGACACAAAAACAAGTCTCATTGAAATACCCAAGATCACCTGCTGAACCCGAATCCAAACCTGTGCCTGGAGTCTTCCACTTTGGGATGCACCAAAAAGCATTTTAATTATGAATTATTTACTTACTGTAACACAATAAACCTGCTCATAAAGAAAAAAAGAGTATCAAAGTCTTATTTGAGAAAAATAAATGCACAATATTTCCATTTTATGTTATGTAGAAATTACATTAAATAGCAGTGATATGACATTAATACTAAAAAGAGAGGCACAATTAACAAATAAGACATACTGCGTTTAATGGTGACATCACATATCATATTTTACATCGCCACAAACATTGTCCTTGATCTCTGAAGTATGTTTTCATCTACATTACACAGAGAAGCTTTCACAATGTGCTAACATCACAGCTCAGACTCCGAGAAGCTGTTATGCAGTCATCAATAAATTATTAATATATTAGTCCCTATTATTTTTATAAATAAAAATGAAGATAAATATGTAGAAGGGTCCAAAGGTTTAATGCACTGACATTATTTTGTAATTTAATAAACATTTCTCATTACAATTACAATTTATCAGCAAAATATTTTGAGTTTCAGAATGTCTTAATATGTGTTTTTTTACCTTCTGCTTTAATGACAGCAGAAATAAAGCTGTGTGAGTTCAACTAACCAAACGATCAGGTTCTCCAGCAGGATTTGAGAGCATCCAAAGACACAAGATGCTCTTTGAATGCAGAAGTGTAAAGAGTCACAAGAGACTCATTATTTCAATTGAATCAATCACTTATTTGATTAAATCTTAAAGTTGGATTAAACAGAAGAGGCGATCATGTTTTTTCCCTATTGTGAGGTAATCCGAGTGAAACAGTTCTCAAACAAACAAACAAAATTTCAAATGTCATTTGAGAACTGATTACGAAATGGCACATGAATTATTATTATTTTTTAAATAATGTGCACAAACAAATAATTTAATTTACACTTCAACACTGCATAAAAATGAAGAATTGAGAATTTTGATTTCATGTTGACTTTAAATGCATCATCATTTTTTCAAAATCTTAAAATGTTGTTCATTTCCAGGTGCAATTAAAAAACTCCCAGGTTTTTAGTGTGGCGTCAGACTTTTGAACCCTACTGTAAGTACATAGTAGTGCAGAAGATAAAGTAATGGTAGTATTATGAGAGCACAGGTAGAGAGTGGCACTACAGTTACAGTGGCATGTCTTCAGGGCAGTGTCTCAGCCATACTCCGGACAAAGACAATCAACACTGGATCAACCCCAAACAATATCTACACTTCTCATTACAGACTCTTTATGTCTAGAAATCCTCATATGACAACCCAGTTATGTATTGATGCACCCCAAACCTTTTTAGACTCCTTGAAGAAACTTATTCTGATGCTGACATTTCCACCAAGCTGATTTAAAAACAAAAAAAAAGAATGAAAAACAATCATCATCATTCTCTTTTGAGGACTATATAAAGCACGTCTTATTAAAAAATGAATATATCATTGTGTATTTAACTCATCGTATTACAACCTCTCCATTGTCCTTTGCACTAAAATACTACCATGCTTCAAATATTGTCTTTTTTCTTCATTTACATGTGATGCCATCTAACCTCAGCCGATAAATATTGGTGGCATTTTATAGTTGCAGCCAGTGAAAATATATTAATAGAGCAATGGCAAATGAAAGCATGATATCAGTCCCTGTATACAGGAATACAGCCAGGACTGAATGTTTTTTTTTTCTTTGCGAAGTCAACATAAAAAAGTAAACATTAGATTCTAACGTCCAATTTTAACCCAAAAGCATGATAATGATAATACATAGTGCATAGTTTTATAAAGCACATCAAACCGTGCCAGCACTGTATACAGAATTCATGTTTTTGGATGCATCTATCTGAGGTGGGGAAAAAAAGGATCATTCACTGTGGAAATATCAATATGATAAACATATTTGCCGACGTTATGCAGTTAGGTCGACCCACAGTTGATATGTCACAGGTCTGGTGCTTGTACTTCCGTTTCTTTGATGCTAGCTACAGTTAAGAGGAGGAGGAAGGGGCAGATTAAAGATTTACAAAATAATAAAAGAAGAGCATAAGCCACATGAAAAGCTTGAAAGTCCGCCCCCTCGCCCTAAAGGCACACTAAAGTCTGTGTGGGGCATGGGTACACCTTAAACAAAGGTTTCTAAACACCGTTTTTGGCTCACCTGCCTTTCCCCATCCCTTGTTCAGAAGGATCATGCACTCCAGTGCGCTGTATGTGAATACGTGTAATTCTCTCTGTATATATATATATGTATTTTTATGTGTGTAGTGGCTCCCTCCGGCCCGCTGGGGGGCGCTGTGCTCAGGTCAGGGTACTATGCCAGAGAGTAGATGACATTAACAGGTGAAGTGGCTTCTGAGCTCTCGTTTCCTTCCGTCTCCTCTTTGTCCTTCTTAACTGTGTATTGGCCAATGAAAGAGCCGTCCTCGTTGAACTGGCCGTCTCCTCCTTCACCATAGTCCACCAGACTGTCGTCGCTCTCTTTTACGTTCCCGTCCAGGGACGTCTGGCTACCCTGTAATGGCTTGTTGTCTTCGTCGCTGCTGTTGGGAGAAAGAGAAAAACAGTTAGAACATGGTACGACCGGTTAGCATGGACCTGTTACAGTAGCACCTGCTGGTGGATGTTGTAACTGCAACATCTGGCTGCAATAGCATGTTTCTCTATGGACAACCATTCAAAAGTAGGCATGTATTATGAGAACATCAACATAAGCTATTTAAAAATTATTTTATTATATATTTTAAGTGCCCTATCGTACACCCGGCGCAATGTGCAGCGCAAGTGATTTTGCTAGTTTCAGCCCGATGCAGTTCTCATTTTCCCATCCTGTGCCGCTTTATTTAAATAGCAAATGCATTTGCGCCCAAGGGCATGCTGGTCTAATAAAGAGTCTTGTTAGACGCATTGATGGCGCGTTGCTATTTTGAGGAACTGAAAACAGAATGCGCCATAGACCAACTCAAACCTGACCTAATGTCTGCCATAATATTTTTTCTTTGTTATTTAAAGTGCGCGTTAGTAATATGTGCTTATAGGCGGATGCACAACGTGCGTACACTTCAGTCACATGACATTTACTGCTTAGATGATTGGCTTAAAAAATGCTTGCTGAACTGATCACAATAAAAATCCTTACAGAGATTAATGGTTAAGTTAACAAATACATTTCTCCGGGTAGTGTAAATCCTAACCCTTGGAAAATAAGCTAGGATAAGGGGGGCTGTGAACCAATCAAAAAGTCAGGAGTTTTGAAATTCCCTCAATATATTCGAGGCCACCTGAATAAAGATAAACCGGGCAAGAATACTAAAATGTCAAAATCCTGTTTCCCAGATACAATATGTGGCATCTAAATTTAATGAACATTTCAAAATAATTGACAGTTTAGCTTTTTTATTCCATGTAAAAACTATTCCAACTTGACCATGCTGAGAAAAAACTTTAAAATCTCACTTTTGAGAAACTTTAAGGAGAAGAAAAAAAAAAAAACCTCCCAAGGTGAAAGAACCACAAATGTATTACTACAGACAAAGACAAAACTCTTTGCTATCTACTCTTAGTATTCTATAAATGATGTCATGGCTATAAATTATTCATTGCACTATGTTATCACAGGTAGATCTTTCATCCCCTGTCCTGTCCATGCCCATACACATGCGACTCATATTAAAACGGACCTCTGCTGGGCAGTAAGAGTGTCATGCATGATGAACTGAGAAAAACCAAGAAAACAGAAAACAATAAAGCAACATCTATCAGATCCTAAAAACCATTGACTTAACACGGAGGTCCATCTTTAATTTCATGTAATATCCATGGACCTTGTTGTAAATTGTATTATGGATGGGCTGTTAAATCGAAATGTAAATAAACTACTCTGTCCTCTCACAAAACAAGGTTTACAACCAGGCTCCATCATATTATCCATTTCTATGGGTCATAACCAATGACCCATGCTTTTACCAACTGCATACATCCTCTCTATAAACAAGAATCAATTCTGCATCATATTTTTAAATTATATTTAATTAAACTAATGTTCCTTGCTTTTCAGTTCTGTGAATGCACCATGACAACTGGAAAATCATGGCAGTTCAGTTATTTATCCTCAGATTCAATAAGGCATATTCAGGAAATTGAGGGAGTGTTGTTATGGATTATGAATTTTGGTTATGGATTATGTATTCTGGCCCAAAGCAAAGGTTTAGTCGCCTTAATGATGGATTTGTTTCTTACAAACATACAGCTTTTCACTTTACTAGAAAAATGTTAATTGATGGAAACTTTCAGTGTGAATTATTGTGATGTTATTATCAGTTGTTTGAACTCTCATTCTGATGGCACCCATTCACTGCAGAGGATCCATTAGCGAGCAAGTGATTTATTGCTACATTTCTTCAAATCTCCTCCGATGAAGGAACAACATATCTACATCTCTGATGGCCTGGGGGTGAGTACATTTTCAGCAAATGTTTATCTCCTCCGATGAAGGATATATATATATTTTTATATGTTTGTCTGGTGGTGTTAATTTATTCACTATTATACATGGTAAATTGTAACAAAATCAAATTTTGATTCATGAATTCATATTAGAATGACAGAAAAAATGTTGCATGGAACATAAGTTAGTAATAAATGCTATGTTTTGTATGCTTTCAATCATTCATCAATAGTAAAGGAGAAGGACATGTATGAATCGATTAAAATCAGAAATGCAAGGCAAAATAGTCCAAAGAAAGATGAAATTAGTGCTGCTCTTTTCATACCTTTCCCTTTCAAGAGACCTTCATTGGACCAACAGGAATGGAAAACACCCAAGAATAAAAAATAAAAAAAATAAATGATTGAGGGAGAAAAAGTGAGAAAAATGAATAAAACAAAACATCTGTGTCATCAAAGCGGCACTCAAAAGAAAAATAAGAGGATGCAGTGAACATCATAATTATAAACAGCCCTAAGGCAAATAATCTGTTGTTAGATTTTTGTTTATTTTCTAGATGTGGCATCCTATTGAATGCAGATTAGTGACAAAACCCATGGGCTCTGATCTCCAGCAGACTCTTCTCTCAGATTCTAGGAAATGCATTAGAAATTCTGAAAGCCAAAGGGTATCAAAGACCCAGTGAACTGAAAAAACATACATTTTGCTAGCAAACTCCTTGCATGCAAATTAACGTACAATTGAGTTTCCTCTGAACAAAGCAAAGTCATTTTCACATTTCATGCTGTCATTGAATACTGTGCACTTTGCTTTCCATTGAACAAAATTTCAAGGGTGTTAAACATGGGAGGAAGAACCTTGGTTCCTTTCTGACAAATTAACCTTGACATTACAGTAGCAGCTTTTAAAATATTGAAATGAAAACTAGTGACTCATGATTTTTTTTTTTTTATATAAGAAAGAGACAAACTTATTTTAAGAGGGAATAAAATACTTTAGTACTTGACATTTTATTTCTTTAATGAACCACAAGTGGTTTAAGTGGTGCACACTGATGTTTACAGCACAGTGTCCTAAACTGGCAAGTTTCTAGTGAAAGCAGTTTGCGGTTCCTAAAAAGAGAAAAAGCTTCAGATACCAAACTATCCAAGCATATTATGTTTAGGGTGACAATATGTCCTCTTTTTCCTTAATTATGTAAAATATCTGGGTCTTGGCCAGGTTTTCCTATTGTTATCATACTTGATGAAGGTAATGACAATGATGAAAAGTAGCCTGACAAATAACGTGCCAGCATTGTACATAATCAACTAATTGTGGCGTATGAGATGGTGGGATCTACAAAATGCAAATATGCATACATTTAATGCATGTGAACTGTAGAGAGCACGTCAACAGGGAAACAAAGCCAAAACCCGAACATTTTAGACGATTTAGAAATTCCGGCCAGGACATGTCCGGGAAAAAGAGGACGTGTGGTCACCCTATTTATGTAAATAAAACCCTGAAAACATCCTGTCACTATCCACACCTAGTTTAAAAAAAAACTGAGCTGCTAGTAGCTGGCTTTTAGCCCTAGCTGCTTTATCGTGTTGTGTTTGGTTAGGACGTGGCATGTTTACTTTAATAAAATTGCAGAATTGCATTAAAAATAAAAGGACCCAGGAGTTTAACACCTTTGAAGATAGCAGCTTTAGACCCATTTGACATTTTTGACATTTTGTCATCCACTTGTAGGCTAACCAATGACATGCTCAGGCTGAGATGATGTGCTGAAAACAAATACCTGTTCTCGTTCCTTAACAAGCCAGTCGCCAATTTGATAGAGGAGGGGGAAGAAAAGGGTTCATGAAGATGAAGTTGGCCACATAATTAACATGTTAGATGGAGAGAGAAGTTAAGGCTAGAGCCATTGCATAAGTGGAAAGAGAGGGCTTAGCAAAACTTACACTTAGCATGAATAAGCTAATCGGTTACTGAAGATCTGTGGCCTTGATCTCCTTAAAGTGAATCAGCTTTGACAAAAGGCGAACCATTCAATATCACGTAACTGTTAAATTAAACTGCTGTGACACACAAGTGGTTTTATTAAAAATGCTGTAGTCTAAATGGTTAGAGTAAGTTTTTCAATTAGTGGTTAAGAGGATTACATTAAATCAAATTATAAATCCTTGTTACATTTTAACAGATGTGTCAAATGTAGCTTAGATGTAGTACTGGAGAAGCTATTGCTGTATCTGAAACCGTATAGTGCACTCTATACCCTGTATAGTGCACTATATCGGATGTCAGCCATTTTGTAGTGGTGTCCAAATTCTGAGTGAACAACTTCAGTCCCTGCATTCACACATTTATACCCACAATGCACTCTTTGAGCGTATATCCTAAGTACACTGACTAAAGCACTATTTTCCAAAACCCACCCCAGATTCTCTCACGTAATTTTGTCACTCCTTGCTAACAGAGTGCTCTCAACTGCGTATATGCAACGTACATTATAGGAATTAGCGAATGAGTGAACGTGTGAGTGATTTCAGACACAGCACATGTTTAGCTTGCTATGCTAATCAAGCTACCTTTTTTAAAAGTTAACATGTTAAAATACACTAACAAAAAATTGCTAACCACGATATCAAACTATTTATGTCATCCAACTGAAATTTTTTTGAGTTTAAAGTGTTGCTATATTACATTCGCAACAAGTAAAAATGACATGACAATTATTAGCTTATCAAGCTAGAGATATTGGTTCAGACATATAATGTCTGTCTAAAGCCCTCACTGACACTTCCCTTTACTCTTTGCACCCAGGTTGTAATATCCACACCATCTTTGCAAAATGTGGTCTTATACAACAAAACCTTGAAAAAAAAATAAGGATGACAGGTAGAAAAAAAAGTTTGTTTGTTAAAGTTCACACTGCATTAACAAACGCCAACAGGGTAACACACTGATCAGAACAAAAGCCATCAAGCACCAGTGCTGTTATTGTTCACTTCAGCTAAAATTATTCTAAATAGTTTTCTTTAATTTAAATAAATCTAATATATATATATATATATATATATATATATATATATAGTTATATATATATATATATATATATATATATATATATAGATATATATATATATATATATATATAAACTTTGAAAATTAGAAATGTTGCACTTACTGTAAATAAGCCTAATTAATAAAACTGAAATAAAAGTAATAAAAGCAAATAACAACTGACAAATTCAAATGAAAACTGAACATATAAAAATAAAAGTTTGTATTTTTATTTTTGTTAATTTTGTTTAAATTGGGAAAATTAAACAATTTTTTGTATTTTTTTTTAAAGTGATAAATATAGGTTTTTTCAATATATTTGTGAACACTTTGGTAGTTTTGGGAGTTCAGGGTGTGAAGTTAAGAGATCTGTCTGGTTTAGAGAGCAGAGGTAGAACTGTACAGGGTGGACTCATTTACAGTAGCTGATGTTGGTGAGGATGGTGATAAGATGTGCACTGGAGAGTTTTAAACTCCATGGCAACCACAGTTTCCTGAGAATCTGGTGCTGGGCAGCAGACAGATCTATTAACCACCAGCAAGCTTAGTTTGTGTTTAATACAAAAGCCTCATCAACGAATGTTTTTGAGGGTATTTATGTTATTTGTTATTTAATATTCATTTGGTTTACACTGTTAGTTGTTATTTTTGATTAAAATGAGAAAGGCATTTTCCCCTCTGCAGGGTGAGAGCTAAGTTCAGGACCTGTAACAGGTAAAACAAAGTTATTCGTCAAGAGGTTCAATATCGTAAATAGCAGAGAGTACATATTAACAATTCTAAAGTAAGATTATTGAAAGCCCTTTCCTGAATATGAACCCGAATAGCTGTTTATGAAAAAAGCATATGTTTATGGTAAAAGTGATCAAAAGTGCAAACTTACTGATAGTCAAATGAACCATCTTGGTCTTTATGGTCAACAGCATCTAAGGAGAGGTCTTTCTTTTCTGTCACTGATAAAAAACAAACACACACAAACACACACACACACACACAAATGCAAACTTACTGATAGTGATAAAAAAACACACACACACACACACAAAAAAAACAGCCATACATAAAACTGTTGATAAGGGTCATGCAAATTCAAAACTGCAACTGAAATGCATCGAAAGAAAGATAATTTACATATCATAAATAAACAACCCTAGGTTAATATATAACAATTTATGGAAAGTGATCACCTGTGCCTCGTGTATTTGCTGTATTTACCTGGGTATTTTCCTCCACGACTCCTCTTGATGAAACAAACAATGAGCAGGATGAGAACCAATAGAGCGATGGCACACATCAGCCCAATGAACCAGCCCTGAGTAGCGATGTCTTCCTGTTCCTTGTAGGCTGTTAACAACCAACACACACACACACACACACACACAGAGAGAGGAGGGGAGGACAAAAAGAGAGGTACAGAATGTTTACGTTTCACAACGGTATACACATAAGCTAGAATGGCAGAAATCAACTCCCACAGATCATTTTACACATTAAGCTTGGTTTCTTTCTGCATGATTTATCGAGTCTGGAGAACAGCTGAACACACTAACACTAAATGGAGACCCTAATTAATCTCACTGACTTTCAGCAACATAGTAGGAGTTATTTGAGATCTGGATTTGAATTACCGATTCTGATAATAACATCAGAGCACAGGACACTCTCTCCGTGAAGAGTTATCTGATGAAAACGTAACCTGAGTAAAGCTCGGTTTAACCGCATCATCAAATACTCCCCTTTCGAAAAAACTCTTTAATAGATGCATCTTGCAAAACATTTGAGTCTCTCCTGATATTATAAAGTGGTTCTAGAGAGTGGACTAGTTGTTTTTCTAGTTCTCTATTGAAAGGCATTTGGATATACTTAATCCATCAGAAAACAGTTGTGCCGATTCATATTTCTGTGGAAACTGGAAATACATATTTTTTGTGATTCTATGTTAAATAGACATTTATTTAATTCTTTTGTAAATTATAAATATATGTTATAAATATAAATTTAAATGCCTTTACTATCTTGATTGAACAATTTATTGCATCCTTGCTGAAAACAACTATTAACTATTAAGTACACAAACTTTTGAACATTGTATCTTATGTGCTTGTCGAACACTTAATTTCAATAAAATAAATAAATAAAACTAACAAAATATATAATATAATATAATATAATATAATATAATATAATATTTTATAATATAATATAATATAATATAATATAATATTATATAATATAATATAATATAATATAATATAATATATAATATAATGTTATTTGATTTTTTTTTGTATAATATAATGGTGGTGTATTTTTGTGTGGGAAGTTTATGAGGTATATATTATATACCTAAAAAACAGAACAAACATCCCACCTAAAATGGCATTTACACAGCTCAAGGACTCTTTTCATCATGAGGATCAATATCTTATTGAGTGTGCTCTTACACAAAATTCCGTGAGATTTTATCTTGCTCGCACCACCTGAGGCACATACAGTATGCATCCTGCTGGAAAAATAAGATTGCTAATACATCTGAAGCTTCGATAAATGATCTTCAATGACATGACATCTCTGGGAAATTAAACCATGCCCTTGGTGTTGCTAGCACAATGCTTTATCAGTTACCAGTGAAAGTTACCCATTTGTAAATATGACGAAATACAGTTTGTTGTAGGTCAAGGTCACATGTTGAACCCTTTCTTTCTCCCTTGTGTCTTGGCCACTCCTACCTCTGCCTGTCTCGAACGTGACATAGTCGCTGCTGATGGAGTTATGCTCATGGGAATACACCCGCAACCGATACTTGGCCCCGGCCACCAGCCCAGCCAGTTTAATAGGAGGCTGGTGGTTTACTTGTATGCTTTTCATCGACCCATTACCTTCAGAAAGAGACACAAGAGAGGTGCCCATCAAACCGAGCCCATCAAGCTAAACTGACCAAAACTAAGATAGCAGGTCATGTTTGTTAATTGAGGAAATGTGCTGCATCCCTATCCACTCTATATTTGAGATTCTTCTGTTCGGTGCGATAATTCTTAAGTGAGATTGAATGAAAATAATATTTTAGGCATGCTGGGAGCGAAAATACTGGAATATCTTCGCTCAGCACAAATCAAAGTCTGGCATTGGTGTATTAGGGGCATCATTTGCTTCAGTAATGCCTGTTAAAAGCTTTGATGTGAAGTTGCCACTTAATATCTCACACTGGATTTGCTATAATGAACTCTGGTCTAGAGTGGAGGGAGGTGCACCTTGTCTCAATTACCCATAGACCTCATCTCATCTCTGAGGAAGCCGAGAAGTGGAGAGACAAATCCCAATGACACTGTCAAAAGGTGGGCATGATGTTGCAATAAGGTTCCATGATGTTCATAAGCAAACTAAATGAAATCATCATGCACTGTGCAACTCAGGGGTTGGCATGATTTTGATGCAGATAACTGCATATCAAAATGTGACCACATACAACAGCATTTGAAGCAAGCAGCCACTGGATCATACATTTCAAAATTCAATTATAGTGCCTGACAAAAGCTACAAACTGATGTTATGAGCTATTTATCCCTTGTAGACAATTCCCATTTATCCGTACATTCAAAAAACTCAAAAGCTTTAAAGGCAGGGTAGTTGATTTGGTTCAAAAACATTTTTTGTTATGCTGGTTGAAAGTCTCTTCACATCCTGATAGCAATGAGAAAGAGAAAGTATATCTAGTTCTTTAATAGCTTGATAAATGTGCTGATTGCCTTCCAAAGCCATATAATTCTCTACCTCTCCATTAGAATCAATGTGCATGTGCATTTAAATTTTATTTATCCCCATATTACATGCACAAAATGGGCTGATAACTCTTCACATGTCACAATGTCCTGCTTTAAGATCAAACAAAACATCTCACATGGGCTGAGGATCTTCTACATCTCGTAAAACATTGTCACACACCATGCCTCACGCAGAATGCATGCAGCCGCCACAATCTTGACAGGACATGGTGACAGGATCAGGAAGAGGGACTGCTATATAATGATATAGTGAGTTTACATGGGAAGTATTTTTAGAGAATGTGTGTGGGTCCTGTATTGGTCCTAATATAATTTAATCCAATAATAATGCATTTCTCCTTAGTGTAAAACAAATAAATCCACAGTCTTCATGCACTTCTTGGATGAAACCCAGATCCCTACAGCTACATTTTCACCTGCTTGGTGGGGTATTGCATCAGGATGTACTGTAAAACATGTTTTAAGATTAAATATGTTACTCTGACTCTCCCCCTTAGGAAACCTTGTAGGAAACATTCACCTCATCATTATCTTTCTCTGAAAACTCTAAACCATTTCCACCAAAGAAACAACAACAACGACAACAACAACAACAACAAAACTAAGCCTGAGGGGTATCAATCAGATATGGCAGGCTTGCTGGTATAATCCAATCATGGGATGGGCCAATATGAACATTAAGCCAAGCAGCTGTGGGCAGCCAGACAACAAGTGCTGCTAAAGCCAATGGCTAAGGTAAGGGTGTAGTGAGCATCTGATGAGCTGGACAGATAACTCAAGGACGAAGGAGCAAGTGAGAGAGAGCAACTAAATGAGTGAGAGAGAGAGAGACTTTTTGTAGAGGAATATACATTAGTCACACAGTATTTATGTATTGCATGTATGTTTTTCATGCTGTGACAGTCTAACATGCACAGACACAACAGAACACTGTTGTAGGAATTCATCTGTGCAATTAAAAATAATTAAAATGCTACTGTTTAGGCACTGGATTTTTTTTTAAATCCATTTTTTTTTTTTTTTTCCTTTTTTGTAGTAATAATAATAGAAGAAAAAATATTTTTTAATATCATTTTTATTATAATATTATTATTTTTTTTTCTATTTATTGTATGAGCTTAATAATATAATGTGTTGTTTTCCTTCAGGAACTCGAGCTTCATCAAAACACTATGGGAACTCCTCTGCATGACCACACTCTGAAGCATATGTGAAATCAGTCCAATGGAAAATGTCATTGAAACGTCATAGGTGGGATGACGTAGCAACCAGGAAGCTTAACAGCATATCTGGTGTAAACAGCATTAGCTTCTGCTTCTTCAGTAAGCGATCTGTGTCTCTGTTTGTCTGAGAAACTTGTGTGTGTGTGTGTTTGTGTGTGTTTGTGCCAGTGCACAACTTGGTTATGGTGAGTTGTTAGAATGGGGATTGCAAATTAATCTGTTGGAGGGGTTGGAGATGGGCCTGTCCCTTTCTTCACTCTCACCCTCCAGATCTAGCGCTATCTCTAAGGGATCAGAAGCATACTCTGCGGTTTCTTCCTCCCATTTAGAGAGCTCGATGCTCGCCACCTCTGTCCATCCAGTACGAGAAGCTGCTGGAGGTAGTGACAAGGGTGGTAACCGAGTTTAAGATCGATTGGCCTGCCAAGAAGAAGTACGATTGTCCTAAGAGTAAGCTGGACAAGCATTTCTTGCCCTCTACACCACTACCTCCAGCTGGGGCCTTGTTTTTTCCCGACCTGCACACTGAGGTGTCTAGATTGTGGGGGAAACCGTTTTCAGCCTGCAACTTCAGCCCTGATTGCAAGTTTACCAACCTGCTAGAGGATCTTGATGAGGGCGAGGAGGTCAGGTCCAATGACATTAAAGAGCTTCATTGGACTGCAGATTTGTCTCTCTGGGCCACCAAAGAGACCGCCAGGGCTTTTGACCGGTTTATGGCAGCCATTTGTGGCTAAGGAGAGATATCTTCCAGCTGTCTTCCAGCTCCTCATACTGAGAGGCTTAGAAACGGACCGTCGCCTCTCAACTTGATTGATATTAGCTCAATTGGAGCAGATGGCGGTTTGGCATCGAGATGTCTTCTTCACCCATATGAAAGAGTTGGGGTTATGGCTGAATGCCAAGAAAAGTGTGCTTTCTCCAGTACCACGATGCAGGCACATCTGTCTCCTGCTTGGATGAGTTGATCCTTCGCCCATGAAGAGGGCAAATGTCATCACATTATACTTATGACAGATGCATCCCTCACAGGCTGGGGGTGATCATGAGTGGTTGCTCAGTTCAAGTTCTGTGGGAAGACCAACATCTCCCGTAGCACATCAACTGCCTGGAGATGCTGGTCGTGTTTCGTGCACTGAGACACTTTCTCCCAGACCTGAGACGCCATCATGTGCTAGTCCGAACAGACAACATGTTGGTGGTCTCTTCCTGAGAGCAGTTTACATCCCTGGTCATCTCAATCAGGGAGCACACATCCGGTCGAAGCAGGGGTTGAGTCCCAGGGAATGGAGGCTTCACCCCAAGGTGCTTGGCCAGGTCCAAGTGGACTTGTTTGCATCTTGAGAGACGTCACATTGTACAGTCTAATTCTCCCTCACATATCCAGCTCCTCTGGAAGTGGATGCTATGGTACAGACGTGGCCGAGGATGCATCGGTACACTTTTCCCCCATTGCCCTGCTCCCTGTAGTTCTGGAGAGAGTGCGCTGGGATGGGGTTCATATGCTGCTAGTGGCCACGTTCTGGCCAGGCCGAATATAGTTCTCGGATCTGGTGGTCCTTCTCGATGGTTCTCCTTGGGAGATTCCCATCAGGAGGGAACTCCCATCTCAGGTGGGGGGCTCAATTCTTCACCCCCAAGATAAACTGTGGGTGTGGCCCCTGAGGCCAATTCATAGCTTACGGTCTCTCAAATGAGGTTGTTGAGACAATTTTCCTTCTCTAGAGCTCCCTCCACGAGGAATCTGTACTCCTTGAAGTGGAACCTTTTCACTTCTGTGTGTGTTAACTGTCAGCTGGACCCAGTCAACTACCCAGTTGGTTAAGTGCTGTAGTTCCTGCAGGAACAATTTTCAGCAGGATTAGCCCACTCCACCCTGAAGGTATTCGTGGTGACCATGGCTGCTTACCACACCCCTCTGGGTGGCCAGTCATTGGGGAGGAACTCATTGGTTACAAGTTTCCTCCATGGTGCCTTGAGGCTGAGGCCTGCTTTGTGCTCAAGAGTCCCATCCTGGGATTTGGCCGTTGTCCTGGAAGCTCTCTGTTTGGGTTAGCCTCCCTTTGAACCTATTGAGGTTCCGGAGAGGTTCCTCACAGTTAAGACTATTTTCTTACTTGCTGTCTCTTCTCTCAAGAGTGTTGTGACCTTCATGCTCCTTCTGTAGCCCCTTCATTTCTGGATTTTGCGCCTGGTATGGCTAAAGCATTCTTATACCCTAGAGCAGGGTATGTGCCTAATGTGCCCACCATAGTTCCACAGCCCATTGTGCTGCAGGCCTTCTGTCCTCCTCCTTTAAGAAGCTTAATATGGTTTGCACAGGATGCTTATGTCTCCAGAGCTTCCCTGTGGAGGAAGTTTGACCAGTTATTTGTTTGCTTTGGTCTGCCCAAGAGAGGTCTCCCAGTGACCAAGCAGACATTTAGATGGTGGATTGTGGATGCGATATCTTTGGATTATGAGGGGGTCATGGCCCACTCTACAAGAAGTGTGGCGGCCTCCAAGGCCTTTTTCTCTGTGTTGTCGATACAGACATCTGTTATGCTGTGGGCTGGTCTTCTCGACTCATGTTTGTCAGGTTTCACAACATTGACATGGGAACCACTAGGCACTAGGAAGGGATTTTTAAGCATAGCGGAGTGGGCATTCTCATTCCCATAGTGTTTTGACACAGCTTGAGTTAATAAGGTTAAAGATTAAAACAAGAAAATATTTACATTATTTAATATCTATCTATCTATCTATCTATCTATCTATACATACACACATTCATTTTAAGCTAAAAAGATAAACAAATTTTATATATATATATATATATATATATATATTTATATATATATATATATATATATATATATAGCATCACGTTTTCTGAAAACAAATCTTATATTGTTTAATTCTCACATGCATTTCTCCTTCTAAAATGTTTAAGTGATAGCGATACTTTATATAATAAGAGTGGACTGCTGGGTGCCTCAAAGTCACTAGTTTACTGACCAAAATTCTCTGTGGCACAATTAGAGCAGGTCTTGGTCATCTCTTTTTTTCAGTCTCAAGGTGTCTCTCCCCCTCATAGATTTAGTCAAACCTCTCCCTGTTCTTAGCCACCAGTGAGAAAAAGAGCTTTCTAAAGGGGACATGCATGACTGCTGATGACACAAAGCAGAATGCAGTATTGCATTTAGATATGATATTATTAAGTAACATGCTGGAGGACTGCCTCAGTTTGGTGTTAAAACACACATTAAGTTAACAAGCTAAACAAATGCAGTGGAAAAAGAACATTACAGAGGATCACAGCAGGGAGACATCCTAAATGCTGAACAATTCAAACAACATTTACAATACCTCCCTTTCAAATAAATCTGAGCTCCCTGTAATGTTTACTGTGATGTTCTGTAAATTTGCCATATAAATGAGGCCCAATTAAACATTACGAGAGGATGATTTGGGTCTCCAGCAGGCCCAGTAAAATCTAGAGTCCCCTTATAAGCTCTCGATAGGTGCATCTGGCTCTTACTGTCCAGTGTGAACTCTAGCACAAACTCGCTGCTGTCAACGGAGAAGTTGTGCTTCCAGCTGACGTTAGCATAGTCATTGTTAGCATCCACGGTCAGATTCCAGATTTTTACATTCGGGACTATGCAGAACAGGTGGGAGAGGAGTACACTTAAATATTTTCTGAAACAGACATTGGTTAGGTTACATATACTTAAACTTAAAGACCCCATGAAACTTAAATTTGACTTTTGTATCTTTTAGTTAATACAGATTACTTAGCTTTGAGGTTAGGTCATCTATTTGCTTGTATAGTTGCCAAAATGTTTATAAGGTATATAAAATTTTTGCCATACAAAGGTAAATGTGACCTCAGTCTTAAGGCCTCAATAAACGTCAAACAAAATCAAAGAACAAACTGTTTTTTCGAACTAAACCTGGTCAAAAAAAATTTGTTTGGAGTTTTTTCAGTAGTTTGAAACAATTCACCAATGTAAACTTTTTGGAAAGGTTTGTGACGGCTGATAAATACTTTCGAACGGAGGCTTCCAGCTCCTCTTTCCTCACCGTTGTCATTTTTCGTTGGGTGTTTATGTTATTGAGATTATAGCATGTGGCACATATTTGAATATTCATCTAAACCCCACTTCCAGCAGCATGGGTGGTGTCAGAATGTACGAAAATGGTATATTGTTGCATTTCAATTTTTTTTTACACTTGAGCAAAGAACAAAAAAGAAAAACAAAATAAAGAGAATATTCAGGCCTTTATACATCTGCTAGAAATAGCAAGAAGCAAATCATAGTTTTCATAGTTCATAGCATACATTAGTATAAGTTTATTAGCTTTTAAAAACAGCTGTATTTACAGCTATGTTTAGCGTTTAGCTATTTACCACTTGTAAATACTTTCACTATAATATGTCAACACAGGAAAGAAAACTTTCATGGGGTCTTTAAAACAAATGAATTCAAACCAGATTCCAAAAAAGTTGGGACACTGTACAAATTGCGAGTTAAAAAGGAATGGAATAATTTACAATTCTCATTAACTTATATTTTATTCACAATAGAATATAGATAACATATCAAATGTTGAAAGTGAGACATTTTGAAACGTCATGCCACATATTGGCTCATTTTAGATTTTATGAGAGCTACACATTCCAAAAAAGTTGGGACAGGTAGCAATAAGAGGCCGGAAAAGTTAAATGTACATATAAGGAACAGCTGGAGGACCAATTTGCAACTTATTAGGTCAATTGGCATGATTGGGTATAAAAAGAGCCTCAGAGTGGCAGTGTCTCTCAGAAGTCAAGATGGGCAGAGGATCACCAATTCCCCCAATGCTGTGGCGAATAGTGGAGCAATATCAGAAAGGAGTTTCTCAGAGAAAAATTGCAAAGAGTTTGAAGTGATCATCATCTACAGTGCATAATATCATCCAAAGATTCAGAGAATCTGGAACAATCTCTGTGATAACCCTCTGCGTAAGGGTCAAGGCCGGAAAACCATACTGGATGCCTGTGATCTTCGGTCCCTTAGACGGCACTGCATCACAAACAGGAATGCTACTGTAATGGAAATCACAACATGGGCTCAGGAATACTTCCAGAAAACATTGTCGTGAACACAATCCACTGTGCCATTCGTCGTTACCGGCTAAAACTCTATAGGTCAGGTAAGAAGCCATGTCTAAACATGATTCAGAAGTGCAGGCGTTTTCTCTGGGCCAAGGCTCATTTAAAATGGACTGTGGCAAAGTGGAAAACTGTTCTGTGGTCAGACGAATCAAAATTTGAAGTTCTTTTTGGTAAACTGGGACACCATGTCACCCGGACTAAAGAGGACAAGGACAACCCAAGTTGTTATCAGCGCTCAGTTCAGAAGCCTGCATCTCTGATGGTATGGTGTTGCATGAGTGTGTGTGACATGGGAAGCTTACACATCTGGAAAGGCACCATCAATGCTGAAAAGTTTATCCAAGTTCTAGAACAACATATGCTCCCATCCAGACATCGTCCCTTTCAGGGAAGACCTTGCATTTTCCAACATGACAATGCCAGACCACATACTGCGTCAATTACAACATCATGGCTGCGTAGAAGAAGGATCCGGGTACTGAAATGGCCAGCCTGCAGTCCAGATCTTTCACCCATAGAAAACATTTGGCGCATCATAAAGAGGAAGATGCGACAAAGAAGACCTAAGACAGATGACCAACTAGAAGCTTGTATTAGACAAGAATTGGACAACATTCCTATTCCTAAACTTGAGCAATTTGTCTCCTCAGTCCCCAGACGTTTGCAGACTGTTATAAAAAGAAGAGGGGATGCCACACAGTGGTAAACATGGCTTTGTCCCAACTTTTTTGAGATGTGTTGATGCCATGAAATTTAAAATCAACTTATTTTTCCCTTAAAATGATACATTTTCTCAGTTTAAACATTTGATATGTCATCTATGTTGTATTCTGAATAAAATATTGAAATTTGAAACTTCCACATCATTGCATTCTGTTTTTATTCACAATTTGTACAGTGTCCCAACTTTTTTGGAATCGGGTTTGTACATTAGCTAGAAAATGTTAGCAATATCTGCTAGCATGTGTGATTTAATTTCTAACTTTTTCTTTTAATTATCTCATAGTTTAGTGAGCAACATCATGCATTTAATTTTATAATGCAACTACACTATTTGTAAAGCAAATGTCAATACTAATTCTGCATAATCTAAATGTCCGTGAGGGAACAGGGCGAACATCAATCATGCCCTGTCCTAAATGGTTTGTTAACCAAGTCAGTCATACATAATAAATGTCATCTAAACAAGAAGACACACTGATTTGATCTAATTAATCTATACTGTGGGCGTTGTCAATGCACACTGCGTCATTATCAGATACCCAGCATTTTCCAATCCACTGTTTTAGGAGACATGGGCCGAACAGGAAGAATCGTAGTGGAAGCTGTTGTAGTAGTGGTGGTAGTAGTAGTTGTAGTAGTTGTGGTAGTTGTAGTAGTAGTAGTAGTAGTGGTAGTAGTTGTAGGTTTGGGTGGAGCAGCAGTTGTAGGGGCTGGTGTGGCTGGTTCTGGGGTAAGTATTGTTGGGATTGGGTCAGTAGACAGGGGAGTGGGAGGAGGAGGAGTTTCAAACATCAAGCCATCTGTAAAGTTAACGGCTGAGAGGAAGAACAGAGAGAAGTTTAGGTGGAGATTCCAGGGTTAAGCACAAGAGAGACAAAGAGAAGCGAGAAAACACAGAAAAAAGAATGAGTTAATTAAATGGAATTCCCACAGTTCCCTTTTTCCAAAACTTATTCAGTGAAAGACAGTGGCTATGTTCCGAATGGAATACTGGCATACTGCATATTATCTACTATAATCTATCTGCTATTTATATTATTATCTACTGTAATCTACAAACTGTGAATTAACTATTTTATTCTGTTTTGTAATATTGTATTTGTATGTGTTTGTGTGTATATGTATGTATGTGTGTATACTGTATGATTGTATGCATGTATACATACAGTATATCTACACACTACCAGTCAAATGTTCAGGGAGTTGTTTTTTTTTAAGCAATTGATACTTTTATTAAGCATGGATGCATTAAATTGATTAAAAGTGACAGTAACAACATTTATAATGTTGATTTGATTTATAAAAAAAGAAAAGAAAAAAAAACACTGAAGACTGGGTAAAATATATTAAAATAGAAAACAGATATTTTAAAATGTAACCGCAGCCTTTGCAAGCAAGACTTTTCAAAACCATTAAAAAACAAATCGTACTGTCCCAAAATCTTTCAATGGTAGTGTATATAGTATATGTATGTATGTATAAAAATTAAATTTCCTTGGTCATGATAGACATCTAAATACCATGCTTAAGTATGACCAGAAATTATGTCATGCCTTGAAGAATATTTGCATCTTTAAGATGCCAAAATTTTGTAATGCTTGCATTGTTTGTTTAGCTTGTATTACTTCTCAAATATCTTTTTAAATACACGTGAAATATTCACGCTCACAGCTTTGTGATATTTGTTAGCATGAATGTTGGCACATATCATGCCTTTGAGGAATACTGAAGAGGTCGCATAGAGGGTATCTAAAAAATTGATTGTGCACCACCAAGGGGAAAAACAGTGTCACTACAAACCACTGTGCTAAAGTTGTGTAACACTCTGCAAAATGCAGTATTCTCAGATCTACTGGCATTTTGAAACAACTAAAAATAGAAAATCATATCTACAGGGATTTAACTAACAAACTTGCAGAGCTGTTAATACAAAAAGAGAAGATGTGTGGAAATCCATTAGACAACACATGGGATAGAATCATTATCATGGAAGATAGAGATTCATAACGAAAAATATTCAATATTGTACATCTTTTTGAAGCTTTTACCTTGGAAACAACAGTGCTTTGAGTACCATTAACTCCATGACAAAAACTGTATAAGCAGTTTTCAAACTCAACTTGACAGGTAAAACTAAAACATGAGAGCAATACTATGTTGGCAAAGTTTAAACCAGACAGAGTGTCAGATAGCCCCGGAGCACTTGGTGACAGACCAAGACATGCTAATGGATGTGAGTCTTTTGCACAGGGGTGTGGTTTCAGGTCAACACAGCCAATCAGCCATAACTTAGTGCACTCTTACCTGTATGTCTCCATCTGACACAAAATAAAAAAAAGAAATAATAAAAAATATGAACGTGGCACAAGCAGAAGCGGCACGTGCATTGCAAAAGCAACAGTTTGTAACTAATGGCGAGCTGATTTAACATTTACTCATTTTAACAATTAAGCAGCACAACACTCACTATCTGCAGCTTTGCCTTATCTAATACTAGCTTCCATGAATCATTACTTGGCATTTGACCTGTACACGCACTAGCTACACATAAACAACAACTTTGGAGGAGTTACTGGAGACACATTAGAAAACAGCTCATAATTACTTTGCTAATACACTTATTATTTGACTATTATGCTATTTTTGTCACGGATGGATTCACAGCCGAATATCATCACTCCATTAGTACTGTTCCATAATTGAATAATTGAATTTCATTTTAACACAGGCTATTTTTCATTGCAAGCTTTGCACAGCATAATTTGCATGATTGAAAATAGAAAACTTCTGCCACTTTTGTAAAGCTTAGTCTTGCACTGATTGAGAAATACTTTGAAAGACCTACTGAAAGAGTAGGTAACAAAGGAAACTAGTCATTTACACAAATAACACACAAACATGCTTCCTCTCTGACTATTTGCAACCTGTGTTAAATCTAAAAAAGCTATTTTAATATCATTAAGAAAATAGCTAATGGTTCAACAGGTACTATACAATTAGATGGGCCTATAATATAACTGCTATCCTCAGTCAGTAAGCCAGTTCATAACAATATGTCCTTTATTTCCACCAGAGAAAGAGAAGATTGAGATTTCAGTGCTATCAACACAAAGCGCATTGGTCAATGGATGCAATTTTCATCCAAAGCATTTAACTAGTCAACAGTTTAACCATTTTTGAGAAACTGGTATCAACTACATAAACAACTGTTAAATTGGCTTGCCATAGTGACTCGCTTCTGTAACAGCATTCTCTTCACAAATGTCCATACATCATTTGATTTTTGTATTCTATCAGCTGAACATTAGCTTCCCTTCTCCTAACACAAACAACTGTACCAAGCATTACCACTAGAGGTCTCCATTTTACAAACTCTAACAACAAAATAATTCAGTCTAGCTCCTGGCTAGATTTTAAACCAAAATCATGAGAGGAGCATGCTAGGATATGCCAAGCAAGGCATGTGGTAGGAAGTGATGTCAGGGCTTAAGTAGCAAGGTGCCATCAGGGATTAGGTATCAATCAATGAATCACAAATCACATCAGAGCCACACATGACTTTAATCTTGGTTGTGTGGCACTTCAGGTAAAACAGCATCTTACCAGCATCATAAAAGTGATAAAACTCTAATCATCTACACTGAGAGCAGATTCAGTGACTTCACAAAAATGCAAGAGCCCATCCCTGAAAGCACACAATGATATGGATGATGGCAGACGGACAAACAGACGGATAGGGACAGGCATTTACTGACAGTGCAGCCAAGCAGTGTTTTTCATCAGAGAAAATACAAGAATTAAAGGTGAAGTATGCAATTCCTACTAGAGGTATAAAACAAAATGAAAATTAAAATAATAATACATTAAAAACTCCTCTTTACAAACAACTTTCAAATATTCCCCTCAGTAATTTTCCTCAGTAAAAAATTACCTTAAAAAATATAAATTGACTTGAGAAGCAAACTTGTATAAGACAATTTTTGTTCACAATTTTGGAATAATTTCTTTAATTATTTCAGATATAAAATAATTGTTTAAAATAATTAAATCAATTATAATAAATATATAACAATAAAATTGTTGTCAATTCAATATAATTCAATACATTTTTGAAAACATCTTATGTTTTAAAGTATCTTATGACATTTGCTTCTTAAATATCTTAAAATATTTTAAAAGTCCAGTCAGTCCACTAAAAAAAAAGAAAGAAAGAAATCCATTTGTTGCTGGTATGTGTTGGTAAAACAGTTTAAATAAATACAGTATGTGGTTATTTGTTACTGGCTACACTGTAAAAAAAAAAAATTTAAATGCGGTCAAAACAAATAACATTTGAGTACATTTAATACTGTTTCACTCTGTATATTTCAAAATTTCAGGTTTAATTTAAAGTGTTACCTGCTCATTCTATGCAATTATTTTTTAAATTTACTTTCTGAGTCAAAACTGTTTCTACACCAGTTTTTTTTCAGTGTAGGAATCTCAAGTGTGGGCTTGAGTTAAAGTACTCAGCTGCACTGTTACATATTTAAAGTAGACAGACAGAATTTGAGAAAAAGACAGACAGAGGCTGCAGCAGAGACAGAGCAGGGCAAGAGATACGCAGGCAGGCAGGCAGGCAGTCCATTCCCCCATTACCTACAACTGTAGAGTCAGTATCTGGGGTGCCTTCAGTCAACACCACAGGAAAGACAGAAGGAGAAGAGGGGAGACAGGTGAGAGCAAGTCAAAGAAGACAAAGAAGAAATCAAGCAGTTAAGAGAGAAACAGACTTAAGTTAAAGACACCACAAAGCATCAGGAAACAACAGTGTGAACTGAAGGAGACAGAAAAGTATTGTTAGAAGGAAAGAGAACGACGGAGTGGAGCACAGACAGGAACACCCAATGATTCTGCTCTCAGATTCACTAACAGCTCACAGCAACAGAGTGAGACAGCTCGCTTGCTGACCTTCATTAGTGAAATGCGGTGACTCCACAGCGTACACTTCTCCTGCTCCGACCTGTGTGCGAGCTGCAAGGTAGAACTTGAACCGCGTGAAGCGGTTAGGCAGATTCATGATGTACTCTGTCACGTTGGCTGGAAAACTCTTGACCTTCCTCTCTCCCACCTGCGTCCCGTTCACTGGAATCGCACAAGCAGAACGGAATTAATAAATATGCTGGATTTTTTTATACTTTATGAAGAAAATTTGAGAGGTGCTTGCACTGTGCAAAATTCAGTTGTTTAAGTTTAAGTGCTTATGGTGCATTCCATTCATGTTGGAAAGATTGTATTTTGGTTTTGTATTGGTTAGTTGGAGTCATGTAGGTAATATTTTTTTTATTTTGATTTTTTGTTGGTTAGTTTAGGTCATGTGTTATTGATTATATTTTTTTATTGAGTTGATTTTTATTTGTATAGCGCTTTATACAATACTGATTGTGTCAAAGCAGCTTTACAGGAAAATAACAAAGACAATAACAAAGAGTCGTTTTTCCAGCTAAAGTCAGTTCATTGATGATTCAGTGATGTCATCATCCAGTTCAGTTAAGTGGGAAACAAAACAAAATTATTTATTATTATTCATTATTGTGAGAAAAATTATTTGTTATTCATTGTCTGTTTCTTCATAAACTGAATGAAAACATAAAAAAACACTCCTGATGCACATTCCTTATTAATTTTGAAAAAGCAGAGTTAAAAATCTTTTGTATTTTTTGTAGAAAAGGTATATTGCCATCTTGCTCCAACCAAAGTGATTTGATTTCACTTGCCATCATAATTATGACTTCAAAACTCGTAAATACGACTTCACAGGAGCACTTGAACCATTAGTGTGTTGCTGTGCATTTACTAGGATTTTAGTGTGTTGCTATTTGTTTGCTAGTGTGTTCTGAATGGCTGTTAGCATGGCTGTTATCCCTAAGCTAAACTTGGCATCAAACTTTTTGCTTTCTGTATGTTTATACACTCATTTTGAGGTTCTTCTTTGTGTATGGTGAGCTCACCTGTATGGTATTGTAGAGTGTATCCAATCAGGAGACCATTTGGCTCCAGGGGCTTGTCCCACTTCAGGTGAACCACGTCTGTGTGCCTTTGAATCCTAAAGTACTTTGGAGCCCCTGGCTCTATGAAAGGATTGTGAAAGCTATTCATATTCTGCTTTTGAATATAAACATTTCATACTTGATGTCTGATCGTAACTAATGCTACACCACTAAAGCATAATATGACAAATCCTACCTCCCTCCTTGGTGTAGAACTCCACAGTGTTGCTTTGTGGTCCCTCATATTCTTTATTAGCCACCACCATGTACATCTTGTATTTGCTATATGGAAAAAGCTCTGTCAGGATGCCAGAGGGATGTTCTGCAGTGGTGAAGAAACCTTTATGCAACTTTGTCTTGTTCACTTTCAGGCCCTTTATGAGGCTGGCCTCCCGCCAGAAGTACAACTGAGAATATGATATGAATACTGAATTACAATGGTGGCAAATTTTTAGTTTTTTTGTGTGGATGTAGTCTGGTGTTTGGTATATCTGCTTGTACTCTTTAAACTCTCCGTTCACAGTGCTGGGGTCCACAGGCACCCATTGAAGATTTACTTTGGTGCTGTTGATCTTCGACACCCTGAGTTCTGTTGGTGCAGCAGATGGTTCTGATGGGAAAATTAGTATGAGTACAAAACAAACCAGAAAAGATGTTTAAGACTATAAAAGTGTCATTAAATATGTAATATTAGTACTCACTGTCTTCCCCAGAATAACCAATAACTATGTTTGACTCTGGGCTGTGTCCAAAGTCATTGACAGCCTGTATTTTGATCTCATATGGGACATAAGTGTCTGTATTATGAATAATGTGCTTCGTTCTGGTTGTGGTTATGCTATCCCACTCTTCCTCAGTGTCTTTCCTTCTCCATGAGACTACATATCGCAGGTTTGGCCCATTCCTTTCTGTGTTCTTAAGTGCCTGTGAAATGTACAGATAGATTAGGTCACTAACTGTCTGCTTTTTCAAAGCATTTCAGTAAACATGGTTCATTTTACCTGCCATGTGATCTCCATGTTGTTCTTCTTGCTTCCCCAGCCTTTAAGACCACTTGGCACAACATCAGGAGCTGAAACAAATCAGTATACATTTCTGTTTAAACACACTTTCTAACACATTTCAGTCAGGGCTTCTGGATATAGCTGATCTCTTACAGGCTCCGCTGGTCTGATAGCGTGCAGAGGCCAGGCTGGGTTGACTCTGGCCAACAGCATTGATCGCAATCACTCTGAACTGGTAGTTGACAAATGGTGACAGTTGCAGGTTAACTGAGTTTAGGTCGCCATCAAATATAGACAGGTTCTGCCACTTCCCCGGCTCCCACCTGTCCTCTTCAAACTGGACAAGGAAATCTGTAGTAACGCAATAAGTCAGAGTTGGAAAATTGCAATATCTGTTAAAAAAAAAAAGTATAAATTCCTGGTACTGGTCAATAAAATGAAAGAGGTAGACATATCAGCCCTACACAGATAAGGAAACTCAAAAGTGTGTGAGTCAAAGATAAAATGTAATTAGTCATATTTACTTGACTGGTCAGTGACGAACCTATACTCTAAACTCACGTGTAACAGGACTGTTGTTTTCATTCCCAGGCACCCAGGTGAGTCTAACACTACGTGCTGAGGGGTCCGAGAGCTCAAGATCCTGAGGGGGGTCTGGTCGACCTAGAAGAGAACAACATACTAATTAACCATGTTAAGTTATACGAGTACGAATTATTCTCAGATGTTGAGAGTAAGAATTAAAAAAAAACAGAGACTGATTGTTAGCGGCTTTAATTGGACATTAGAAATAATACCTGCAGAGGCACTATGATTTGAGGCAGATGAGATGTCATCCTCTATGAGGTAAAGGTCAAAGGTCAGAGGTCAAGGGTTAGTGTGGCTATTAGTAGATAAATATAATAAAAGACAAACACTATTGATTTGAGGCAGATGAGATTTAATGGTATTATAGGATTAGTACATTTTGAATTAATGCATTTATTTTTCATGATGTGTTTTTTGTTATGGTTTTTTTTTTATGGTTTTATTTTTAATATTCAATTAGAATCTTAAGTAAAATTAAAATAATTTAGCAATATAAAAAAAGGTGCATAAAGGAAGACCTACATCTATTGTACGGTGTATGTGAATGTGTGCGTACCTGTAACTGTAAGGCGAGCTGAGGCAGAGTCCTCATCTATCTCAGTTTTGGCAGTGCATGTGTAGGTTCCTCCATCTTCTGGATTGACATTGTGAATAGTTAAGGACTCCTCATCCTTTTTGAAACGGCCACTAAAACATACAGAAATTAGACAATAAATACAGGACACATAGTGCCATTCAAAAAGTTTTTTTTTTTTAAAGAAATTAATACTTTAATTTAGCAAGGGTGCATTAAATTAAACAATAGTGACAATAAAGACTTTTAGATTGTTACAAAAAATATTACAAATAAATGCTATTCTTTTGAACCTTCTATTCATCAAAGAATCCTGAAAAAAAAATTATCACATTTTCCACAAAATATTAGGCAACAGAATTGTTTTCATGTTGATAATAAGAAATGCTTCTTGAGCGCTAAATCAGCATATTATAATTTCTGAAAAATCATCAATAGATTACATTTTTAAAATATATATTAAAAAGCTGAAAACAGCTCTTTTAAATAGTAATTATATTTTAAAATATTACAGTTTTTACTGATTTTTTAATCAAATAAATGAAACCGTGCTGAGCAAAAACACTTAAAATATATATTTAAAAGATGTTAATAGCTTATTTTTTAATTTAAGAGGGGTTATTGTGAGTGTATTTGTTATACATAGAAAAATAGTGCACAATCTAATTATGATTATATTGTGTAGGTATTGTTACATGACATTACATCCAGCTAAAGCTTAGAGGCTTGTCATCTTTTAGCCATGTGACCGTAGCAGGAAGGGAAGGATCATGTTTAACTCGACAATGAAAGCGAACCATGCTTCCTTTGGGTTGTGTGACATGTTCAGGTGCCCGCACTATTCTTGTGGGCTCTGAAATGAAGCACAAACACAGAGAGTAAATGAAGGCATTCATGAACAATAATGTAATGTGCTTTCTTCAAAATATTCAAAAGTTAGCTTGTGAATATACAAGTAAATCAAGACAGATTTAGAGATTAATGCTTCTGGTCTTACCTTTAACCTCCAGGCGCACCTGATTCTCCATCTTGCCCAGAATGTTACTGGCAACACAAGTGTAGGTGCCTTGGTCTTCTGGCCGGGCTTGTTTAATCTCCAAAGTACCGTTGTGATACACCTTGTACTGACCACCATCCAGACCACTGCCTAGGCCATTCTTAAACCTAAACACACATGTACATTATATTTGTGTAATTTGTATTCTAAAACCCAATAGTTAGGGTCAGTGAGCTTTTTTTAAAAAGAAGAAATTAATATTTTTTTCAGTAAAGATGCATTAAATTAATCAAACGTGACAGTGAAGGCAACGAAAAATATCAGTTTCCACAAAAATATAAAGGAGCAAATCTGTTCTCAACATTGATAATAAGAAATGTTTCTTGAGCAGCAAATCAGCATACCATCACAGCAATAAATTACATTTTAAAATATATTCAAATGGAAAACAGTTATTTGAAACTGTAATAATTTTTCATAATACTGCGGTTACTGTATTTTTTGATCAAATAAATGCAGCATTCTTTGAAAACATTTTAAAAATCTTATAGACCCCAAATTTTTGAACGTCAGTGTATCTTTTCAAACAATGAAACATAAGCTCACCAGCGCAGTAAAGGGAACGGTGAGCCAAAGAAAGGGCAGTCAAGGAAGGTCCTGTTGTTTTCAATGACTTTGATCAGCTGGTTTTTTGGACCTAGCATCCGTGGTGCCAAGTCTAGGAAGAAAACAACACTAACATATCACAATCTTGTGACCTCTCTGAATATTCTGAATGACTGACTCTTTATCATTTCTTACCCAGGATGTTGACAAAAGCATTGGCCAGTAGATAACCATGCTCATTGGAGGCGTTACATTGGTAAACAGAGCTGCTGCCGATATGGACTGAATGGAACAGGATGGTGTCACCAAGAACTTGCCGGTTTGGGTTTGGCACTGAACCTGAAGTTACACAAAGAGCAGAAAAACATATGCATTACTCCATTGTGTTATGATGAAGTCTGTTAAAGTCATAAAAGCAACAGTTCTCAGTTTCAGTACTCACTTTCGATAGGTTCCCCATCCACCAGCCATTGGATAGTGGGTTTAGGGTTCCCTCTGGCACGACACACTAATCGTCCATTCTCTTCAGGGGCAAGCACCAGATTGGTGGGCTTATCTAGCCAATAGGGAGCAGCTGTACAGAGCAATTAAGAAATCTTAAAATTAGGATAAAAGAAACAGCACGTATCTCATTAACAAGACGCATCATGTGTCTTTTCTCTACGGCTCACCTTTGACCTGGACTTCAACGGAATGGCGAATACTGCCAATCTTGTTGCTGGCCATGCAGGTGTAGTCGCCAGAGTCCTCCTCGGACACATTGAAGATGCGTAAAGTTTTACTGAAATTCTCAATCTTGACTTTTGTGGATGGGAGGTCTGCTCCTCTTTTAAACCAATCAATGGTAGGAGTTGGGCTGGAAAAATTAAAGATGAAAAAGGACAGATAAAAAAAAAAAACACATCATCACTTAATTGTAATTGAGAAATCTAAGAACTAATCCTAATAGTGATGTACAGTATATAGAGCTTTTGGTAACTGAATATGCTGTATACACCAATGTTGTTATTGTTAAAACCCCCTGTTGGAGTTTACCATGTGCAAATTCATCAGTTAACACCATTTCTGAGCATTTTCTCCTTACAGAGGCGTACTAAAGACGTAAAGGGTTATTCCCCCCTGAAATGAAAATTCTGTCATTAATCAGTTACACCCATGTTGTTCCAAACCCGTAAAAGCTTCGTTCATCTTCAGAACGCAATTTAAGATATTTTGGATGAAAACTGGGAGGCTTGTGACTTTCCTACTGACTGCCAAGTACATTGCACTGTCAAGGTCCAGAAAAGTATGAAAGTTATCTTCAGAATAGTCCATCTGCCATCAGTGGTTCAACCGTGACGTTATGAAGTGACGAGAATACTTTCTGTACGTGAAGAAAACAAAAATAATGACTTTATTCAAAAAGTATTCTCGTTGCTTCATAACATTACGGTTGAACTACTGATGGCAGATGGACTATTCTGATGATGCTTTTCATACTTTTCAGGACCTTGACAGTGTAACTTACTTGGCAGTCTATGGGACAGTCACCCACCTCTTCTGTTTTTCATCCAAAATATCTTAAATTGTGCTCTGAAGACGAACAAAGCTTTTACGGGTTTGGAACGACATGAGGTTAAGTAATTGATGACAAAATTTACATTTTGGGGTGGAGTATCCCTTTAAGTCTTAAAAACGTGTCTTGAAACCCCCCCGTTTGATACTGTGTTTAAAGTAAGGTACAGCAACATGTTTATTTCTTGAGGAGAGCAAGGTCATTTGGAACAAATAATAAGATCCTGCTGTTATTTTATCAATCTGTAATACAGAGTGTTTTACAGTATAGCATCGGTGCATGGTACAGCTCTCTCTGTTCAACCTAAAGCTCGACTGGCTAGACTGTTACGTATTTGTTCAAAAATTGTGGGCCAAACACTTGAGCTAAGTTTTCAAGATGCATATGCTAAAAAGATGTTGTCTATAAGCAAAATTATGTCTGATCCCTTCCATGTTTTATTCGGTGGGATATTAGCTTCTGCCTTCAAACAAAAGACCATTTGCTTTGAACAGACTACAGAAATCTTTTGTTTATCAGTCTGTCAAATTATAAAATCAAAGGTGGGGAGGAAAGTAGGCCTCACGGTTTCCAGAAATGTGGAAGTGCTCACTTGTGATTTGTATTGTAGCTCATTATGTATTTATATGTTGTTATTATTGAATGGTGTTTATTTGGGAGGTAACTGTAACAATGTGATGTTGTTTAGTGCGTTTTGAATGTGATAAGGGTGTAGGGATACGCTGAAGCCTTTACATAAAGAAATTATTTTCATGGGAAAATTTTGTCTTTATGTCCTTTTGATTATCAAAGATGAGTTTTAAGGGATAAAAATAGTGACTGCAGGAAGAAATATAAAAACTATGAAAATGACAAAAGCACATAGAAAAATGAAAACAGAAAACAAAAATAAAAACTAATTCTATATTAATAAGTATGAGAACATTATATAAACATCACTAAAATAACACTCACACTCCAGCTGCTATACACTCCAGAAGAAGCTGTTCCCCTCGGAGCACTATCTTGGAGCTGGACAAGCCTTTTGGAGACAGAAAGGTAGGCTGTGTTTCTGGTATATTACGTGCTGTGGGGGAAAAAAAGAGAAACTTGTTAACATGCACAGAAAGAGACACTGGTTTGAGTTAGGAGCTTAATTACAGTACACAAAATTATGAAAAACCTAATTTTTATTTTTTAATGTTATGGATTATATACAATTTGCTAATTCTAAATACACACACACACATAATATACATTCGCAAATGTGAGAGACAAAGTAAGAATTAACTCTATAGGAAAGAGTTAATCCTAACTCTCTAAAGGAAATAATTCATTTGTGAAATCTCCATTTTTTAACATAAAAAATGTCACATTACCAGTGGTAAGAGAGAGAAAGTATGAAAGTTACAAAACCGGTTACATGTTATATATAACCAGTTTTTAAATATTATTAGAATTTCAAATAACAGATTTCTATTTTTAAATATTCCTGTGATGTCAAAAATTCATTTTCAGTCACATGGTGTTCAAGAAATATATCTTATTGTCAAAGTTGTGCAGCGTAATATTTTTGTGGAAATCTTGATTCAATCTTTCAGGATTCTTGATTTCATTTATTTGGAATAGAAATATTTTGCAACCCCAACCTTGACTTAATAAATGTCTTTATTCTCACATTTGATGCATCCTTAATGAACAAAAGAATTAGTTCTTTAAAAGATATTAGTGACCTCAAACGTTTTTAACCAATTATTTCTGTAAAATGTATGTTATTTATGAAAGCGTGAAAGAAAAATCATATAACTGTGATGACAGACAGATGGTTAGACATCAAATCCTGGTTTTGTGAAGACAGACAATCTTCTCCCTTAGGAAGACTTGATGAGCATGGCAGTATTAGTCCCTATTGTAATGTATATCTAGCAGTAAGATTAGCTCTCAGTTATTAGCATTGCCAGCAGTGCTCTAGGAGAGGGAGTGACAACAGCCTTTGTTGGCGACATTAAGTGGGAGGACAACGTCTGGTAGATCTGACTATGAAGCTGCCAGGGACACATGTTTCACACCACTGTCACGTGTGTCTGTGGTGACAGCAGTGCCAGTTCCCTGTCAGTGCGACCCCAAAATGCCCTGCTGGAGACTATACGAATGACTCAAGAGACAAGATAACTTTTAAAAAAACTTATGTTGTCTGATCCTGACAATATTGTCATATATTGATATTTGGGTGTATCTCAAAAAGCCATCAAGAACATGCCTGTGTCATATTTAACTTTAATGTTAATCAATCAATCAATCCAATCAATCAATCTATCTATCTATCTATCTATCTATCTATCTATCTATCTATCTATCTATCTATCTATCTAACATTTTTTCTATCTATCTATCTATCTATCTATCTATCTATCTATCTATCTATCTATCTATCTGTCTGTCTGTCTGTCTGTCTGTCTGTCTATCTGTCTATCTATCTATCTATCTATCTATCTATCTATCTATCTATCTATCTATCTATCTATCTATCTGCCTACCTACCTACCTACCTACCTACACTATATATGTGCACACACACAAATTATATAAATACATTTAATTAAATTTATTTATTTATTTTAATTATTTGTAGATTTTTTTTTTAACATTCAGTCAAGAAACTGAAAGATTAACATTATAGAATTTAAATAATAAAAAATATAGTATAGTATAGTATAAATAGTATTTATAAATCATGGTAAATAAAAATATATATATTTTTTAATTCAGATAATAATACAATGACAATCATCCTGTAAAAAACATTTTTAAATATATATATATATAAATACAATGACAATCATCCTGTAAATGACATTTTTAATTTTATATATATTTTTAAAAGAATTATTTGGGGGATTTATGCAAAACTTTTTTTTTTTTTTTAACCATTTGATTTCTTGGTTAAATATATGATCCAGGCTTGTTTGTGACAAGGTTTCAATTTTACCCATTTTCTTCATATATTCATTTCCAGCCTTAGGCCATTTCCTTGGATACATATGTGAGGATTTGAACATGGTTATCATTGCTGAAATGTGGTTTAAAGTTGATGAAATATTAATGAGCACTTCTTGACTAATCTCCTTGACTCCATTTCCATATCTCCATATGAGCAATGAGATTAGGATAATTAAAGCAATTTCAATTGAAATGTGAATACTTTTCCTTCAAACCACGACAGAATTTTCCTGACCCCCAAACCACATAGAATCATGTATTAAACAAATCACTGTAAGTAACCTAAGCACTGAGTGGTAAGTTCTACAGTCTGTTAAATACTATGTGGAACATCTTTGTTTACATTGTATATTATGGAACAGACACACTATCTCTGCATTTCCTCTGCTTCATGTGGTTAGAAACAGCAGCGCTAATTCAGTTAGTGTTGTTTTACAGAAGCATACAGACAACAGGCTAGCTGTGTGTGGAACTCACCACCATACAGATCAGTGGAGTTGAGAAACGTGTCATTATAAGGTTCCTCTGTGAATAAATTTGCAGTTTAATCAACATTCAAATACAGAAAAAAAAAAAAAAATCACTAAATTACAACTAGGAACAGAACAATTCTGGAAAATGGAAGATGGACAGTCCTTCAAACCTCTTACCGAAACTGTGATACTAATCAATGAAGAGACTCCAAATTAAAGAGCAAAAAGAACTATCACAGATAAATGTCCACTGAAACACTGCAATACTACCTCCTCACCACTAGATGGAACACAATATTCACATATACCTTAGCAGCACAGCAACATATCAGTTACATCATATTAAAGATAACAAGTGATCCTGAACCACTCACTTGTAGTCACTTTAAGGGTGTAGGGGTTCTTCTGCTGAATGGTGTGTGTGAACTCGAAGCGAGCGGTACAGCTGTAGTCAGTGGTGGCATCTTTAGCCAGAACATTGGAGAAGAATAAGTCGCCGTTTAAGCCCATCGACACCCTCTTGTCCTGTGGTATGGGCATAATGACTGTGGGGGGGGAAGGAAGAGAAGACAATCCAGACTCATTTGCTCAACTTAATTTGACGTGCAACAGCCGACAGGCAACAGAAGAAATGATGCTCAAGATGAGTGTGGGAATCACAGAAGCATGATTATCATCTTCTGGCCTGAAACATCACAAGGATCAGTAAATGTGTCACTCAAGGGAAGAGTGTGAGATGAAAAAGAGATGTACTGCACTAAGTCTGGATTCAGTTTTTTTGGACTAAAGTGTCGTGATCACATGACTAGAAATGAATATTAATAACATATGCAAAGCAGTATCTTAAAAGTGAAGTTAGTTGTTTTTCCAATGTTAAAATATAGGGATATGCAATGTATTATAAATATTAGTGATCTTTAATAAAATACAACATAGAAAAGTCTGTCTGACCAATGAACATGGAAAGGAGTGTTCAAGGAAGTTTTTTCATTAAAATGTGTACATACTATGAAAGTAGTGGGAATTCAAGCTAGAAATCACTTCACCTTGAAGATTCATAATGTATGCCTTCTCATTATCACTGTCACATTTCAAAAGAGCCGTTTGTGACTTTACTAATGACAAACACCGTTAAGATGTGCGATCAGTGCTTTGTAGCGTGTGTCTAAGCTGCATGATTCTGGGTCTGTTGAAATGTCTCAGTGCCATGCTTGTTTCTGCTCTCTCAGCTTTTTGTCAGGTAGTGCAGATTCGCATACATGCACTAGGTCAGCACTAATGCAGTAACGGACACTGCTGTGCAGAGGACACAGACTGCAAGACTGAGAGAGACACAAAGTAAGGGGAAGTGAGAGGGAGATAAGAGGAAGAGGTAAAAGAGAGCATGAAGGTGATGACTGAATGCCAAAGCGATGGAGATAAGGGGTAAGTTTAAGAAAATAAGACACAATCAATCGTAGGAAGTGATGGGCAACACTCACAGCTGTCCATCCAGAAGGTTTCAGGAGGGGGGAGACCAGGAGGAGGGTTGCAGGGCAGGACGAGTGATTCCCCCTCACGCACAACCACAGGCTCCAAAACCTCCTTCGGCCACAGCGGAGACTCTGAGCAATGGAGACAAGTTTACCAGATTTGGGGAGATAACATCAATCAACTCAATCTACTGTATGAGAGATGATGTTTTTATTATGCATTCTGTATGCATGGTATTTTTAAAGGGATAAGCCACTCAAAAATGTCACTGTTGTTCCAAACATGTACGACTTTCTTCCTTCTTTTCTTTTTTGGAAACTAAACTATAATAAAGCTCCATAAACGTATCAGAAAAGTAGTCCATATGAAACTACATACTACAACTACAAGTTTTTTAAAAGCATACAATCATTCTGTATGAGGAACAAACCAAAATTTCAGACTGAAAATTCAAATGATGCCATTTTCAATGTCAGCGATATCAAATAACACTGTCATATGTTTTGTAACAAACTGTGTTGTGTAAAATTAAAAAATGATGAAACAGATCAAATATGAAATCTACGGTTGAGAGGTAGATTGTCTTTCTGTTCCTACTTAAAATAGAGCACAAGTAATATGGACAACTTTACCGATACTTTTTTGTCATTTTTGGTGATAAAATCTTGTTTTGTGTTGCATGGAACAATGAAAGTCATATGGATTTGAAACACCATAACAATGACTAAATTATGACATTATTTCATTTTAGGGTCAACTGTCTCTTTAAATTTTTGTCTGACAGCATTTTAATGCCACCATTTAAAAAAAAATAAGATTACAAGAGTAAAGTTGTTGCATTGTGAGTTTTAAGTGAGTCAAAAGTCTTGAAATATTAACTTTATTCTCAAAATATTACTTTTTGCAAAGACTTTATTCTTGTATTGCTACAACCTTGTTTTGGTCATTTTTACTTTATTATCAAAATACTATTTATAACTGTAATATTTCTTTAATCAATGCTATGACTTTATTCTCATAATTTTGACTTTATTTTCCAAATATTGTGACATTATTATTTTTTATGTGGCACTAAAACACCTTTGTACTATCATATGACTTCAGAAGACTTAAAATATACTGTAGCATAAGTCACATGAACTACTTTTAAAGAATTAACATTTTGGATAAACTATTTCTTTACAGACAGTTTGCCCAGCCCTCACTTGACACTCGTAGTAGGATTTTGTTGGAAATGGCCGTGCCAAATTCGTTGGTGGCTAAGCACTGGTACTCTCCTTCATAATCTTCCGATTTCCCGCTGCTTCTGATCTCCAGTGTTCCGGAACGACTCCGCATGATCACCCGCGGGTCCTTCCCCACGTTAAAGAACTTCCCATTCCGCCGCCACTGAAATCTGCACAAACAGTTACAAATAGGACATGAGCCAACTTGATTATGTAATAGGTACATTTTTTGAGCTTTTTAATAAGGGGATTTACACACACAGATGGACTTTTTTCGAAATCCATGAAATCTATTTTCTACTGTACATGCATTTTATTTATCTTATTCTGAACAATTCATCAGTTTATATGATTCATTGTTTAAAAAGCATTTTGACATTCAATCTTCTGATGAAAAGCTTGCATTCAGATGGAGAGAACTTTTTTTCAATAATCCGATTAATTCGAATGTTAGAATTTAAATAAAAGATCTGTCACTACTTCCGCCTGATTGCAACTTTAAAAACTTGTAGGATTGCGTGCTTGTAGTTGACCGGGTGCCATCTACTAAACTACTGAATATTCTGTGAGCGTGAACACTAAACTAAGCGTATTATTAGACCACAATGGTTTTGCGGACTGGCCTGAGTGGAAGGTTTTGTAAAGCCCAACAGACCACCGAACAAAAACAGGCCTTCTGAATGGCCACACTGTGTTGAGCCGGTCAGGCCTGCTTTTCACAAACAAGCACAAGGGACCGGAGCCAGAGTGAGCGCCCCTGCATATCTGACAAAGCTGGTAGTGCCACTATCAGGTTGAGGCACTGGGTGTCACTCTCACAGAAATGTGCTGGTCCTTGTCAAGCCGAGACTAATGGATGGCAGGTTTAATTAGACAGTGACAGAAGAGAAAGAATGAGAGAGAGAGAGAGAAGTAATGTGAAAGTGGATGTATACAGTAAGAGGTTGTTAACAAACTGGAAATGTAAAAGTGGCGATAGATGACAAAAAAAAAAAGAGACAGCACAAAGAAAAATGGTTTCATCCATTCTCACGTTGGCACTGGTTTCCCCTTGGCCTCGCATTCAATGATGATGTTATCTCTGGGGTCCACAATGTAGTCCTTTAGTGACTGCTTCACAATGGTGGGGGGCTGTTTCACTGTGGAGGGAGGGACAAAGAGAGTCACTGAGAAAGAGCACTTAACGCAATGCTACATGCAAGCACTGCAATTCTTGAAAAATGGTTGTTCAGTTCAATCTCATGGTAACATACAAAATAAAGACATAAATCACTCATTCTTTGTTAATTACATACAGTATAACATCTTTGCCCCTTGTGTGATTGTTTACTGAACACATAGGTTAATTTGACTATGTTAGCAGCTAGCAATAAGTTTGTTACTGTAGCTATTTATTATTTTACTATGTTTAAACCAATTTCCCCCCCAAATAAATGCAAAAATGCTGAGAAATGGATATATTCAGTATGGCCTTTGCAAAAATGTATGAGAGATTGTAGGATGTAGCTACGAACAGCATTCTGTGAACACAGTAAAGCTCTATATTGCTACTATTGCGTATAATTTAGCAGGCAAGTAAAAAGCTTCCAGAACTACAACTATCCATTATATAATATCAATTTTGTCAATGGACGAGTTGTGGAAGTCAGGTTGTGGAAGTTAAATAGTAAAGTAAAGTAAAGCCAATCATTTTCTCCATAGGGGAACAGATTTTTCACAATAACTTATGAACTTTAAAAAAAAAAGAAAAAAGGTTTTGCTTATACTGTGCAAGTACAAGGTACAAGGTGTTAATCGCTGGTATGTGCTTTGGTCCCGCATTATTTAAATTTTTATTTTTTTTAAATGATCATGTTTAACAGTGGAATTTCAGATGAACAACTCCATTACCCATGATTCTTTAGAGAAATCTCCACCAATCAGAGAACCGTGACAAGCAAATCACAACAAAATAACTCTAGCGCTCACCCATTCCCATGAAGCACCACGAATGTCAGTTTCCTTACATCCTCAAACAACTTACATTTTTGTACATACTGTATATGCTTATTTTGCCATAATCATACAATATATTGTTTCTATATACACAATGTCTCTCTCTCCTCCGGCTGCTCCTATTAGGGGTTTGTTTTACAATGGAAGTGTTTCTATATCTATAATCAACATCTTTAAATCAATAATTTATTTGTAGTTGGTTGGTTTGGGTCATGGCTTATAACTCTTAAAGCCTTTTTTAAAATCTTATGAAAAAACGCTTGCAGAATCAAAGGCATTTTTATAAAACGTGGATGGGCGCTGTTGCACTCTATTGCATTCCACCAAATTGTAGCTATTAGCCTCTGTGTTCACTGTATTATACTCACTAAACTTGATACACGATTAGCCACAAGATTCCTGACTGCTCTACTCTACTTCTAGCTGGCTCCGAACTGTGGGTATTCTGGCACGGCTAACAAACCCCTGAAGTAATCCTTCCCTTCAAAGACATGCCCTGCCAAAAAGACATGCTCTTGGGCTTACATTAGAATATTAATCAGCTTTAATAAATGATAGGCTTTATAATTTATCTAGAGTAGCACAGTGAACTTATGTGAGCTCTCTTGAGACTGTGTTTGAGGGTCTTTTCAATAGTTTTTTTCTGGCCTGTGTTGGCTCTACTTGTAAAAAGAGATTGGGCAATGTCCAACAGCAATTCAGTATTAAGTCTGTTCTTTAGATTTCTGATGTGATACGTTTTGTTGTAAGCTGTATTAAAACCAGCTGCTGCTTTAATGAACAAGTTAATCCGTGTTAATGAAGCACTTACATTCTTCCTGGATCTTTGCTGTTAGTTCCAAGTAGGGACGGATGGAGAGAAAAACAGTTTAATTGTGTGAAGAGTTAACAGAGAGTGAGGAAACATGGCTATAGTGATGGCAACAATTAAAACATTTACGTTAATGTATTAAAATTGCTACTAAACTACTGTTATAAGACAAGACAAAAATATTTATTTTACTTAATGACTGCTAAACCACAAAATATGATTGCTACAGTTATTATACATACAATGTTATGTCTACTTCAACATAATAACACCAAAAATAGAAACCAAAGTAATAAACGTACCTGTAAATGGTCCACCAGATGAATAAAGTGGAGAGGAAATTGCATAAAAAAAAAAACGGGGAAATTATTTTCTGACAGAAAAAAGCACATTGAATCAAAAATACATCACTGTCACATTAGCAAATCATAATCGGTGCATTTGTCTTCCCATATGGCAGCATATTTAATCTTTTACTGTCTCTCTTTGTCAGTCTGTTAAAGTGACAGGCCTTGCGGGGGGGTTCTCACATTCGATAATAACCACAATCAATGTGATGTATGTTCTCAGAAGAGTCAAAAATTGCTTTTGCGATTGTGATTCGCTAATTAAAGGAATATGACCTTCATCAGTTTATAGTACCAGAAAGCATCCATGTGTCTGTTGTGATTTCCATAGCAAGAGGTGCATCTCTGGCTCTGTGCCATTCATCATCTGACATCATCATAGCACATATGCAAGGTCAGAGGGGGATGGGACGTCATGAGCATCATATATGTTAGTGTGTGTGTGTGAGTGCATGTGTAAGGTCAGCTGGGAGCCGATGACAACCCTCGTCAATAGAAATCACATTGGGGGGGGGGGGTTATTGGGAGTAAAGGATCATTAGGGTGATAATGGAGAGATGCTAAGGCTTACATCTCAAGTTCAATTTATCTTTTAAATCAGGGGTCTTCTGACTATTATTGTTCGTTCATGTTTGTTCATGTTAATATATATAGCCTTTGTGAGCATGAGACACTCCTTTCAAAAGCGTTAAATAATCTTACTGACCCCAAACATATGAACGGTAGTGTATGTATTTTATACTATATGTATATAAATGTATGTAACTGCTCCGTCTCTCTATCCAAACAATGGTCCTTGGTCTTTAAAATGCTTTTGTAATATGGAGTATAAGTATACAAAAGAAGACACAACACAGTCATTAATAGTGTGATCAGATGCTTGTCATTTCCCAGTAGCCCCTGCTGCTGAATACATTCAGAGAGGTCAAGAGGTCAGAAGGATATTATGAAGTGCTCAGGGACAGGATCAGTGCTCCAATCTTCTCTATCTACACAGATCAATAGAGATTCACACAGACAGGTCTGTAGTGAAAGCTGGAGAAAGATGAGGGAGAGATGATGCAAAAGACGGAATTTGAGAATAAGGGAAAAAGAGAAGGGAAACGCGAATGATGGCGCCTTGGGAATACAGGCGGAGAAGGGGAGCTGGGGAGGTGCTGACAGCCCCTGGTCAGGCTGAATCTCTCTTTATTGTTGAAGCTGGAGAGCACTGAGCGCCGCTGGGCTGTCTCGCTCTGTATGAGCTTTCAAATCATTTTTCATAAGATTTAAAGCCAAACCTGGATGGCTATTATTAGAAGGAAACTGAAAAAAAAAATGGAGGAGTAAAACAAAGGGTGGAGTGGATATATTAGTTTCTTTGTTTAAGATGCAGTTCAGATACAATGGATTTGTCTCATTTATTACGTTGTATAAATAGTAAGACCATAGAGCGCAGCTTATAGCAAGACGGTAGGAATGTGCAGAACTAGGGGTTTTCAAATTTGCTTAGCTGACTAATCGGTCTAAAGTGGAATTGAGAGATCATGAAACCACTGAGATTATATATTGTGCAACCAATTATTTTGGCACAGCTCTGATGTTCTAAAATCTGGATCCTGAAAAAAAACCAGTTGAGAGCCACTACTATAATTTAGGGTGGTGCTGAAAATATGCCCCATAATATTACTTTGGCCTGTTTATGACAGCTTGTTTAAAAACTTATATTTAATGGCAAAGTTTGATTATGCATTAAATAACAGACGTGATATTGATATCACACCTATTATTTAATGCATGAAGGCAGAACAAAGACCCCATTACTGCCTCAAAGAGTGGTTTGAAAGCCTCATTAAAAACACAAATTAGTGCAGAGAATATAGTTTATGTTGCAAGTTGAAGTGGCACGCTATGAAGCTCTGAATATGTGTGCGTGTTAGTGTGTGATGGAGGATGGGATTTTGATTTTCTGTTCCCTTGTGTACACTATAAAAATACATTTTCCTTTCAACACGAATGAAAATATAAATATGAAATTAAAATAAAATAAACAATTTAAAATTTTTATATATAAACACACAGATATATATATATATATATATATATATATATATATATATATATATGCAATTTAATATACTATTAAACATTTTTTGCAATATTTAAATTTCATATATAATTTTACATTTAAATATAAAAAAACTGTAAATATTCATATTAAGTACAAGTATATATATATATATAAATTTACTTTGATATTTTAATTCTATTAGAATTTATGATTTCATTGATGACTTACGGTCCAGTGGGACTTCAATTGGAGCCACCACCTTTGACAGCAGCAAGATTATTGACAACACTGCTAGTGCCGCCCACCGCTCCTGCGTCCACATCTCTCTCCACCGATTGGCTGACCCAATCCCGTCCCAGCTCCCTACTGATTAACTTGTACGCTTTTAGTTGTGCTGTATGTTCTGTGAAAAGAAAAAAACGCTTATTAAGGAACATACTCCACATTACTGTGACATTTAGGAGGTGCCACTGGCCTTCCAAAAAGGACTCCTCATAGAGTCCTATTTATTCACATTTTGACCCTTTAATGCTAAAATACACAATTTTGAATGTGTACTATATGTTTGTTGTATTCACAAGTACTGCAGGCGTGGGCTGTGCATGCATGGAGGTTTTAAGCTGGCCTACATTTGCAGTTGACACCAGTGTTCCCTGGAGCCAATGGCACCTCTTACAGAGAAACGTGGCATCAGCACATCACCACACCTACACAACACCATACAAACCTCCAAACCAGGAAGAAAAGGACTCTTGCTGGTCAATCTGTTCCCTTGACAGGGGCACTGAACTCAAGGATGGAGGACAAGGGTGTTATACTAGCTACTGAGGTCTGATGGCAGACGTTAAATCCTCTGGCTTTAGCTGTATGCTCTGGCAGCTCCGTGACTCTGCACTGGTACATCTGTCAAATCCTGCCTTCATAAAACTGACAGTCTCTCCACACTTTCCTATGCACTCTCTCTCGTCGCCTTGAATAACAAGACATACTGTACACTCTGGAGGTCAGTGACAAACTCTTCCCTGCAGATACCATCTAGTTGAAATACAGTAGTTGATCTTAGAGTGATAATGTAAATGAGCAGCCGCGGCCCTGTAATTGACATGCCTCAGGTGGTCTGGGCAGCAGGACTCTTTATTACAAGGAAAAAATTGCAATTTCAGAATCAGTGGTTGGAGCCTTTCTCTCTCCGCTCTACTGAACACAATGAATGTGGAATGATGACTCTTGTGGTTTGTTGTTCAGTTAATCAGATATTACAAACTCTGTGTTCTCTGTCAGTTGAAAGTGTGAAATGTACTAAACAGATGGAAAAATGAAGAGTTGGATCATTATCAGTATCTGCTGCATGGGTTCAAATGTACCTCATCGTTCCCAAGGGAAGACGACACATGCCACCACCTCCACATGTCATTCAGTCATGAAGGGCTAAAACTGATTGTAACATGAAACGTGCTGGACAAATAGGTGTGCCTTTACTTGTCCATGTCAAATGACTGGGACAACCAATCAAATCAAAGAAGGCGGGCTACTGTACACAGAAGCCAAACATGAATTTCAGAACAAAGCTTCAGTTTTAACTGTAAAAGAGTACATGGTAAGTTGTAAGAAAACTTTAATATTTGACAACTGTTTTACGATAAAAATATTAAAATAATGAAAGTTTTGGTAAATGTAATAATTCATGTGATTCATGTAATTCACAACTAAATGAAACAAGACAAGAAAAAGATCCATTCAAAAAATATCCACTATCAATAGTGTAGATATGTACGAAGCAGTTGGTTAATATGCCGAATTTGAGTGACCAACTTGATCCAGATACATTTACACTAAACATCACCAATAAAGCTAGAATACCCAATAATGGGTATAACTGAGTTGAAAAAGCATAGCATGAATAATATGAATGAAGTTATTACAATCAAAAAACTATGCTTGCTATAAAAATATGACAAAAAAAGCCATTTAGCAAGTTACTAGTAGCTCCACTGCTTCTTGTTGGATAAGATTCAGCTTATTACAGAAAAAGCTATTCTTTATTGAAAACCACTGAACTACTTGAGCGCTATTTAAAAATGAAGTTAAGTTAGTAGCATTGCTACTTTTAAATAGATATTCAACACTTATGGTATGTGAATATAAAGAGACAAAGAAGAAGAGCATATAAAAAACAAGAGAGATGCCGCAAACTCAAAAACGTCTCGAAAATGCCCTTCAACTTGAACATCGGGTCATAACGGAGTCCAGGTGGTTAGAAAAAGAGACCGTCTGAGGCCTGGAGAGAACATGGGTTTGAGCCAGAAACAATCTGCCAGAGAGGTCACTGTCAGCCCAAGGACCTCGGCATCCTTTTATTTCTTGTTCAAACTCTTTCAAAGAGCCAGAATCTCTTTAGGCTGCCAGAAATCCAATAAGCACAATTACAGGAACATGCTAAATATTTTACCACTTTGGTCTCAAGGTAAAAACTTGTTATAATAGCTCTGAAACATATGAATACAAGCACATCCACACATTTATATAGCATGCATGCCTCCAGGATGAAACTCCTCTGGCAAGAGTTCTTTGGCAGGCTCATCTGTCTGAGAAACTCCCAATATGTTGAATGTCAGTACAGCAATGATCTAACCCAAATACTGTAAAAAGACCAGAGGAAACCAACAGCATTGGCAGTTTCACCCCACATCGAACTGAGGCTTTTCAGTTGATTCCAAAGGAGCGAACTGAGGTTTAGACACATCTGATGAAGTGCTTTGTGCTCGGTGAGCTATAGTATATTGAGATTACAGAGAAGCATCTCCCATTCTGTGTCCCCAGCAATGTGAAGACAGGAATCATGGAACACATCCTAGACGGTTAGGTGGAGGGGGGATGGGTTTGGAAAAGGGGGGCAGGGTTCGCTTCCTGCCAAAGGCCAGACAACCAATGGGTTAGTCACTCACTGAGTAGATTTTCATCATTTCATTCATAGGGTCTAGAATTCAAAACATATTTAACAAAAAGCACAAAATAAAAGCACAAATTGCTTAATAATAATTGACCAGAACCATTGACTGGATGTCTGACTGGTTCTCTGACTAAAACAAATACATATGGTTTGGTATAGAAAACTCTTTATAAATTTTCCAAGTGTTGACAATACAAGTCTATATTTTCATCTTTATTTTAAAAAAAAAAAAAGTATATTAATATATTATTATAGATTTTTAGGGCAAAAAGAATCCAGTAAAATGGCCACTAAGAAATATTATGGACCCAAATTTCCCTGCCACTGTGTGGGGAAGTTAATTTTGGACCCTGGTACACATTTCAGAAAAAGCATCTTCAAATCACAGCTAGACCCTAGTTAAATCCAGCCCTTAGTTCAATTATTTTCAAATTAGGCCTCATATTTAATTATGTTAACACCAGCTCATCAACTGCATTCTGGGATTCATTAATGCTATATAATTAAACAGCCTGTGTGCTCTTGTTTGCATGGATGTTGAGACGCATCCATGTTTCAAGTTAGTATCCTTTCATCAACAACCAGAAATTTTTACTGCAGAAAAACAGAAACCTTCATATGGCATATTTTTACCCAAATGGCTTGTTAGATCTGGTCTGAGGGGAGAGAGGTGGGCTTCAGTGTGCAACTACAACAGTCATTTACAACATAATAGTCCTGAAACCCACTTGAGCTCCATCAGAGCAGGTGAGTGGGCATAGTGTCAGACTCTTCACTCTTTAATGGTCACGGTTATCACAGCTTAATAATGCATAATGACTGCTCCGGGTGTGTGTTCACTGTGTGTGTGTGTGTTGTGACTAGTTATTTGGGTGTTTTGAGTGTGATGGTTTTTTTGTTGTTCACGAGTTTGGAGTATGGGACACCATACTTGGCTACACATGATGTCACTTTCACTTTAACAGCACCCACTGGAAGACCTTATTCAGTGACAAAAGTGACACTTTTTGAAATACTGTAGTTTTGATGACTTCAAATTTACATCTAGTATTCTGAAGAAGAGAATGGCCGCATTTACACTTTTAGCCAGATTTGATTTTTACATTGATATGTGGTGGTTGGCTGCATGTAAACTGTGCCATTGTGAGGTCAAAAAAGTTTGGTGCCACTGTATGTTGAAGGTCTAGCATTCTGGGGTTTCATCTCTCTGTCTCTCTCTCTCTCTCCATGTCCCTAGTGTGCTGATGGTAGTACAGCCCCAGGCAGTCTTCTCATCCAAACACACACACACATTACCCATACTCCCACTCTATAAATACTCACATGCCCATCACAGCCAATTACCCTCAGTGGAGCTGTGCCTCTCTGCCCCAGACACCCCACTCACTCCTCCTCGGGCTCCCTTCAGCACTGTTCTTCACTGAGACAGATTTTGAGGATGCTGGACTAGTTGCCCCCTACAGCTGTCACTTACACACACCATATGCATGTTTTAACACTCCATTTTCAATAGACGTGAAAAATGTTCCACTCGTTTTACCTGAGGGCATGAGGGAGATTTTCCATAATGTCCCATAGACAGTGTGAACACTAAAATAACTATTTAAATATGATAACATACATCATTCACAGTGAAATAAGGGCGCTATATGATACCAAAAATACAGGGTAATTTATCCAACATTTAAATGAATACATGTAGTAGATAAATATTGTAATACATTATAATACGACTCTCTAGAATTGATTCTAATTGGTCAATCACAGCATTCAGTGATTAAATAAACATTTCTATATAGTGACCAATGAATGTTAAATGGTGCAACAGAATAACTGAATAAAATAAAATAAAAATATGTATTAAATTACAATATGACTCTCTGGAATACCTGATTAATTATTCTACAATATATCTACAATATATATATATATTTTAATGACTTATGAACACTAAACAGTACAACTGACCATAAATTAAATATTACAGTTGCAGAGCACTCAAGATACGTATAAACTTACACAAAACGGTTGGAAATTTGGCCAACTTCAAGGCTGATGATGGCAGAGACTTCTAAGACCTGTAAAGATAGAAAAACAGGGTTTATGATCATTTCCAAATACAGTATGTGTGTGTTCGGTTCACCTGTAATCATTTATTATTATTGCTCTAATTTTAATTTGTACCTAAATACCATTGGTTTAATAGAGAAGGTCACATAGAAGCAAAACTTATTAACTCTTTTTTAATTTCCTGTCCTTTACCTGCAGACATGAGAGGCTTTACTATAACATGAGACATTACACTTCACTTAAATGTACCACATCAATATCTGTGGCCCTGAAGACAGATGAGATTATTGAGTACTGGACAGGAGCTGTATAATCTTGACCTCCGAGATATGGGAGCTTGACCTCTCTCAAACAGAGGGATAACCAATCCTTTCATAACTTGACATAATATTAAGGGAAGAAGTAAAAGAGAAAGCATTAACATGTTAATCTCCTTCTGCACTATCTCAGCACGTAGTGCTTCCAGTTGAGAAGGAGAAAATCACATGTGTGTGTGCGGGCGGGTTCTGTGTGTGTGTGAGGGACGATGATGGAGGATCTGTGTTAACGCTGCTGGAGACAAGAATAAAAGGAGTTAACTATGTAAACGACGTGTTTATTTCGTGTATCAGAAAGGACAGTGAAAAGAAATAAGGGAGCGAGAGAGACGTGACAAACATAGAGCGATGGATGAAGTGCTGATAGATGGGTACAGTGAATCCTGCTGACGTCTCGTTCTCCTGTGGCACGCAGCACAGACTGATCTCTATGAGCATTAAAGATGCTGAGTAGGAAAACATACAGAAAATACCCTCTGCCAATACACTGTGAGGATGTGAGCATGCTCAAGACACGCTAGAGATGTGCCACTTGGGGACAGCTTGTCTGTGACCATCAATTCTGAGATGTCCAGAACACTTTGCTTCATTACATTTAACTTAACTCCAAACACTAACACCATTTATGCTATGAAGATGAATGAAATATCATTTGGCTTGCTGAGGAGAAGTGTGCTTTTCATTTTTTGCATGGTAGACAATAAAATAAGGGAAATAATCCCACAGATTTAGGCCACATTCACACAGTATCAGAATATGGTTGTCAGTCCTGTATTTGAGTCCTTAATATGGTTACATTCACACAACATGGTCATTTACGAGAATGACAACCGCATTAATCTCACACTTTTTATTTTTTATAAATTTTCAGGACTCCCAACCGCATTCTCGGAAAACCTGAGCTGTGTGAACGGAACTGCACTTGACAACTAGTTGTCAGTCACATCATAAAATGCAAGAGAGCTGCTCTGTGTGTGTAAGAGATGTTATTGGTAAGGAATACAAGCTTTGCACGTTCATACAGACAGTACAGACAGTGAGCTGCTGTGTGAACGGGAAATTTTGAGACTCATAACTTAAGTAAATGCGGTTGTCAATCCTAAAACCTGACAGTGTGAATGTACAGTAGCTTTATACTGAGGGAAGGACGTAAGCCATTCCTAGTCAGCCAGCAAGCAACCATCTAGCAACCACGCAGAACACTGTAGTAACTGCTCTAGGTCACCACCTAGAACATTATATCAACCACCAACTCTAGCAATCCATGCATAGCAACACATTCATAAATACTAGGCACACCCTAGCAACCTCCTAGTAACACTCTACTAACTGTATAGAAAAACACAGGGAACACCTAGCAAATAGGGCTGGGCGATAATACGCTAATGATAGTGTAATTATCGTGATATAATTTTCGTCGATAAAACGATAACAAGAGTTCAATAAATGTTTGATATAATGTTTATTCACCAAAAGCGAAATGAAACAGAGCTGCTTATTTGAACTCTGACACATGGACCATTAATCCAATCAGCTCAAAGTTCAAATGGCAGCGCAGTGTGAGCTCACTAGAGCAGATGTGTTTACTTGCTGATAAGTCTCAGCCATGCAACCACTTAACAGCGCTGGGAGAACCAGTGTGAAGCGCTTGAATTCAGCAAAGAACACAAATGACTCAGTGATTTAAATGAGTTTATAGCTAGATGAAACCAGAGATTGTCTACTATTGTATTACTTATGCTGCAGTCAAGGTATGTGATAATTACTGTGATTTCGAGATGACAACATGTGACGTTCGACTGACGTTCTAGCTGCTCACACCCTTGACTTGGAACTATCGCACTATCAATGCCTAAACATAGTGCCTAATGAATCTGAGGTGGTCAGGTGGTACAAGTTGTAGTTCTCAGAAAACTCCCAGTTCACTGCATGTGATTGTGTGTTATGTGGTGAAGTGGTTGCTTTTTACAAGTTGTTGTTTTTTGGACTTTACTATTGGAGAAAGCTTAACGGTCAAGTTGATTTCCAATCACATTACAGCCTTGACATCAATGAATTTCAGTCAGAGTTTGTGTGACACTCAATCGCTGTTTACGGATACCATAGGAATGATACCAAAAATAGTTCAATCCAAAGCTACCGTTTTTGATAATGAAATGTATATCTGCATCCTAACTCAAGCTACTACTACTGTCAACTCAAGCTACTGTGAAATGTGCATTTCTGAGAGACAAAAAAAATATTATTAATATTGCAGCCTGCACTGCAAACTGTGAAATTGACTTTGGAAACAATACCACTCATTAGAACATGCAGAAACTAAGAAATTAATTTTTCTATTAAGATAATAATTTTGTTAAGGAAAAATGACTGGAAAAGTGCAAAGAATTCAAAAACATAAAGTGTTTGTCATGTTCTGACTATAAAGAAAAGTTTAAAACCGATCTGGTTTCTACAACTTTCAATGGAGGCTACAGAGAACACCTTAGCAACTACCAAGCAGCCCCCATAACACCCTAGCAACTACATAGCAATCACTCACAACACCCTACAGTAGCAACCACCTATCAGCCCCCCAGAACACCCTAACAACTTCATAGAAACCCTGCAAAACATTGTAGCAACTGCACAGCAATAAAAAACAGTCAGAACACCCAAGCAAGTAGCAACCACCAAAAGACTACATATGATAGAAAAATATATGACTATATATGCAACAAAAATCTTCTAAATATTCTAAACTGTCATTTCAGGATTTCAGGATAGTGCAGTTTTGTGTGACAAATGTGGACAGTTCTGACGGAAAAGACAGACATGAGGACATGTCAAACCAAAAACAACCCACAAAAGCCAGGAGGAAGGTGGTCTGAATTTCTGCCCATGTTGACAACCAGACAACCAGTCAGTCACGCAATTGTACACACAGCCTCTTGCTCACACTTCACTAGACCTCTTCCCAGGAGCTTACTAAAGGTTCTTCCTGCCTCCCTTGAAGCACAATGTTTACATGCTTTTTTAGTTTTACATCTATTGTCTGTTTGTCCCCCAAATACCTCATATTGTCCAGTAACATCTGCTCCTAGTGGAATACCCTTCCTGTCTGACCTCTGACACTGTGCATTACCGGATCTTATTAGCCTTTACGGGTCAGAAGGCCACAGTAATAATGGCCCACACAGATGGGCAAAACAGTCCAGAGGATTATAGAAGAAAATATGCAATGTCATCCTACTAAATGACATTGCATATTGTCATTTAGTAGGATGACAATATGCAATGTTGTGACATCCTACTAAAGCTTGGTTGTGTACACAATAATGCTTTAAACGAAACCAAACCTTGCACTAGAGGTGCAAAAAAATGGACAGAAACGTAAACTAGATACGTAAAAAAGACTTCAGTGAAGGTAAAACAGACGAGTGTGCTGGGCTGTGTGGCTCTTATGGTTGGCAGGAGCGATGGTTCAGTGTTGCAGAATGACCTAGTTATACCAGGAGAGAGGATGGAGAGAATAAATGCGGGGAGGAGGCGGCAGGGAGAGGAAAGGGAGGGGACGGTGAAAAGGGGGACCTTGGAGGAGCAGAATGAAGTAGTTTGGTGGAAAGCGAGAGGAAGACGGGGGAGGGATGAATAAGGTGGAAAAGCAATGGAGTGAAAGAGGCGCATCTCCAGCCCTAAGGGGAACGATAAATCAATCCCGCCTCTTCCTGATTAAAGCCGAAACCCTTCCTCCTCCTCTTCCCACTCATTGCTGTCAAATATTACCTGATGTATATGCAGAAATGATTTACACCTGCAAAAACCTGGAAAATGAGACTGTTGAGACATCTACGAAAAAAGTTAGTCTGAAGTGCTCTCTGGTGTGGTTTCAAAGCAGATTTAGTTATATGCATCCACTCTCCACCTGAGCAGAAGAGGCTCTCTAGATGTTTTACTGGAAGCTGCCAGATGCTGACCTACTCTACTGAAGGTGGGAAGAAGGGGATCCTTGCGGCAAGGAGAAGATCTGGGTCATGATGCTCTGATGGGCAACAAATAGCGACAAATAAATACATTTTTGACAGCACTGGTTTTAAATGATGTGATGGTAAAGACTTAATTACATGAAAAAAAACAAAGACTTTTACTTAAAAGATGGCTGATTACTTAGGTTTAGGGATGCACCGATACCGATACTTAGGTTTCGGCAAGTACCAAAAATAAAAGTATCGGTATCAGGCGAGTACTGGAAAAAGTGGTATCAGTGCATCCCTACTTAGGTTGTCAAATTTAAAATAAATTAATAAATGAAAAGCTTTAAAGGAGATAAATTAAACTTATTAAACTAAGCAGAACAACTTTTTCAACATTGACAATAATAAGAAATGTTTCTTGAGGACCAAATAAGCATATTAGAATGATTTCTGAAGGATCAGCTTTGCCAACACTTATTTTAAATAGAAACCCACTAAATTATAATGATATTTCACAATATTACTGTATCCCCCAACAAATCCTTCTCAAATCTAATCATCATCCCAGTGATGTTATCAAGAAAACTTTTCTATTTTTCCCCTGTGCGAACGTCCATTAAGAAATGTGCCTGATTGGGGTCAGGTGAACCTGATACAAGCAAAATAATTCAAGACCTAAAGAATGGTCAGTTTTGAAAATGTAGCTATAATGTTGTACATCATCACATGCTCCAAATCACATATCTAAAGGGAGCTCGTTCACTATTCACCACATACTAACTTTTTATCAGTCTATTTCATGTCCAAAACATGCTGTGCCAAATGTGAAATATTTAAGACCCCCTTCTTCTCCTATACCCTTAAAGACGACCACCCTCCTACAGTACATCCTTTCAGCACAGCTTTAGTCTCTTCCATTCTAAAGTGAAAATGGATTCTGCCTAATCTCTGCCAGCACATTCAGTTTCCTCTCATTTCCTCCTGCACTGTTTAATTCAGTATTTAGCCAATCACAAAAAGGTCACATATTCGAGTAAACAGACCAATGGAAAACCTTCTTTGATGTGTTCTTGTATTGATTTTTTATCTCATTCATTCTGTTTTAGTGGATTATAAAAATCTGTTTTGCTTTGTGGATATCCTGTAACTCAATAAGGTGAGATGAGTTTGTGCCTCGGGAGAGACAGCGATAGGTGGGCAGACAACAGGAACGAATCCTACCACGCACACACCCAAACCCAGCTCTCCTGCAAAACACTGTTAATGACCCAGTAAACAATTCACACATACTATCATATGTTTTTTAAGTTACTTTATTTATTTATTTCTATCTTCTTATTTTTCTTCCTGCCCACATCTGAACACAAATGCAACCCAGTGGCTTATTATCCAAACTCTCCTGTCGTGGCCAGTGGTAGACGACCTGGTCACTAGGGCTCCATAGCAACAGAATCGGGTGAGGGGTGTTTGTGTGTAAATGTCTTTGAGTATAGCGCTCGTCCCAGAGGAGGTGTGGTCTATGCCCATTACCAAGCCAGCGTGTGCGTGTCCGTTATGGGGTGGCAATGTGTTGTTTTGAAAGTCAAGAAGGGATGGTACAAAACGTTAAACCTTTTTATTTACATTATCAGGTCTGTTAGGCACCACAATGTTAAATCAGACCCAAACGACAGGTTTTCAAAGGCATAAAAACGGAAAATAACAATGAAAATTTTTAAAGTCCGGACCTGTGTACTGTTGCTGGGATACTAAGTAATAAGAGTTCATTAGAGGTGCAGCAGCTGTGTGTTACTGCACAGAACAGGATTCTGGTAAATACAAAAATAAAAAACACTAGACAGTATGTTTCTGAATGATTTCCCTTTTTAAGTATTTTAGGAACAGCTTTAGAGAATTCAAAACAAAGAGCCACTCACAAACTAGCCTTAGACACTGTATTCTGTATGTAACGACAGGTTTTCAAAGGCATAAAAACGGAAAATAACAATGAAAATGGTGTTCATGCTGATTCCTGTGAAGCTCTTGAAGAACCCACCTCTATTGACTGCAGAAGTATCCTAAAAATAATAGATGAAAAGAAATGTCAAGGTTTTTTTGCCAGATGATGGACTGACTATTGATGTATCATTTATATTGATTGAATATTTATACTAAAAATAATAAAATGTTCTTCACACTAAGAAAAAAGGAAGGAAGGTTATTTGGGTAAACCAAAAATGGTTGCATCATTATGAAAATTCCGTTTTGGAACATTAATTTTTAAGATTGTAGGAAAAAAAAAGGAAACTTAATTCAAGATTCAAGAGTAAATTTTAATATCACGCCTTTACTGAAACAACACAAAAACACAGATTTTTTTTTGTAGTTTTTTTGTTTGGATTGAAGATGCACAATGGTTAGCAGGAGTGATGTTTTACAAAAATAGCTGCTGCGACTCATTTCATGGATGAGTCCATCTGCCTGGGGTTACTGTGGTGATTAAATACATTCTGGATCTCTTAATGGTCGTAGCTGTGCCATCCCACCTCCTGGGACACGGGTCCCCCGCTCCACCCCGTGTTTTGCTCCTCCTTCATTCGCTCTTATAAGGAGGGACTAGTGAATAGTGTAAAGGGTGTGATTATAGTCTCTAGAGACACCCACTCGCTGCCGAATGATAAGAAACGTGTGTTGAGTTTGATTGAATTTGCATGTGTGTTTGAGTCTACGTGTGAATGAGTGTGTGACAAATAAGGGGGGTCAGAGAGATGAGCTGCTGACAAATCCATTAATTAAACCTCAGAAATCTATCCAGTGCACAATAATAACTACAAGAAATGGTCCTGGATTTTAGGAGGGTGGGCTTTTCATTCTTTTGTGATTATTCTGGACACACGCTGCCATTAAAGCTTTTGTAATAGAGAAAGCCAATCAACCAATGAGATGGCAAGTGAGAATATGTCCCTCCTCGTACAGACAAAGAATAGACATGATGTCTTAACCCCAATGATCAATAAAAATGCAGCTAAAAGATCTAGAACAGTGATCCAAAATTAGGGGTTATGAAACCCCATTTTTGTTCTTGCTTTAAGTATTTTGTGAAGTTATATATAATTTGGGGTTATGAAACCCCATTTTTGTTCTTTATTTTTTTAATTAACAAATAAAATAATTTTAACAAATGTTACTTTAAAAATATTTAACTATTAATGTTAACTATTAATTAAAAATGTAATTAACATTTGTAAATAATTTGGGCTTTCAATGGAGTAAAATAATGTTAAACAATTGAACAACAACAACAGGTTAAAATGAGCCCATTTCTGTTTGGTGTCAGTGGAGAGGTACTGGGAAAATGTAGGGAAATTTGTGGTACAAACAAACAAAGGCTCCTCAAAGACAACACAGCTCTAAAACATGACTAGCATGCTGCTAAGAAACCCATAATCACACTTGAAACAAGTTTTATACAAACACTCTTTGCTAATCATATACAAAAAAAAAAAAAAAAAAAGAGAGACAGTCCCCCAAAAATACTGCTAATTACTTTGTGCTTTGCCTCAGAGGATCCAAAGGGTTCATGAGCTGTTTTTCAAGCCCCTGAAGCAGAGAGAGGATCAGCTTTGTGGGAGACCATCTCTGTCCTTAAACCATTCTGATTGAACCCGTTCCAAATGCTACAGGGTCAATGCAGTTGGTGCATTCAGGCACTGAAAATAATATATGCGCATGCTATTTACAGTGCTTTCTTAATTCTGTAGTTTATGCTAAAACCTAAAGCCTCAAGAGTCACCCTTCTGTCAGATCTAAAGACACCAGCAAATCGCAGTGGACTGACGTCTGATGAATCAGACTCATGTGAACTTCATGTTTGCTTCAGCTTGTACCGTTTCCCTCAGGTGCTGTGATTGTGCGCATGAGGCAATACGAGGTCATAATTCAGGTCAATGCTTTTTAGAGACATATAAATCATACATCTGAATTTATTCCTCACATTTGTTGATGGATTTTAGATATGTAATACAGCCTATCCCTTTCAGTGTGTGGATTATTTCTGCACGCTCACATTTCTGTCGCCCGTTATGCAACATCCATAAAACATGCTCTGACACCTTTGAGCTCCAATAGTGGCTACAAATGGATCAAAAATTAATGAAAAAAGAAATATATTTAAAGGGGTCATATGATGCGATTTCAATTTTTCCTTTCTCTTTGGAGTGTAACAAGCTCTTGGTGAATAAAGAAGATCTGTAAACTTGCAAAGACTAAAGTCTCAAATCCAAAGAGATATTCTTTATCAAAGTTAAGACTCTGCCATGCCTCCCTAAAACGGTGCATTCAAACACGCCCCCACATGTCTTCGTCACTATGTGGAAAAATTTGCTTAATGCCGCCCAAATGTTCACGCAAAGAAAGAAGGTGTGGTTTCAGTAACCGCAGTTAGTGTTGAAGCAGTCGTGTCAGAGAGATGCTGTGTGTATCGTTAAAGCAAAAGCACTTTATTTGGCCTTCTGAAAGTAGATGCATTTAGGAAGCTTCAAGATTACTTACAACAGAAAAGCAACACATTTTATGGACGACCGTTTCGTGAACCTAGGAGAGGAGGTAATTCTGACTTTTCTACGACAATCTGGCGCTTCTGAATCAGCTACTGTAAGTATGTTTTGTTATTAAAGTATTTGCTATTGACTGTTCAAATGCGGAGTTTTGCCCGTCGTGTGTGTGTGTGTGTGTGTGTGTGTGTGTGTGTGTGTGTGTGTGTGTGTGTGTGTGTGCGCGTGTGTGTGTATGAGAGAGAGACAGGGTCACATAGTGGAGTCAGCTGTCTTAACCGTCCGTGGCTTGTGTTCTGCAAACACATATGAGCTTCATCACTGTGTCTGACACACGACTCTGTTCCCCTTTCGGGCTTGAACTGATGGTAAAACTAAGGACATTATTAACTGTCTTAACATTTATTTTGAAAGACGAAGCTCGCGATTATGGGAATGGGTGTGATTCCTCAGATCCACGGCAGATGACACTACACCTCATTCGCGATTATGGAAAGGTTGGCCAATCAGAGCAGACTGCGCTTGTCAGAAGGAGGGACTTTGTAGAAAACGACGCGTTTGAGAATAGAGGACCTACAATAATGTACAGTATTTGAAAATGAATGTTTTTTTGAACATTAAAGCATGTCAACATATTCTGTTACACCAAATACACAAAATAATGATCTTTAAAAAAGCATCATATGACCCCTTTAAGGTTTTAATGGTGTGCTAATACTGTAGACTTTTCCTAAACCTTTTCCTTAATCCTACAGCCGAGTTTCTTCAGATTAGTCTTTGTCTTCTGGTGGTCTTGGCAAGACATACTGTGGTTTCTGTGTTCCTCTATATGTTTCTGAGTGAAACCAGGGCAATGTGCGTAATATACAATTATATCACATTACAGTATGTTACTCTTTCAGTCACACTTTCAGCAGGAAAAATCACGCAATTCAAGCGCAATACTCAAGGGTCCAGCAACTGTTCCCCATCTGGGATTCAAGCATCTGGCTCCATATTCTCTTCAAAATATCAGTTCTTACAGTATGATTTTACTGTAGCCGACCTTTAAGACTATTATGCTACATAACAAAACAGAAGCAACGGTCTGGAAGTGCTGACTAACAGCTATGAGTGCAGTTATTCTGCATATGATGGTAATTTTGCAGAGATTGCTACAATAGACTATGTAGATTCACTCTGCACCACACAGGCGGCAGAAGCGCTTAGCTACTGTGGACACGAACACAAGGGAAACGATTAGTACTCCAGAAGAGCATTGCCAGTGTCGCCAGTGTAAAATCTCTCTTTATGGAAAGCAGAAGGCTTTTTAAAGGACACTGACCTGGACTAATTGGAGAGGTTCTGGTACAATCCATCCATGTCTAGCCCAATCTCAGGACGTAAATGAGCAGTACCAGACCATTTTTTATTCTATAACAGGGCATTTATCCAATCTGAAAGGCAGCATAAATTACATGAAAGTACATAACTGAATCTAGACAGTGATTGTACAAAGTAAATAATTCATTCTTTTTGTGCAATCAGTGCACATTTTATTGGTAGATCATCAGGCATGATATTAGTTCAGTGAGGAGGAGACCAGGACTATGCATACTAAGCACTAAGCTTATGTAACGGTTTACCAACCGTGACACCTTACTATTTCTGAAGTTTACAGCATACATACATACATACATACATACATACATATATATATATATATATATATATATATATATATATATATATATAAACAACATGCAAATTTTCTTGGATGATTGATTACATTTGACCTACTAAACAACAGAGCACTACTTGAAAAACTGATTTTTGAACATTTGGGCGGCATTACGCAAATATTTCCACATAGTGACGAAGAGATGTGGGGGCTTGGCAGTGTCTTAACTTTGATAAAGAATATCTCTTTGGATTTGAGACTTTAGTCTAGATTCTCAGGTGTGTTGGGTTAAGAATGAATCTAAATGTGCCACTGTAGGAAAAATTCACCCCACACAAAAGGATGAGCTTTCCAGCCCACCATACACAGAAAGCACAGATCTACACAATCAGACCCTTGTATTGCATGTCTGGTTGTATGGCTGATTCAACAGCGCTGATGATATTACACACGTCATAATGTCACTGTCACAAGCCCAAGATGTTTTTGCCTTTTTCCAGGTGCATTCATCCAGAACTTCACTCTACAAGGATCTGGTTCTGGTCTAGGCCACTAACAATATTTACATTAAGGCGTGACAGAAGCTCTTTTGTAAAATGACACTGGCCTATTTATTCCCATGTGTGTTGCAGAGACAAATCCTGACATGTCACCATCAGCCACATGTGAATGCTGCACATCAGCTCAATGATGGAGTTTCCTGGAAAACATCAAAGTCTGGACAGCAAACAGACTTTTTCTGACTTCATATGACTGCTATGATGTAAATATCCCAATCTCAAGAGTTTGGAGGCGGGACTACGTTTCTATATAATTAGAGTAGATTGAATTTCTGTGTAAATTGTTATCGCTATTCTATTCATTTATTTATATAAACAGTTCTTTTTATAATAATTTTGCACTGAATTGAATTCACCCTTCAATTTTATGTTTTATGAAGGATTTGTATGAAAATATATTTCACCTTGATATTTATGGTTTTAAAATTACAATAACACAAACTGCTCCCTTTATAGTGAACATTAAATACAGTAATCATTTAAATCGCTTAGTAAAAAGTGCAAAAAATACAAATAATTGTGTAAACAGAAACAAGGCAGATGAAGAGAAAGGGGAAAATACTGAGAAGAGATGTTGAGAATGAGAGCTCATAAAAGAACCTAAAAAAGGAGAAACACTCTAAACACACTTTAATTAGTGAAGGCTAATTGCTGTTTAATTGCATGCTGAAATAAATATCGAGTAAAAGGTCTTGTTGAATTGTAACAATCTCTCAGTTGGCCCTATAACCACCCTGAGACAAAGACAGAAACACCACACTGGAGAGTGTAAATCCACACAGATCACACAATGACAGCTCAGAGAGTGTGTTTGAGGTTGTCAAGTGCAGTTGGTTTGTGTTGGTGTATGTGCATCAGTAAAAGAGTGTTTGTTTTTGTTTTTTTTATGTGATTCGCATGCTCCATCCTTAGCTAAACACTTCATGGAACTGACTGAAAGCTCTAGTTTAATTTTAGGGTAAAACAAAGACTACTCCTCAGTCTGACAGGAGCTGAGATGACATTCAGTGATGTGGTGGCTGCGAGACACGCAGACAGACAGAACACTTTAAAATGTGAGGGCAATGCAACAGAGTTCACAAAGGTCATGGCCAGAGCTAGTTAAGTTTACAAGACCCCGATCGCGCAACATGTAGCCCAGCGTCCAATTCAAAGATCAATATGTTCTCATCTGCAGCCAGCCACTCATCAGTATGTGTCTGAATAATTTGAAAAAAAATATTAACTCATGAAATCACATGCAATATTCTCTTTTCATATATTATTTGGCCAATAATATATTATTCATCATTCTGACTACAAGTGGACACTCATTAAAAAACAAAGTCTCATAGGCCCTCTATTAGAAAAGTGTGCAGCTACCATGACCAACCAAAATCACAGCTCAAAGGCACACAATTAGAGAGAAAATAGCAATACATGCAGATTGCCTATCTTCCAAATATTTATTTAATGTAATCTTTCAAATGTTTATTTAATGTCAATATTTAATGTCAAATATCTCATTTAATTTCTGATTTAAAAATAATTTAAAATTTAAATAATTTAAAATAATTAAAAAATAAATTCTGTTTATTTCAATATTTACATTTTAATGTTTATATAAAGCTTAATATAACTTAACAGAATAAGCCACAAGTCTAAATGTGTCAGACCAACAAAGCCCAGTGTAATGCAGTCAGCATGTGGGATGAAACACACATAAAAATGAATGAAAGAGAAAAGACACATGCTGGCAGCCCTTTCTCTCCTTCCAGAAACAAAAAAGGCAATTATCAGCCCGCTGTAGTCTGCTTTTGAATCTAGGCAGAGACACACCAATGAAACACATAAGAAAACAAATTGAATTTACCTCTCAGGCAAGGAGGTCTCCGTATCTGGTAAGAGTGAGCTGGCCTGTCATCTCTATTAGAGTAGATTCCTCTTTCATTTGTGCCGGCTGTTTGCTTGGTTTAAAATCCTTTGACTAGAGGAGTAGGTCACTGTGGCTTACAGTCTGTGCCATCAAGAAGAAGAGCATGTGTGTAGTTCCTTAATGACGTGTCTTCTGAGGGCTGTTATGCCTCTGTGCATCCTTACCTCAAGCCTTTACTAACTGTCTCTGATGCTCTCTTTCTTTCTGCCTCCCTCACGCACAGCAAACACAGATTGCCCCGTCTGCCACCTCCTACTTTGACTTCTCCCACCCACCTAATGAATAATTAATCACAGTGTGGGTAGACCACTCCCCCTTTGAAAAAGATCCCCACACACATGCTCCACACAATAAAAAACGCATACACACATCAAGGAAAAAAACAAACACATGACATATATGTAAACCAAGGCTGTCGGGTGCGCTGTCCTCCCCCTTTCTCAGCTGGTGGGAATTTAGTGTTTCTCAGGCTGGGCTAGAAGACTCTCCCCTCCTCCAGGCTTTCCTTCTGAGCTTGACCTCTCTATTATGACCTGCGTCTCAACCTCGTGTATGTCTGGACCCCTTTTCACTCCCTGCTCGCCCTCATATCACCTACTGACAAATCAATATGATGTCAACAACATGCTAATGCTCACTGTATATGATTAGAGGAGACTAATATAGAGAGAGATTGATAGATGCCAGTGCCAGAGAATTTGAGTTAAATGATAAAGATATTTAACCTCTTGCTTCCAGTCAAAAAAATGGTTAATTAGTTCATTAAAGGAATAGTAATTAAATCTACCTTAATTTACAATAATAATTCTTCAGGGCATTTTGATATATAGCAGAAAGGGACATACTAGCAAGGTCAATCACATTCATAGTAACATGCCAAATTACTATTGCTTACCATAAACCATCTAAAAGCCAAGGACTGCAGGTGATTGACAACTTTACTCTCAGCAGGACCCTTAATCCTGTGTCTCCAAGGTGGATTTGCAATTTTAAGGTATTTAGTTTTCTAAGGTAAGCACATTAAATTATGATAAGGGGTCTCCTCTGTGATTGCAGCAGGAGTTCAACAGCAAGCATGAATGCAAAGATAACAGCTCAAACACTCATTTCAATGCGAAGTGAGACTAAACACTGGAACAACTTCTCTATTCCCCAGTTTGCTACACAAATCAAGGAATGTCAAGATTTAACAGTGTTTGTTGTTGTAGCGTATTTGCTTGTGACCTCAAACATACACAGTCCAAGCGCAGTGAAGAGCAGAATGGGTTTCCCTTATTATGAGACATTTTTCACATATTTTCCTTTCCACTGACGTCTTTTGTGGGGGCTCCTGTGTTGGCAGATGCAAAACAGAGGGAGTTAGCCTAAATAAAAGGTTTGTTTCAGTTCTTCATGATTGGCACAGAAGTTAATGCTCTGGGGAAGCAGTGAGAAAGGGAAAAGACATAGGAAGACATAAAAAGTAACAATTCTTTCAAAAACTGTTTACACAAACTTTTCACATTCTCTAGAGATTCAGTAATGGCACTGTGGTGCTGCTGTGCAGTAGTGAAGAATGCATGTTTGAGAACCATTAACACAATGCAAATCAATTGGTTAAGGTAATTTTTGGAAATGTAACCAGTACTAAATATGACTGAATGCGTTTACTACCCCTTACTATTTTATTTTTACAACCTGAAAACGTCTGATAAATAGGGGACTAACAGGATAAAGTGAACATTATTTGTCTGATAATGTGACATGGCAGGAAATTGCAACTGGTATAGAGTATTGAGGTGCTATATGTTTGGTTTTAAATGGCAGGAAATTGCAACTTGTGTTGATGTGACATGGCAGGAAATTGCAACTGGTGACATTTGTGCTTTTTTTCAGTTTCTTATAAATATCTAAATGGCTAAAGTCTAATCTCACTGTAATCAGCACAAACTAGGCTATAATAATATGTGAGCAGCATGTATGTACATGATTGTGTTTTTGAGAAAAAAAATGTTATGCGTGGTTAGTGAAAACTAAAAATGTTAAATCACTTGAATAAGGCAATAAAACACATACAGAAAATTGGTTCCCAGGAATTTTGAGAACTGGAGCTTGTAGCCTAGAATTTTTTTTTTCTAAATGATGTGAAAATCATCTTGTTTACTCACTTACAGAAAACAATATATTAATTTAAATTTTCTGAGACACTTTTTGTTGGTAAAAGTCATATGCGAGTAGGCGTCAACTATCATGAATTCACACCTGAGAAGACAAAGGCCTGCATAATGAGCTGCATAATGAGCCATTCAGTCAGCTGTGTCACTGAGAGGGATGAGTTACAAGAAAGAATGTGAGGACAAAATAAATGTATATAATTTTATGTTTGTAGTTTTATTTAGAATATATTTAATTATCCCACAACATAATTTAATATTCACTTGTGAGTGCAGTTAAACAGTTTTATTAGGAACAATCAAAGCTGACTTTCAAACTGAATTTTTTGCATCATTACTCCAGTCACACAATCCTTCAGAAATCCTTTTAACAATCTTATTTTCTACAAAACAATTTTTTATTGTTATTATTATCATTATTATTATTATTATTATTATTATTATTATTATATTAATGTTTGAAAAGAGCTGAGAATATTTTTTTTTTTAGGTTTTTTAGGGGGGATAAATTGAAAGAACAGCAATGATTGTTACATTTGTTACAGTTACATTTATTGTTACATTTATATTATTTACATCAAGCTTTTGAATGGTATAGTAGTGTATATTGTTATTGAAACTTTATAATATTTCACTTGATTATACATTTAGTCAGGAATTATAGTTTGGAAAAAGTCTTTGGAAAAAGTGTAACTAGTAAAATGTTTACACGTTATGTGAAAACTAGTACAAGTATATAAATAAATAAAAAGAGACTTACTCGTGTTTCTGATCTCTGCTGGATAAAGCACTTCATTCTTTTTTTCTGAGGAAATCCAAATCTCAAATCCTCAACCACATCACATCTTTTTGGGGTGAATTATGTCTTATTCCTCTCATCGCGAAGTAAACAGTAAAATAATAAAAACTTGAACAGTCTCGCTGCGTTGTCTTCTGTTGTGTGGGCGTATTCAAAAGCCGCGCGCTTCAGTGAAATATTTGAATCTCAAAAGCGTGCTCGGCGCGGGGGCGTGGTCGCATTACAAGATAATGAAGGGAGACGTGAAAAACGGACATCGCGTTGTTTTCATATGGATTACTTTATCACAGAATATTTGTTTTCAGCAGCACTTGTTTAGTTTTAAAAGTAGACATGTCAGGCTTTCTATAGATATCTCTCTCATGTCTCTGTGTTGAGTATTCACTGAGTTACAGTTCATTTTAATGACGCATTTGTATCTGAAGATCAGCGCAGACAAAGGCTGCAGACAGCACTCCTTGTTTGTTATCTTTATTTTATAAGTGCACAAAGTTTTGTTGTTATTATGTCTGTATACAAAAAAAAGTAGACCCTTTACAGATTCGATTGATGTATTGCACTTATCTGTACGATCAAAACTGAAAGTGTAATTTAAGTTCTTTTCGGGGTTATCAGGAGAAAATACCCCAAAACGCGTATACGCGTTAATCGACTCCAGAGGGTTAACTGTTGTTATTATTATCTAATTTTTTGCTATTGTGGAAGACCAATGATTAATTTTAATAAAACTCAAACAGTCACAGTAATTACATTTCACCATATAAAAATGAGGTTGTTACAATTTTTAAAGATGTTATTGTTTTTGATAATGAACATAAATTAACATCTGCATCCATACTCAAGCTACTGTCAAATGTGCTTTTCTGAGAGTCAAAAAATGTAGTATTATTAATATTGCAGCAGCAGCCTGCACTGCACTGTAAACTGTGTTCAAGACACTTGCGATCAAAGCCATGCAACACAAACCTGCTTCATGATTTGAAACAATATCACTCATTAGAACATGAAGATACTAAGAAATGTATTTTTCTATTAAGACATTTATTTTGTTAAGGAAAAATGGCTGGAAAAGTGTAAAGAATTCAAAAACGTGAAGTGTTTGTCATGTTCTGATTAAACTGGGTGATAACAAAAAAACATATACAGCAAATGGACATTCACTCCGTAATAGATTGTCAGTAAAGTGACACCAAGAGATTTTCATTCAGTGACAAGTTCTGAGGTAAAGAAATCTGTATTCAAGTCATGCAGACATTAAAAGGCTATGAGCAAAGACATTCCTGCTGTGTTGCCATGCCAGAGCATACAGTCACAAACGGCCCGTCTTTCAATTGCATCAGGTGTAACTCTAATTGGATTGTTTAAATATTTAAACCAGCTTGAGGGACACAAAGGCAGAGGGATAGGGAGGGGCACGGGTGAAAAAGAGCAAGAGCGGCAGAGGGGGCAGAAGAAGAGAAAGAGATGACAGGAGAAGAAAGGGCAGAGGAATATGGATGTATCTGAGAAAGATAGAAAGGCTCTTGTTGTTTGTGGACCTCCAGGACAGGACATGAGTAAAACAAAGAGAAGCAACAGTGGAACATCATGGCTGTTTGAGCAAAGTAAGACCTCCTTTGTCTGTGTCGGGGGAAATTAAAGATTTTTTTATTTTGTTTTTGTTTTTCTTCTTTCTCAGCAATCAACGGGGCGGCTCATTACAGACTAACGAGAGGTCTGAAGAGCACACTTGGGAAGGCTGGGAGCTGCCAAGTTTATGAGAGAGGCCATATACAAAAGCTGTCAGTAATGAGTTGAAATGGGTCCATGTGAGTCCCACTGGAGTGAATCCCACTCTGGCATGTTTGGTCATGTAAACCAGCAGCTTTCGAGCACTTGTTTGTGTGTCAAAGGAACAGACATAAAACTGTGTGTATAGCCAGATCAACATAATGGCAGTGTCACTGGTATTTATTCTAATGACAGTAAAATAAATAGTTTATTATGACATATGCTACCATTTGGGATCAATGAGATTTATCTTATGCTCACCAAGGCTGCATTTATTTGATGAAAAATACTGCAAAAATAGTTATGATATATTCTATTATTTTTAATGAAATAAATTATTCTTATGCTGACTTTTTTTTGTACTGTATGGAGATGGTGAAATTTGGGGTTGGTTGAAAGCTGTAAGTGGAGATTGGGTTTTGGTGCAAAAAATAGTTTTTTTTTTTTTCTTTGAGGATTCCTTGATGAAAAGAAATTTCAAAAGATCAGTATTCATTTGAAACTGCAATATTTTACAACATTATCAATGTCCTTTTTTTCACTTTTGATCAAATTAATGCATCCTTGCTGAATGAAAGTATTTTCTTTCAATAAAAAACTAAATAATAATAATGGGATGAAATATTCCTTTAGGAAAAGCTTTTGTTTTGTTTCAAAGACAGCACAGATCAGTAAGATACATGCTGCATGTTAGCTAATAGCACTTGGCAACAATCCCATTCTCAATGGTTGGTCAGATCAACAAAGTGTTAAAGTCATCTAGATGAAGTAGTATACAGGTGTACATGCTATGTAGCTCCCATGCCTCCCATCTGTTTATGTGATATACCACTTCCTTAGCTAATAAGAGGCATTATACATCATGATATCTACTAAACCCATAATACAAAGAGTGAGTTGACTCTGAATAGTTAACTATTCTGATTTACCAATTTAGGTAAGCATGCATTAAAGGGATAGTCCATACAAAAGGAAAATTGTCATTACTCACCCTCACATGTATGTCTTTATATCTTTTGTGGAACAATGTTTTTGTTATGTTTTGTTTTTTTTTTTTGTTGTGTTTTGTTTTTTTTGAGTAACTCCATTGACAAAGACAGTTCTTCAAAATTTCTTCTGTCGTGTTCCTCCTCAGAAGTCTGGAATGACCTGAGGGTGAGTAAATGATGACAGAATTATAATTTTTGGAAGAACCATCCCTTTAATACTGATGCTGTATCTAATGCAAGCCTAAAAGACATGTTAAGAGAACAAATACGTTGAAAAGTTTTCTCTGGTCCTGTTGATGAGGTCTGGCAGCTCTTGGGGACAGCTGGTCTTTCGTTTATCAGGTCCATACCTCTCCACACACATTCTGTCCTTCTCTTTCCCACCCTCCATTGATCCAAAGACCCTACTCCACTTATCCTGCTGTGTACAGAGCCGGTCTGAGGGTCAGATTAATGGCAGCCCTTCAGAACAGCTGCTGCCGAAGGCAAAGCAGATACATCCACATTAGTCTTGCAACTCTTGAGACAGTCCTCCCTTTCTTCCATGATCCAATTCACTCTCTTCTAATATATATTTAACAAGAGGGAACAAAATCGAAGAAAAAATAAAAAAGAGTTTTTATGACTGAAACAACATAAATTCTATCCGGATCAATGATATTGATTCTCTTCCATATATCCTGAAGCTCTTCTTTTGGGCCCTTTAAAGTGAAAATTCCCTCCTTCAGTTCCACCATTTCTTGCTTTAACTCACATTCACACATCTTTAACACATTCAGATACAGCTAAAACATGAATGGATTCAGTGGCTTCATAAATAAAAAGTGTCTCATGTACAGGGTCGTGACATAATCAGTTATGTAAACCATTAAATATTTAAAGGGTCATAGTTTAAGCTCATGTGCCTTATCTAGGGGTGCAACGGATCGTAGATGATCCATGATCTGTACGGACCAGGCCCCACAGTTCGGCATTCATGTGATTTGCGGATTAACGGTTAAGGTTAACCATCATAGAGTGAAAGTTTGTCATTTGCACGTTTTGTCTTGCCAGTTTACACATTCAAGCAGTTTTACTTCGCGCACTGTTTTCTGTGTGCTCAGCCACTGCTGCACACACCGAAGTGCACACACAGAGAGAGAGAGAGAGAGAGAGAGAGAGAGAGAGAGAGAGAGAGAGAGAGAGAGAGACCACGTGATTCCTCTTTTACATACACACAAAGTTATGTTAAAATACCTGTTTTGGCAAGTATTCTATTAAACAGTCGTTTACTAACGTAAACAGGTGAGAAAGAAACCGGATGTGTGTCAGTATAGGCCCGTGCATTTGGTCTTAAAGAAACAGCAGTAACCTGCGAATCAAATAAAACCACAGCTTTAACAAAAATTAATCTGTATTTAAAAAAAGTGAAAAGTGAAAGTGACATGACATACAGCCAAGTATGGTGACCCATACTCAGAATTCGTGCTCTGCATTTAACCCATCCAAAGTGCACAAACACAGCAGTGAACACACACACAACGTGAACACACACCCGGAGTGACATACAGCCATTTATGCTTGGATGCCCGGTGAGCAGTTGGGGGTTCGGTGCCTTGCTCAAGGGCACCTCAGTCGTGGTATTGCCGGCCCGTGACTCGAACCCACAACCTTAGGGTTAGGAGTCAAACTCTCTAACCATTACATGCTTGTAATTTGTGTAATTGTTCTTGTTTTATTACTAACTTTATTAGTTAAACTAGTAGTTGTTGCTGTGGTATAAAAGTACCTAAAGTAAACTTTTTTTTTTTTGCTGATACGAAAAATTATCTGATCCCTGACTCAAAATCCGTATATGATCCAAACCATGAGTTTTGTGATCCATTGCACCACTAGCCTTGTCTAACCACAGAGCAGATGTCAGGCAGGCCACAGCCTTGACACAAACACAATAACTCTAACAGCAGGGTACCTGGCTGTCTGAGTTTGCCCCAATAAGCTGCCAACACATGAGTTAGCTCAAGCAGGAACATGGGTAGACTCTGTAATTCAATGAAGACCCTAAACAGCAGGGCTATTAGAAGTGTAAAAGGTCACAGTGTTTGGATCAGAATGTTCTCAGTGATGTAAACAGTTTCTCTGAAGTACTACTTAACAGATCTCATAAAGACAGAGATCGAGAATTACAGAGAATGAGAGAGGAAACGACTAAGGAAGCAGCTGGTCAAAAAAGGCAAATGAAATCAACACAAATGATGCTAAATATCTATTATCCATACTTATGAAACTGGTTCTGCAGGGCTCACAAAATGTCAAAATCCCTAAAAGCCATCCGGGCAGGTATTCTTCACATTTAGGTTTGCCCAAAATGAATTTAACTAGCCCGAATAAAAAAAGGCATCAGCTGAACTTTGCTGTGGACAAATCAGCATGATCAGCAAAAACTAGTAGCATATAGTGTTGTAACGATTCACTCAACTTACAATGCGATAAAATTCACGATACAGATTATACAATACAATTTTCGTACTATTTATTTATATATTATAAATTATATAAATTATTGAAAAGGTGTCCTTTTATTATTTCTCAGACAAAATGCTGCATATTTCTTTGTGAAATTGAAATGTCAAATATTAAAACTAACTTGAAATTTTAAAAGAAATCTGAAATCAAATAAAAAAAATTAATACAAATAAATGAAATCTCTTCATATAAACAAAGGCTTTGTCTGTGCTCTATTTAAAATCAGAGGCAACCACTGCATTTGAAATACGATCTATAAAAGATGCTAAATACATGTTATTTAGATTGTATAATTTCAAAATTTAAAGCAAAAACAGAATGGTTTGATTTTAGCTTTGTGAATAAGACACAAATGTCACTCTCTGACAGCAGGTGGCACTAATGGAACAGTAAGTATTTATAGGCTGCTACCCCTTTAAGACCAAATGCACGGATCCAATATAATGATGCACAGGAGATTTCTTTCTCCACTGTTTACGTTCACTTAAGACATAACCAACTGTGTTTACGAGAATACTTGCAGAGACAGTTATTTTGAAATAATTTTGTGTGTACGTGTTTATTCAGAAGTAAGGATACGAGAAAGAGGAATCAATTCTGTGTACACGCACTGTCTGAAATGCGGCTCTCTGTGTGCTCTTTGAATGAGTGCGTGCAGCCTTGAATGCACACAAATGAGCCAAGTTCTGGAAGCAGATTGGCCAATGCAGCATTCTGTTGGGGTCAAAAACAACAAAGACCCCCCAAATATTCAGAATAGTTGATTAATACGAGTTTTCAATGATAAATTCTGAATCTTTTGCATTTAGTGCCCTTCAGTCTTAAACATGTCGTTACATCCCTAGCTTTAGCCATATTATTTTGCACAAAATAATTGGAAAAGCTGAATTTTCTGCATCATTACTTCAGTCTTCAGTGTCACATGATCCTTCAGAAATGATTATATTATGTTGATTTGCTGCACAATTAATATTATTGCTCATTCTTATTCTAGGCTTATTCAAAAACATTAAAAAACAGTATTGTGTTTGTGTGTGTGTGTGTGTGTGTGTGTGTGTGTGTGTGTGTGTGTGTGTGTGTGTGTGTGTGTGTGTGTGTGTGTGTGTGTGTGTGTGTATTGTGAGTAACAAATATAGAAATATATTTTTTCTTGTATTGTATAGTCTACATTATATCTAACCAAATGAATGAATGAATGAATGAATGAATTAATTAATTATAATAATATTTCACAATACTCAGGTTTGTCCAGCTTCACAAATTCAATCCATTTTTTTAGATAAAAAATGAGTTGTAATGCTTGTGAGACTTCTCATGCTATCCAAGCCAGCTATACAAGCATAAACTTTTTAAATGTGTTTTTTTTTATGGAAAAATCTCTCTAAATTACACCATAATAGTCAGAATAAACTCAATAAATGACATAATAAAAATCATAATTCTCTCACATGATACAAGCCAACCATATACAAATATCAATGATTTCCACACAATTTCTCCTGTTGGAGAAAAAAAAAAACACACACACATGCTAAGATTCCTCCCAAACAAAAGACTTAGATGACTATGGTGGAAACTGATGTGAGATTCCTGATCTGTGTCAATCAAGCAAAACATTTTGAGAAAAAGCACATGTGCATATACACACATGACCTATAAAACAAACTTTTGTGGGGCAAACATCAAAAACATATGGATCTTGATGAACCACGCCACAGATCAGGGCTCTGAGCGTTTAACTGTGTCAGTTGAAGAGTCAACCCCAGGTCTGACATCCAGTGTGTTAAACCCTGGGGTCACGGTTCAGTGACAGAAGGCTGAATCAGAGTGAGTGTTAACAAAAAGCCCTTCCTTACTTGTCGGTCAAACGGTGGCTGTCGTGCGCAGGCCCATTGAACCCTCCCCCTCAGCTCTTCAGGAGCCTCTATCAACAGGAGGTGTTGTCATTTCTTCAGTTAATTGCTGGCTGAGCCCCAATCTGCCCTCAAGAAGTCTGGATAAGGCAGGGAAAGCTTTGGTCTCCCGCCAGAGCGTGCGTGCATCCCCCAAAACTCGCACACATGCACCAACATCCAAGAATACAATGGGGCAAAGCAGCTGGACTGCAGAACCACAAGACCATCCTGAATACGTAATTACGAACCAAGACAAGCCATCTGTGCCATAGAGATAATAGCATCTGCTTTAGATCAATAATATGCACAAATAAAGAAAGTGGATTTTTTTTTATCCACAAGATTTCCTACTACATCAATTCAAAGCTTCCTTTCTACAGTATGACATAACACACGGTTTAAGCCTATGCACTAATATGAGGGGCCTTTGATAATGATGTAACCTCCCCTTGGGACCCAACAAACACCTGTTCTGTATGAAAACACTGATAGAGATTTGTAACCCTATATATAGGTCTCAGAGGGGCGGCTGGGGGTCCTTCAAAAAGACTAAATAAATGTACATGGGTTAATTCAGATTTTTAGCTGCTTGCAAAAGAAAAAAGTCTGTATCTATAAATGAGGATGAATAATACAACTGCAAGGACTGGTGTGTCTCTGTATACTACAGACTCATGGCACTAATTACAGGAAATTAACTTGCATTGCATTATCTTTCAGACTAAGAAAGAACAGGACAAATTACCTAATATATTTTTTAAAAAGCATTTATGCTTAGGCTGCATTTATTTGATCAAAAATACAGTAAAAACAGTAATACTGTGAAACTGTATTACAATTTAAAATAACTGTTTTCTATTTGAATATTTTTTAAATATTATTTATATAATCTGTGTCTCTAATAATATTATTTATTCCTCTGATGGCAACAGTAAATTTTCAGCATCATTACTCCAGTCTTCAGTGTCACGTGATCACTAAAATGTTGATTTGGTGCTCAGGAAACATTTCTCATTATTATCAATGTTAAAAACAGTAGTGCTGCTTAATAATTTTGTGAAAACTGTGATACTTTTTTCAGGATTCTTAGATGAACAGAAAGTTAAAAGAACAGCTTTTATTTGAAATAGAAATCAATTGTAACATTACAACTGTCTTTATTGAAATACATTTTAGCATTCATGTTCATCCATCCATATATTTTTGAATGGGTACAAATATAATATATATATATATATATATATATATATATATATATATATATATATATATATATATATATATATATATATATATATATATATATATATAAAACCAGGCTACAAAACAAGACAGAAAGAGTGTCGTCACGACTGCAGTCTCATCCTCTTCAGAGCCGTGGGAAAAGACAAGGATAAAAGTGTCACTGCTTACAATAAGGTTATTTTAGATGCGTCAAATTACAGACACCCCCCTCTGAGAAACACCTGCAGGCATGGTTATTATTTCTAGGGACAAAACGCTTGTGCCAAACCAAGGTTATCACATCTCAGCTAATTAGATGGAACAAATACAGCCAAGGATACCCATGAATCTTAAAAATATCAGCATAACACTTTCAACTAGACATTTTAGGCTAATTTAAAGAAGCAGTAATTAATTAAATGATGCAATGTGATAAAGGGAGTTGTTCTCTAATACAACAAGCAGGTTACTGTGTTTCTGTGAACATTAGGTGAAGCTCTGAATCTGACCTACATGTAGCAGGCAGACAGAATCCTTAATAGAATCAGCACCTAAAGGTATAGTTTGCCCCCCCCCCCCCCCCCCAAAAAAAATATATATATACATTTGTCAGACGCTTTTATCCATAATATAATATATGACCCTGGACCACAAAACCAGTCATAAGTGTCACTTTTTGAGATTTATAAACCATCTGAAAGCTAAATAAATAAGCTATCAATTGATGTATGGTTTGTTAGGATCGGATAATATTTGGTTGAGATACAACTATTTGAAAATCTGGAATTTGAGGGTGCAAAATAATCTAAATACTGAGAAAATCGCCTTTGAAATTGTCCAAATGAAGTTCTTAGCAATGCATATTACTAATCATAAATTAAGTTTTGATATATATTTATAGTAGGAAATTTACAAAATATCTTGGAACATGATCTTTACTTATGATTTTTGGCATAAAAGAAGAATCAATAATTTTGACCCATACATTGTATTTTTGGCTATTGCTACAAATATACCCCAGCGACTTAAGACCAGAATCCAGGATCACATATTTGCATTTAAAGTGATTTTACTCTAAAGAACATGCCATTTTCTCTTACAGAGACACATTCAGCATGAGATACAATCAGGGTTATCACAGTTTAAAAAAAAAAGTTATTACTTGAAATAAATATTAACTGAAATTTTTCAATCTAGTTGCCAAGTCAAATTTTCTGATTTACATTTAGTTTAACTTTATGTACTAAAATAACTAAAACTATAATAAAATATAGATTTAATATATATTTAAAGATATATTTAAAAAACAAACAAACAAAATATGTTAAAAGCATTAATAAATGAATAAAACATTAAAGGGTTAGTTCAGCCAAAAACGAAAATTATGTCATGAATGACTCACCCTCATGTCGTTCCAAACCCGTAAGACCTGCGTTCATCTTCGGAACACAGTTTAAGATATTTTAGATTTTAGTCCGAGAGCTTTCTGTCCCTCCATTGAAAATGTATGTACGGTATACTGTCCCACGTCCAGAAAGGGTAATAAAAACATCATAAAATTAGTCCATGTGGCATCAGAGGGTCCGTTAGAATTTATTGAAGCATCGAAAATACATTTTGGCCCAAAAATAACAAAAATTACGACTTTATTCATCATTTTCTTCTCTTCCGTGCGCCCAATAACAAAGAAAACACGTCAGCAGCGTTGTACGTCAACAGTCACAGCAGTCGCGTTCACAACAGACCCGGAAGAGAAGAAAATGATGATAAAGTCGTAATTTTGTTATTTTTGGGCCAAATGTATTTTTCGATGCTTCAATACATTCTAACAGACCCTCTGATGCCACATGGACTACTTTGATGATGTGTTTTTATTACCTTTCTGGACGTGGACAGTATACCGTACATACATTCTCCATGAGGTACTGAAGCTCTCGGACTAAATCTAAAATATCTTATACTGTGTTCCGAAGATGAACGGAGGTATTACGGGTTTGGAACGACATGAGGGTGAGTCATTAATGACATAATTTTCGTTTTTGGCTGAACTAACCCTTTAACAGAGATTTGAGTAATTTATTAATTAATTTTAGTTTTTGAACTAATTCAAAATATTAATAAGAACTATAATAGTATCTAAATGACACTATATGGGTGCACTGGGTACAATGAGCTTAATGGAGAGTGACATGCAAAAGACATGAGATAGATCCCTATAAAAACACCATTAATGAAAAATTACTCTCCATTTGAAACACATAAATTAAATGTCTTGTGTCAACATACATTTATAATGGCATCCCCCTCCCCATGTTAGTTTGCCCTCAACCATCACCTTCATCTTTGGCTTTTACATCTCAGTGAGCAACTGCGTTATCGAAACTAATCTTAATTTAATGTTCTCAAATTTAAATTAAACCCTGACATTTAAAGCTAACCTGCAATGGTGTATTAGGTTATAAACACAATCACCTTCTGGGTGACTCACCCACATGAAAGCCAAAAGGCACAACAGTGTGACACTTCTGCATGTAATGACCTTCAAAACAGCCGTGGTGACACTGACCTTTGGGTTATGGCCCTGGAGAAGAAAAAATAAACTTTATATCGTAACCTCACAGAGATAAAGACCAATCTGTGTCATCTGAATGCAATCACAATGACAAACAGACTGATAAATGCCTTAAATGGAGATGCTACTCTAATTAACAGCGACGCAAGGAGATGAGAAAGAGTGATACAATGGAGAAGAAACTGAGACTGATGGTTGATAGACATCCCGACATTAACAAACCCTCATTTCCTGACCTTTGCTGAGATTAGCCATTTAGCAATGCGCTCAGGATAGGACTGTCTGAACACATTAGCCACTAGCCCATGGTGACCCAATTAAAACATCATAAATGAAAAGCTGCAGCATAACTAAGAGTCTAAACAACTTAAATGACAGGACTGAATAGCCCTTATTTGGCCTGAGGTCAATACGACCTGTATTTTGCGGGGCACAACAGAGTTAGCACTACGCTAACAACAAAACAAGCTATCATTTCCAATGTGGGATAAATGCTGAAATATTTGAATCATTGCCTAATCCTGAAGTAGTAATTTCTTGAGCACTTCTTCATTCATTCAAACAACATTATTTTTGAGCTGCAAATCCAGCTTTTTTTTTTTTATTATTATTGATGTATTTTTTTTTTTTTTTTATTTTTTTATATAATATATATAATTTTTATAATATATATACAAATGCACACGCACACATTTATAAATATATTCATCTGGTATTATGAGGCCGATTCTACTTATTGTAAGCTAACAG